>NW_021604749.1:896564-952493 GCF_004785775.1 Grammomys surdaster | reverse complement strand
AGGAAGGAAGGAAGGAAGGAAGGAAGGAAGGAAGGAAGGAAGGAAGGAAGGAAGGAAGGAAGGAAGGAAGACCAGATATATAATATGACTGATAGATGTTCCACATTGACAAGAAGACAGATCCAAGGGTTATAACTCACCTCAAATAAAATGATAAAGCATTCTCTACATTTAGATCTACAAAGTACATTGCTATAAATGGTCAGGAAGAATTTACACTGTAAAGATTCCCTCAGGTTATTTACCAGTCACAACAGAAACCAAGGAAGGTCACCTCAACCTGGAGAGAAAATTCCTTGGCTTTTCCTTGGTTCCTCTGCTCTAGGGGAGGATTCTAACATGCCAATGTGATTTGAAAAGCAAACCTTGCATTTCCTAGGGAAATTCTTCCCCAGTGACATCCCAGGGTACAGCTCTATGACCACATAAAATGTCACAGTAAACAACTCGATATATATTTCAAACGTTAATTGCCTTCCCAGACCTTGGAATTTCTCACTGAACTCACTCACAAGTTTTATGAAGGGCATAAAATTTATTGTGTTGACATACCCTTTAAAGTGCTGAATGTATCAAGGCCACATCAGGCTTGGATGACATTATGGGAGAATGAGTCAAAGGAAATTTTACTGGAAGCTCTGTTCCTAGCTTCTCTTTTGCATCTCGATCCAGACGAAACTGTTGTGGGGTGGGAGCAGAAACTTTTACACTGCCTAAAAGAAATGCAACCATCCCTATCAAGGCATATTGTACAACAGCAGCAGAAAGACTGTCTATGACGATGAAGCCTGGGCTTCAGCCACTAAAGGAATATGAGCTCGTGTTTTAAATGCCTCATCCCGGAAACCCTGGGCCACAAAGACCCCTGGAGATTCTCAGATAAAACAACATTGAACTTTAAAATTTTTGTGGTGAGATTTTTCTTTTATTTATTTAAAGAGAAATTTATTGTGACATAATCCTTTGAACTGATAACTGTATAGAACCTTTGACCATGAAGAGCTTGGCTTACAAGTCACACGTGGATATGCCTGGTGAGGACATTCTTTTGAGATATGAAAGAGGAAAGATCAACCTTCTGTGAGAAGCTTGGAAAAAGAAAAAAGTGGGTGGAAAGGGGAAAGAAATGCTTCAAGAATACAAACAGGTATCCCGACAAACTTGTAAGACATTGACAACAAACATCATATAAAGAGTTAAGAAACACAAAAAGCAGAAGAGCAGCAAGGAGATCCAGTCCCCAAGTCCAATAATCAAGAGCCACAGACAGGTGCTAGGTCAATGGCTCATGAACAAAGTGCTTGCTGTACAACCATGAAGAGTAGAGTTCAGAGCCCCAGCACCCATGTGCTTACCATACATGAGCAAGCAAGCTCACATATGTGCATGCACATACTCACATACAAATCTTGATTGTCTTCTGGATGTACGTTCCTGTAATAAAGATGTCCCCCTAAATGCACATTATGAATTATAACCCAATACAGAAAATCATGGAGTGCATAGTTGGTGTCCCTGAGATAACTGTTGAGCAAAATGGAGAGAACAGTAGCTGGATCCACTGCTCTGCCCTTTGGGTTATTTCAGGCTAATGAGAGGGAACCTGACAAATGTACCAAAAAGAGTTAGAAATCCCACTTCTCCGTATCTTATTACAGACCACCAAGAGCATCCAAGCAATCTAGTTCAGTGTCTATAAAAATGCCATTCTTTCAAAACAGCCTCTTTGGTGGGGCTGGGGGAGGTTACACCAAGGTGGATGTTTCAATGTATACCTCATTCTCTAGTACCCATCCTCCATAACCTTGAGTACTTTTATCAATATTTGGCATATCCTCATGTTCTCACTACATCTTCCCACCCACCATACTGCAACCTCTCTAAAGGCAGAATTCAAGTCCCCAATACACAGTAGTTTTAAATGAATGTCAGCCGCTCTGTATGTAAGGCAAGCAATGAGTTGGGATTGGTGCCCTGCATTAAAATAGGGACATCCTTACCCAAGGAATTTGAAGGATCCTAGACACAGTCCCTTAAAGTAGTATTTTACATGCACATAGAAATTGTTAGGAAAAGCCCAGCTTCTTTAATCTGGAAGTCAGTAAGGAACGCCAGAGTATGTAAGCATACATCCCATAAAGCAAGATAAATACTAACATTTACTGCACATCTCTAAGAGGACGATCAGGGATATGTGGAAAATCAATAAAGATTTGTTATAAATGGCAGGAATCCAGGAAGGAAAATTCTTGCAGATTAAAAGAGATTTGGTGATATTTGTATACACATGTCTGTGTGTTCTCTTTTCCTTTGGAGTAAATAGCTAGAAACGGGATGGTTAGGTCATACAGTGATATGTGTCCACACTCCTCCATCAGAAGAGGAAAACAAACCTTTACTCAACATGGTAGCATTTTGGCAGTGTGCACTAGTTACCTATTGCTGTGTAACAAATTACATCAAAATACAATGGCTGGAATCAACATTTATCATCTCACAGTTTCCATTGATCAGAACCTGTGGGGCAACGGGTTCTCTGAATCTAAAACGCACTTGAGTTTGAACACTTGTTTCTCAGCTGTGGAAAGGCCGTGGAACTAGCTTTTAGCTTTTCTAGATCTAAAATACTCACACATCTGAGAAGGGATATAAGATAGTGTAGCCACTTTGGAAAACAGTTTGGCACATTTTCAGGAAGTTAAACACAATAGTTGACAGAAAGATGCATATTTCCTCAAGATATACACATGCAGGACGTTGATTGAAAGTGATACTAGCTAGATGAAGTAGTCCCTGAGGTTGGGCACTGAAGGTTATAACCCCATCCTGCCTGTCTTAAGTAGTCCCTAAGGTTGGGCACTGAAGGTTATAACCCCATCCTGCTTTTGTCTAAAGCTCTCTCTCTGCTTATTTCCCAGTGAAAAGTCGAAAAGTCCCAGATGCCATCATGAACTCAGTCATGCCTTCTCCACCACAGGGGTCTGTACTTTCTCAAATTATGAATCACTAGAAATTCTTCATCCCTTAAATTGCTTCTGTCAATTGGTCCATAGCAATAAGAAAGGTAACACTGTGGACAGTTGAACTAACTTGATGTTGATGCTGTAAGAAATTACTATGAGCTTTATGGCTAACCCAACACAAATTTCTTACCCTACAATTTTTGAGATGAGAAGTTTAGAATATATCTTACTGAAATAAAATCAACATATTGGGAGACCTACATTCATATTGGAGATTCCAAGGAAGAATATATACTCTTCACTTCCAAATATCTGGAAGATTTCATATGCTGTTACCATATATTTTTAACTTCTTCAAAGCCAACAGTATAATATCTTCTCTCTAATCCTCCCACTCTGTCTCTGTCCCTCCCTTTCCTAGAGACAGGGCTTTGCAACCTAGCCCTGGCTGCCCTGGAACTTACTCTGCAGACAATTGTAGCTTCAACTTCATAGAGATCCACCTGCCTCCATTTCCCAAGTGCTAGGATTCAAGATGTATGCCGCTACATCCGGAACATGTCCTTACAAGAATTCTATATGGTTAAAAAAAAAAAGAATTCTATATGGTAACAGCATATGAAAGCTTCCAGATATTTGGAAGATTCATCCAGAAGACACATCTGGGTCCGGGTATGTCCAAAAAGGTTTTTCCAAATAGGTTTAACTGAGAGAGAAGTTGTACCTGAAGATGGACAGCACCACCCTGTGGGGTAGGGTTCCAGACTGAGTACCCTTTGCTTCCTGACTGTGGATGCAATATGACCAGCTGCTTCATCTTCCCATAGACATGATTTGTGTGTGCTATAGTGGAATGTATACATCAGACCATGAACCACAATGCCCTTCTTCCATAAATGGTTTTTGTCATGTATTCTGTCACAGAATAAAAATAAAGTAAGTAATACTTCATAAAGTAACCAAAGGATCCACACTTAGGTATCTTAGAGGAGCAGCATTATTCTGCCAACTACTGTATTTACTTTTTTATAAATGTACCAAATTGTTTTGCAAAGTGGCTATACCATCTTCCATCCCTACTTACATGTGAGTATTCTAAGTAGTTCCATGTCTTCATCAATATTCAGTTTGATCAGATTTATTAACTTCAGCCCTTATGACAGATTGCATTAGACTCTATTTTAGTTTTTATGCTAGCTTATATTTTCAAGATTTATTTATTTATTTATGTATTTTATGTATATGGATACTTTGTCTGCCTGTACATATCACACCAGAAGGTGGTATCAGACAGACTGGAGCTGCCGTGTGGTTATTGGGAATTGAATTCAGGACCTGCAGAAGAGCAGGGAGTGCTCTTGACTACTGAGCCGTCTCTCCTGCCACGCTACCTTGTTTTTAAGTAAAGGTGCTGGCTATCTTTTCTTATGGTTATTTTCCAACCACGCATCTCCTTGGTGATGTGGTTGTGATAGTGTTCATTGCCTACTTGAATCCAGAAGAACCAAAGAGATCAGCCTCTTGGCACGCCTGTGGGGGATTGGTTGTGTTAACTGATATGAGAAGCTATCTTGACTATGGGTGGGATCATTCCCTCAAGAGGGGATCCTGGGATACATAAGATAAAAAATGCAAGCTGAGCATTAAGAAGCATTCATTGTTCTCGTCTTCCTGACTGTGGATACAGTCTGTTACAGTCTGGTTGGCTGCTTCAAGCACTTGCTGCCCTGACTTCCCCACCATGATGGCTGTACACTGAACTGGCAGCCATTAAAAACAACAACAACAACAAAAAAAAACCTTTCCCTCAAGCAGCTTTTGTCAAAGTATTTTATCAGAGAAGGGAGGAAAGTAACTAAGACGGTGTCTACCTAAATCTTTGGGCGGCCATTTTTAATCAAGTTGTTAGTTTTCTTATCACTGACATTTGAGCATCTCTTTATGTACTCTGGATTTGTCTTTGGTTGCACTATGCTTTGCAAATATTTTCTCCCAGGCCATATCTTACTTTTTTTTTTCTTTAATAGTCTTACTTATAGCAGCCCAATGTGGTGAGCAATCCAAACAGTCATCAATAGATGAACAGACAAATGAGTTGTGATGTACCAAACAGTCATCAACAGATGAACAGACAAATGAGTTATGGCATACCTATCCAACAGAATCTATTCAACAGCTCAAAAAATAAGCTATTAATACACCTAACAAGAATTAGCCTCAAAATAATTATGACCATGCACCTTTACTTAAAAACAAGGTAGCATGGCAGGAGAGATGGCTCAGTAGTCAAGAACACTCCCTGCTCTTCTGCAGGTCCTGAATTCAATTCCCAATAGCCACACAGCAGCTCCCACCTGTCTGATGCCAGGTTAAAAACAAATCCCTCCTGCTGTATGATTCATCTATGCACACTCTGCAAAAGGCAAAATGACCTGGGTGACAGAAGCTGTAGATGAGACCTGGGAGAGGAGGAGCTACTAAGGGCTACAAGACATGTTTGGGGTGGAGAATATGTACATTTGTGGCAGTGGTTTCAAGGTTACATAATATGATAAAACATACAACTTAAATATGCACAATTTGTTGAGTGGTCATTATGCTTCAATATGCCTGTTATCTAAGAAAAAAGCTTAAGAACAATACTAAAGTCATTCGTGAATCTTATTTGACCCAGATTTAAAGAAATCAACTGTGAAAGAAAGTAGAAAAAATTTGAGCGATGCCTGGTTGTTAATGAGATTAAGAAACCCCTGTTAATCCTTTAATCATAGAATCAGGGTAGAGATTTTCAGACTTTCTCGGAAATGTGTTCTGAAGCATGAGCTGATAGATATGATTCTGTAGATATGCTTTAAAAAAATTAAAGCACTGGGGCCAGGGAGATGGTCCAATGGCTAAAATGCTTGCCACTTAAGTGGAAGGGCTTGAGTTCACCCCAGAACCCACATAAAAGCGAAAGCATTAGCATGGATCTGTAATGTCTGCTTCAACACTGAGATGGCAGGTGAATACAGCAGATTTCCCAAAAGCCCACGGGCCAGCTAGCCAGTGACTGCGGCAGAGAACAAGGAGGACCCTGTCTCAGGCAAGATGAAAAGCAATGAGAGACATAAAGGCTGTCCTCTGATCTGTATATGCACATGTACACGACATTCACAGGGAGGCACATGCACTCGTGAAATACACACACACACACACACACACACAATTATAAAAACAGAACCCATGCTGAGAGGGATGCTAACCTTTGCCAGAGCCGGATGACAGTCCCATAGAAGCCAACGAGTAGTCTGTAGAGGAAGTCTGCTGGTTTCCACTGAAGAAGCCAGGCTAGAGCCCTGAAGGTGTCTCTCTCATAGGCCTCTCTACTCCTTACTGTCCTGTTGCTGTGACCAAACCTTGACAAGAGGCATCTTAAGGAAAGGACGTTTTCTTCAGACTCCCAGTTTGAGGACTCAGGCACAGGTGAGGAAGGTGTGGGGGTGAGATTGCCTCTAGCTCCAGCAGCAGGGTGTGAGGAGGCTGGACCCACTGTATCCACCAGAAGCAGAGAGATCCATGCAGGGACTTAGTTCTCTTTCTCCTCTCTTCTTTATATTCAGCCCAGGTTGTGGGATGGTGGCACCCATATTCCAGGAGGGTTTTCTCTTTTCAGATTCACCTCTTTGGAAATCCCCTCTGTACATGCCTGGTGATGCTCAAACACACACTTATGAGAGTGGTGAGCGGCCATCTTGGCTACCCTCCAGACATTCCAGTGAGGAAAGCAGACTGTGAAGATGAAATATACCCTGCTCAACATGGAAACAAGGGTCACAGGAAGATGTCATGATACTCAAGGCACTGTTTCTGGAGCCCGGGTTCCCTCCCTGCCAGCATTAGTATCTTATTTTCATTGACATCCTGGGATTCAGGTGTCAGGTCACATGTCAAAGGGTAGCTTTGACCCTCACCATTGTCTGAAGAGCTCATCTCCTTATTCACCAGCTTGTCACCTCACTACCCCAGTCGAATGCCCACTCTGTATGGGAAGGGGCTCACTCTATTCAGCCCATTTTCAAACTGGTGACCAAAGCAGCAACTGGTTGGGTAGCTGGTCTCCCAGCACAGGTTAAAGGAATGAGCTGTGAAGGAATGTCATGACATAGAGAGTGAGTGAAAGTCCAGGTGCTGAATCTCAGGAAGAAAAAAAAAACGCTTTTTCTTCTCTCGCAATGAACATGTTCCTCATTCCCACTTGAGGCACCTTCACAGAGGCCTAAATATAGCACCCAGAAGTCGTGCTTTGTATTGGGACTTTGCCTACTGAAATCTTCGTGCAAATTAGAGGTAAGCGTAGCTCCTGATCTGCTCTCAGCCACTGTGCAGAGTTCTGCAGCACAGTTCTCCCACGTGGTGATGAACGATGTGCCTTCATTAGTAGAGTGATCCTGGTCAGGACTCCTCCTCTGTTCTTCATACACACGAAAGCAGAGGAGTTCATATGCTGTGAAGATCACGTGGCATAGCATAAGTGAGGTGACTGGTGACTGTCCAGAACCATAAGCAAAATCTAATTTCCTTCTCTTCTGGTGGCACAATCCCTCTTCCCTCTCAGTACACAGAGGCTTTAGTTTGCTATCAGCATTGCTCACAACAGCTAAGAGAGGCAAACAGTCCTCGCAGCCATCAAGAGACACATGGATAAACAGAGTGTGATGTATCCACGCAGCAGAATATTAATCAGCCATAAAAAGAAATGAAATTCTGACACGTCCTACAATGTATTTGAAGCTCAGAAACATTCTGCTAAGTAAAGGTGGCCAGACACAAAAGAGCAGATAAGATAGGATTGCATTACAGAAGCATCTCGAATAAGCAAATTCACAGAGACAGGAAAAGAGATCGGAGGTCACCTGGGGCTGAGAATGGGAAATGACTGTTGAACAGAGAAAGAGTCTGCTTAGGATGCTTAAAAAACAGCACTGTGATGGTAGTGGTCACCAGCGTGGGTGGATCCACGGAGGTGCAAATGTGGTGAGTGCTCAGCTATGCTTCGTAAACAGAAAACAGAAGATGCTGATTTGTGAAACTTAGAACTAGAATTCCTGGATTTGAATCCAAGATTTATGAGCTGTATGACCTTGGAATACCCTTGACCAATCTCATCTCTAGAAGGAGGAGGAGAATGGGATTAACCTCCCACTCCTTAGGTGGTACTCAGTAATTAGCTGGGATTAACAAGGCTACAGTCACCTGTTCTTTTATCCACACATATTCTTCAGACACAACTTCTCAATATCCATACCATTGACATCAGGGACCAAGGAATATCTGATGAAGTTAGTTGTGGGGGAAGACATACCCTGAGGGTAGCACCGCTCCCTGGGATGGAATTCTGAATTGTATAAAAAGAGCTGAGCGTAAGAATCTGCTGTTCTCACTTCTTGACTGGGTACTAACAATGTGACCGTTTGCCTCAAGCTCCTGACTCTGTGACTTCTGGGCTGTGATGGGCTGTGACCTGGAACTGTGAGCTCAAACAAGGCCCTCCTTCATTAAGTGGCTTTTTCCACAGTATTTTATCACAGCAAGTGGAAAGATGAGTGAGAACCCTGGATTCCACCCATGAGATGCCATCAGAAGGTCTCCAGGCATCGCCAAATCTCTCCTGGGAGACAGCATTCTCCATGGTTAGAACTCAGCATCAGCCCCGTTACATCACAATGTTAAGGCCTTATCTATTGCTTGAATCACATGACTTTCAAATTCCCTTGGCCATGCCCCCCACAAGCTATTGCATATGTAAATGTGTGCACATTTCATCTTTATCATGCACACAAAATATATCCAAAGCTTCATGACACCGCATCCATCCTTGCTATGTGCGAGGCACTATGCTCTGTGCATTTAATTCATTTTATTTCCTATTTCGTTTCTGAAAGAAGCAGAACAACCTGGTTATGACCCTTTAAATTGATTTCATGACCCACCCAGGGGGTCACAACCTTCAGGTTGAAAATTACTGATCTAGTCTGCTTTGTTTTATCAAAGGGCAAAGAAATGTGCTGACATTTCAGTCTAATACTTTCTCATAGCAGCCAGCCTCCTGGTGCACTCTGGTCCTGATTGCCTCCCCAGCTCCCAGATGAGTCTATGGTGCACAGGAAACATGCTTGAATATCAAGATGGATGTTGGTTTGAAATAATGAGGGACAAGCTTAATTCCAACGGCTGCAGTGAACCCCAGATATTACAAAGATTTGCACTCATGTCCCCCTCTGCCTCTTCTCCTGTCTTTCTCTCCCCTGACTCCCTGTCTCCAAATCTTACATCAGTTCAGCGTTGCCTATCAAGTTCCCAGATGCTATTCATAGCCAGCAGTAGGTAGAGAGGAACTGGGTCTACTTCCTGCCAGTGGGTTTCAGCGCTTCTCCTGGGGGACCACCTTTGACAATTTCTCAGCAAAGGAACACTCAGACACCATAGAGAGAACAGTGTGAGCCTGCCTTGGGTCAGGGTGAGATCTGTTTAAAGAGAGTTTCAAGGCAATCAGCCAATCTATTTTCTCCCATCATCAACTATTAAATAAATAGGAAGAGAGGGCAGCTGAAAGGACCTTTTCAAATGAGAGAAATATTTCCTAGTTTAAAATTTAAAAGCCTGGATCGTAAATTTTTTTTCACAAAACACTCTTCTGCATAATGCTTTTTTTTTTCCTCCCAAATCTTACTCATCTGATGTTAATGGCGAATAATGATGGGTGACATTTGCCAAGTGCCCACCACAGGCGTCACTCCATGCTAGGTTCTTCGTAGGGTTATTTCATCAGAGTGGTGACATGAGATGAGTGGCCTTGTTACAACCTCCATTTATACATGAGGCTACTGAAGCCCACGGAGCTCACGTGGTTTGCTTTAAATGCCAGGGCTCCTGATTGGCCAGTGCTGAAAGGTAACACCAACAGCATTGCCAGATGCATCAGGTGAGAGCAGATACATATGAAAATTATAAGAATAAATAAATGTTGTTTGTGTGACATTCAAGTTGGAGCATATTTTATCTAGCAGCTAAAAAACTTAAGTGGCTTGAAGTTAAGAGTCCAGGTTCTAAGCAGTGGCCCTGAGATGTGGTACCTGGGCCAGAGGCATCAGCATCCCAGGAGGAATAGTAAGGTATACAAATACTTGCAACCCCCTGAGTCAGGAACTCTGTGGGTGGGTCTGTTGATCTGAGCTGTGAGGAGTCTCCCAGATGATTACAATGTGTGTTCAATCTTGAGAGTTGGTGCGCAATATCCCCTAACCTATCCTACAACAATTCTCTGACGAGAGTAGTGACAGTTAGATTCTGAGCTCGGGTCCCTGAATCTAAATCTTTTGAGATTGCTATGCCTCCCTGTCTCCCCTTGTTATCTTTCATTTTCATTACCCAATCAAGTCTGGGAGTGTTTATCTGATTGGATTTAGATGTTGCTAGGAGATTAGTGGGTCCCACCCTATTATGGGATGTTTCACATCAAGAGGGATCTGACCTCTAGCTCAGACCCCTAGGACCCTAGGAGGGTAGGGACTAGTCAGAGGAAATAGGTCACTGGAGCGAACACATCCTTATCCTGGCCCCTTTCTGTCACTGTTCCACATGGCTTCCTACCCACCATGCTGTGAGTTTTTCAGCCATAGACTCCCTCCCACATAGACTGAACTCTGAAACCACAAGCAAGCAAAACAAGTCTTTCCTCCTTTTAAGTTGATTACAGGAAATGTTTTATCACAGTAACAATTGAGCTGATTAGTAATAATGTGGGATCTGGCGAGATGGTACAGTGGGTAAAGGCAATGGGCATCCATCAAGCCTGATTAGGACCCACATGAGAGAGAGAACTGACTTTTTCTCTCTCTCTCTCCATATATATATATATATAAATAATATATTATATATATAATAAAATGTAATAAAAATAAAGAAGCAAATATTTACATACATCCACACTCCTATTCTCAGTGTAGCTTATTTATTTATTTACATTCCAAATGCTGCTCCCCCTACCAGTCCCTTCCTCACAGAGTCTCACCTCTCTTCTCCCTCCCTTTCTCCTTTGAGAGGATGCCCACCCCCTAGGTATCCTCCTGCCCTGGCACATCATGTCTCTGCCAGATCAAGCACATCCTCTCCAACTGAGGCCAGGCAAGGCAGCCACGTACACTGAGCTGTGCATCTGCTATATATGCACTGGGGGCCTCATTTCAGTCTGGGTATGTGCTTTGGTTGGTGGCTCAGTCTCTGAGAGCTCCCAGTGGTCCAGGTTAGTTGACTCTGTTGGTCTTCCTGTGGAGTTCCCATCCCTTTCAGAGCCTTCAATTCATCCCCCAACTCTTCCATAAGAGTCCCTGGCCTCCATCCAGTGTTTAGCTGTGGGTATCTGTATCTGTTTCAGTTTGCTGCTGGGTACAGCCTCTCAGAGGACACCTATGCTAGGCTCCTGTCTGTAAGTATAACAAGCATAAAAAAGTATCAATAACAGTGTCAAGGATTGGTGCTTGCCCATGGGATGGGTTTCAAGCTGGGCTGGTTATTGGTTGGCCATTCCCTCAGTCTCTGCTCCATCTTTGTCCCTGCATTTCTTTTAGACAGGACAAATTTGAAGTCAAAAGTATTGTGGGGTAGATTGCTGTCCTTACTCCTCTACTGGGAGTCCTGCCTGGCTACAGGATGAGGCCTCTTTAGGTTACATGTTTCCACTGTTAGACATCTAGGCTAAAATCACCCACATTGACTCCTGAGGGCCTCCTTCATGCCAGGTCTCTGGGACTTCCTAGAGATTTCCCCCCAATACCCCACCCTGCCAGCTGCAGATCTCCAGAGATTCATTTTCCTGGCCCTCTCTCCTCTCTCTCACCACACCTGATCCTGAACCCCTATTCCTCTCCCTAACCCCTCTCCCACCCAGTTCCCTCCCTTCACCTGCCTTCTATGATTATTTTATCCCCCCTTCTAAGTGTGATTCAAGTACATTTCTTTGGGTCTGTGGAGTGTTTCATGAGTATTCTGTACTTTGTGGCTAATATCCACTTATCAGTAAGTACATACTATGCATGTCTTTTTGAGTCCAGGTTACCTTACTCTGGATGATATTTTCTAGTTTCATCAATTTGCCTGCAAAATTCATGATGTCTTTGTTTTTAATAGCTGAATAGTATTCCATTGTGAAATGAATCACATTTTCTGTATCCATTCTTCAACTGAGGGACATCTGGGTTGTTTCCAGTTTCTGCCTATTACAAATGAAGCTGCTATGTACATAGTTGAGCAAGTGTTCTTATAGTATGGCAGAACATCTTCTGGGTGTATGTCCAGGATCTGAATAGCTAGGTCTTCAAGTGGAATTATTTCCAATTTTCTGAGAAATCACCAGATTGATTTCCAGAGTGGTTTTATGGGTTTACAATCCCACCAGCAGGGAGAAATGTTTCCATTTCTCCATATTCTTGCCAACATCCGTTGTCACTTGAGTTTTTTGATCTTAGTCATTTTGATCTGTGTAAGGTGTAATCTCAGGGTCATTTTGATTTGCATTTCCCTGATGACTAAAGACATTGAACATTTCTTTAAGTACTTCCTGGACATTTGAGATTCCTTTGATGATAATTCTCTGCTTAGCTCTGCACCCCATTTTTTAATTGGGTTATTTGTTTTTTCGGTGTCTAACTTCTTGAGTTCTTTAACACTAAAGTGTTGAGTTCTCAACACTAAAGTTACTGATGCTTTTCTCACACTGCAGTAAGAACCCTGGTGGTAAGAAGAAAAGTGGAATAAGTGCTTTCCAATGTACTTTTATTGTTATTGTTATATCATTGCTGTGTGGTTGGTATGTACACACATGTGTAGAGGTACATACACATGAGGCCAGAGAAGAGTATTGGGAATCTTCTTCTATTGTGATCTGCCTTCTTTCTTTTGAGATAATGTCTCTCACAGAGCCCAAAGCTCGATGTTTTGGTTGCCAACCAACAAGCTCCAAGGATTTTCTGGTCTCTGACCCTTAATGCTAGGTTACAAACATTTGTGACCATGTGAGCTTTTCACATTAGTGTTTGAAGATTTGAGTTCTGGTCCTTATGCCTGCATGGCAACTGATCATGCCCTGTCTAGCCCAGAATAGGTAGGTGCTTTTTGAGTCTCTTGTTCTAGCCCAGGGTCACAAAAAGTTTAATCACACCAAAGGGAGGGGGGTAATGAGGAAAGACTACTACTGCACCTCTCCTTGTTAACTCAAAGTTCTTCAGGACTGAGGATGTACCTCATCCTTCCATTTCCTGAGAGGGCTCTTGTTAATTCTCCTGGATGTGCCTGACCCCCCAGTTATCCCTTATCCCTGATGTTGAATGGCTTTCTTTGACTATGGTTAAGCAGAGAAGAGGATAAGCATTTTTCAAGTCCAGAAACTCAACAGCTTCACTTCCTGTCTTTTGGAACGACCCACTCCCCTCACATGGAACCAAAAATGAGAAGAGGGGGGGTTTGGGAAATGTAATTGAAAGTGACATGTCTCACAGTCACCAGACCGACAGACAGATGGCCAGACAGACTCACATGTGCATGCACAGACCACACACACACACACACACACACCCCTGCATGTGGCCTTTCCTTTGCATTTGGCCATGGGAACAATCTCAAGCCTTTGGTCAAAGAAAAGATTCACTCTAGGAAATGATCTCAAATGCCCTCCTTAGAGAAAACACATCTGTCAGGGAGCAGAGCTGTCAGACAAGCTGGCAGAGTGCAGGATGAAAACTGCCAAGGAGAAGAATTGAAGCCAGAACTGTTTGTTAATGGACTGACAGACAGGCATGAACAGCAAACCTACTTAAAGAATGGCCTTCAGTTTAGGAACTTCTTCACATCCTGTGCTAACCCAGGTTGCTCAGATCCTCCTCATCAGAACTCAATCTTTATTGCATGTGGGACTGTGTTAAAGGTATCCTGGGTCATGGTGGAGCAAGTGCCTAGAACCCTGAGACTCTGTGGATTCTAGACGGGATTCTGCATGAGAACCAGCAGGAGTTTGGCGCCCCCCAGAACCCAGAATCCTGAAAAGCAGTCACGGTCTCCATAGAATTACATAGGCCAGGCTATAGGCCTCAGGCCCTAGGGATTTACATACTAATGAAGGCCAGAGGGCAGAGCAAATTAAACATGCCTCCTCCAGATCCTCCCCCAATCCTCCTCCTTTCTCCCCCCCTATATAGCTCGGGACTGCCCTGAGTTTTTGGGGGGTATGCCTAGATGCATCTATCATCCACCATGGCAATAAACCTTTTTGGAACCAAGGACTTCCTCGTGTTACTGGGGCCTGCCGCCGCCAAGGCCCCCAGGCCACTGGAACCATAGGATTTCAATGTGGGACCCTCCGGGGCCCCACCGCTCTGGCAGCCCTCTTAAATTTTCCCCACAATTGCACCTGCCTTCCAAGCAGCATTTACACAGCCCACCAGGATAGAGACTCATCTTTTCTCATTGGGTTCCCTTCCTCTAGCATGGTGTACGCTTAATAAATATTTATTGAAAAAACAATTGAATGCATCTGGAGCCACCATCTGTCAGTTGTGTTATTTTGGACTCATGACTCAGTTTCTCTTTAACCCCTTCATGATGGGGGCGTAGAAGTTGCACCTGTCTCTTTGGGTTTCTTCCAAAAATAAGATGTGTGTTAAGTGAATTTGCACAGAGTACTCAGTAAAGACCAGCCCAGTGTCACTATAGCTGTCACCCAGGGGCAAAAAGCAAAATTACGAAGCCCCTCAGACATTATCCAAGGTATAAGGGGTGCTCAAAGCAGTGTATTCATTAAGTGTATTTTACATACATCACCCCAATTAATCCTAAAAGTTCATGTTATGTCATCAATATTTGGCTTCATGAAAAAAGTAATACAGCCTTAAGGAAAACTGAAATCTGCTCAAACCAGCAATACAGCAAGAAGCCAATTCGGAATGTTATCATATTTGCATAAAGATTACATTGAACTATCATCCAAAATCTTTATCCACCCTAAGCTTCAGCTTGTTTACCTGGAAAAAAAAAACATACAGGAATAGAACCCAATGCTCACTGGTCTCCAAGACACCCCAGTGAGCAGCCATCCCAGGAGGACAAGGGTGAGAGCTCCCAAATCCATTCGCCTTGAGCACACACAGTTGGAGGGACTGTTTACATTTTAAGTGCTCATTTTCCCAGCAGGACAATGTGGCTTGGCACCCTCCAGGCTTCCTGCTGTGCTTTGAGACCAAATAAACGCCAAGGGGCTGAAAGAAGAGGAGGAAAGGAGTCTGCCAGGGCTCCATGTGAGCTCTCTGACTTGCCACAGTCTCTTGATTGACACAACCACAGTCAGTTCCCCAGCTGATTTCCTTGAGCAGCTTAACAGCCTCTGGGTGCTGTAATTCCCGCCCATCCCCATTTCTAAGTGTCTGCTTTCCTCCTTTGCAGATGTTAGGTCTGTTCTGTGCACCTGTCAGGGGGGCGTGAGCCACCACTCTCAGCTCCCTGGGCTTCCTCCACTCTTTTTAGTAGCCTTTTCTCTTTTGTATTATGGAACCAGAGCAAGCTCAAAACTGACACATTTCCCATCTAGAAACTAATAAAATCCTTGTATTTCAAAACAACGGACATTTGGGAATGGGAATCATGAGCCTTGCAACTTGTGTGTTTATTTCTGTTTGTGATGGACATTCATGTACTGCTACCAAAATTATTACTCATCAGTCAGGCAGAAAGTTATCATCAAAGGGCACCAAACCAACCACAAGTCCAAAAGGGACAGAAGAGTTTCGAAAATGGATGTCTGAGTAATTTAACTAACGTTAGATTCAGCCTGACTGGGTTTCTATCCCCTGGCCACCTTTATACATAAGCAAATG
This sequence comes from Grammomys surdaster, assembly GCF_004785775.1. NCBI lineage: Eukaryota > Metazoa > Chordata > Mammalia > Rodentia > Muridae > Grammomys > Grammomys surdaster. The sequence goes on along the minus strand of NW_021604749.1, from coordinate 936,628 downwards.
AATCTAGAAAGCACTGAAAGTGACACAAACAAATTAATCTTTGCATTGAAACTCTGCCCATAGAAGTCAACTGTATCTTCTCAGTCTGAGTTAAATCATACACGAGCACAGTGCCAGTCAACCTGTGTCATGTTCTACATCAGGAGTTTAGACTGGAGCTCATGGTGGGAGAGAACTGGTAAACCAGAAGGAAGTTACCACTTGGCAATTTCTAATATGATCATGTCCTCGACCTGCCTTAAGAATGCTTTTCTCAGCTCCATTCTGCTTCCTGGCCTCTGATCACTTTTACCACATGTAGGGAGTACAGTGATGAAAGTTGAAATATTATTCTGTGTTCAATTCCAGCATGCACCAGGGCAGGTATTCTTCATGGAACAATGATGGAGTTTTCTTCATAAAATTAGACATACACCCCAAGAGTAGGTGACAGAATGAAGCTGAAAATGTTTGCTCATACAAGGCTGGTAAATGTGACTGAGAAATATTCCTAGGATCACATGCAACAAGGAAGAGCTTACCAACAGCATCAGAATCAAAGACGTCCCTGGCTCAAGATGTCCTTGCCAGAAGCATGTGACGTGGCATCTTCTCAATGCAGAGACTCCTGAGACCATGCTACTGGAGAGAACTTGGCAGAACCCAAGCTGTCCCTTCTACTGCCTTGTTGGAGAGAGTGACTTAGGTTCTTTTGGTCTTGGTCTGCCCATCCAGGAAATGAACTTAGTAGTTGTTCCTAACTCACAGGATCACTGGGAGGGTCTTATGAAGTAACCCACATAAACGCCACCTATCTCTCTAGGTCATAGGTCAATCCAGCGCCTGCCATGATTATCATTAATATTAATGCACGGCATGGTCACACCTGCTGCGGCTTTCTTCAGTGTTTCCATTATATTTATTGCTATTAATGGCAGATCATTGTCTGGAATGAGGTCTTCAGAGCTGTATAGCTTCATTAAGATATTTGCAGACGAGGCAGTACTATGTGGACTAAAAGAGCTTTCTTTCCTCACAATACTAAGCATACTTCTGTGAAACAAATGTGAGACTGAAGAGGGCTTTGACAGACATTCGTGTCCATATCTAATTTTAAATTACAATCTATTTCAAAATAGTTCAGTCTTTGTCTATAAAAATTTTATAGACCACTAAACAGGGCCCTCTATCCAAATGTCTTGAAATTCCTTTTGTTTTGTTGTGGTTTTGTTTGGTTTGGTTTGGTTTGGTTTGGTTTGGTGACAGAATCTCATAGTCCAGGCTAGCCTGAACTCCTTATGTAGTCCAGACTACCCCCTGACTCCTGGATTCTGGGCTCAAGTATGAGCCACTCTGCCAAGTCCTCTATTCTCTTGCATCACTTTCATACACTTTCTTTAGCATCAGTACGTTGTTGGATCCCTGCCTCTACCCACATTGGTGCCTCAGTGGCTGTCCTCAGCTGCCTTCAGCTGCATCACTAGAGTACTTAGGAGCTTGTAAACCCTCAGTGGTTACTGGTTACCACTGGTAAAGGACTTTGAAGGCCTAATTTTCTTTCTTGTCTTTGATTAGAACAAAACTTAGGTGCAATTTACACCCATGAGTTTCTCTATGGGACTAGGCTGAGACTGTGCACTGTGGAACACTGGCCCTGCGTTGCAGCCTCCTTTGTTTCTGTCAACTTCCAATTCCTTCAAATAAGTGTTCTCACACCAGTTCTGGTCTCAGACTCAACTTGGAGAGGCAGACTTGGTATAACTGCTATGAATGGTGCCTATACTTGTGTGTGTATGCATGCATTCACACGTGCGCATATATATCTTTTACGGTGTTCCAATCTGACAATTATGAAATTACATAGTACATATCACAGGTTTTTAAAATTTTAAAATACTTATCATTACCATCTTTTCATGTCTACAAATATCCTCCAACAACTCATTTCAAATAGCCACCTGGTGTCCCCGTGAACAGTTGCACTATAATTTAACCAACGCCACTCAAAGTCTTTTTGTTGTTTATTGCTATGGTAACATAATGATGCTGGATGGAACATCATTGTAAGAAAATTTTTGCACAAGTCTGTTTGTTCCTGTTCTGTCTGGTCCCAGGTCAAATGGTGGCCCATCTTATGGTTATGATTCTTATTTCAAATCATCTTCCAAAAACAACAGACCAACTCCTAATCAACCAGCACTGGCTTTGGTCTTTATCCCTGCCCTTCCTCCACTTGTAAGACTAAACAAAAGGGGACACAAACTCTGAGGAAGCCTAGAACATGGGTAAACCCAGGAGAGGTTTTGGTTTTCAAAATAGCTTCCTGCTGCCGCCATTGCATCAGCTGCTGTTGGTCTAACCTACACTTCAGTCTTCATTGCACAGAGTAGAATGAGCCTCCTTTGCATTCCCTGATTTCAAACTTCCTTGCTAAGGTACAGTAACCATCGCCATGCAGCAATGTCATAAGGTCAGATGTGTGTACCACTGCAGCAGCCCGGCGTACCAGAAGCAATCCAAGGCCAAGAGCTTTCTCACCAGGGTGCTCTTCTGACTTGAATGAGAAGTGTTCTTCATGGGTTCATATGTCTCAACACTTGGACCCCAACTGGCAGCATTGCTTTGGAAGGTTGTGGAACTTTCAGAAGAAGGAACCTCACCAAAGTAAAAGGACCACTAGAGGAAGGCTTTGAGGTTTTATAGTCCAACCTCATTCCCTAGCCACTCTCTGCTTCCTGATTACAGATGCCAGATAAAATGACCTCACACACCCACCAAAGTCTTCCCTACCATGATGGACAGCACTCTGTCTTAAACCAGGAGCCAAAGAAAGCCCTTCCTCCTCTAAATATCTTCCTGCCAGGTGTTTGGCCACAGCTGTGAGATAGCTAATGCATACAGTTTCAACTCCATCCAGTGGGAAAGGGAAGTTCTCTCTGGAGACTGCTGGAAAATCAGATAGCTACATGCTGAAACACAAAGTTAGATACCTATTTAAGTCATACATAAAAATTAATCAAATGGATGAAAATGAAGGCTGAAGGTGTGGCCGAGTACCAGAATAGTTCCCAAGTATATGCTAGGCCTTAGGTCCTATCCCAAGCATTTTTTTTTAATGGTTCAAAATGTAAGCGATAAAAACGATTAACCTCATATAGGGACAAATCTCTACACCACTGGCTTTGGCAATGATGTGCGCATAATATCAAAAGCACAGGGAACAACAGGAAAATACATGGACTAGACCTCATCAATGGCCACCATCAAAGGTGAAAAGACTCCCCCAGGATGATAAGCTTAATTAGAAACCATGTATTTAATAAAGGACAGACATATAGAATATATGAAGAGCTGCTACCACACAACAGTTAAAAGTGGGGAAGGGATCTGAGAAGACATTTCTCAGAAGAGCCACAGAATAACAACAGAGGTAGAAAGTGATGCCGAACACTGTTGGTTATTTGAGAAAAGCAAATTAAAATCACAATAAGATACTTCACAGACATCAGAATGTCTATCATATAAACATGAAAATCTGTGGCAGATAGCACAGAAATGACAACATCTGTACATTGCTGATGGAGCTGTAAATTGTAGAGCCACTATGAAAAACAGGTAAGATTTCCACAAAATTTATACAGAATTGCTGTGTTCCATCAAGTCTGTTTGTAAGTATACACTAAATAATAATAATGATGATGAAATCCGAGGCCCAGGCAGATACTTGCACATCAGTGTTCAGATGATGGTGGTGGCAGTAGTGGTGGTGATGATGATGGTGAATTCACAGGCTCAGGCAAACAGTTGTACGTCAGTGTTCAGAAGATGACGATGACCATGACAGTGACGATGGTGATAATGGTGGTGATAATTGTGATGATAAAAATGATAACAATGATGGAAGCAGAGGCTCAGACCAACACTTGCAAATCAGTGCTCATAGAAACTTCATTGTCAACAGCTAAAGGTAGACACAATGCAAACATGTCATTCCCAGACTGGTGATTAAACAGAATGTGATGTGACATGAAATGGAATTTCATTCATCTTTTAAAAGATTGGGGTTCCAATAAGTGATATAGCAGATGATGTTAACTGAAAGAAGTCAGACATGAAAGGATAAAGGCAGCATGGCTCTACTTATTTCAGGTTCCTAGAGCAGGAGTTTATAGAGACAGGAGGACCTAGAAGTTACCAAAGGGTGGGGTAGGAAAATAAAGGAGAGTTATTGCTTAATGGGAATAGAGTTTCTGTTTGGGAGGACAAACCCGAGAAATGGGAACTGTGACAACTGTACAGCATTCGAATATATCTAATGCCACCCACAAGATGGCATTTAACCCAAGCTTGGCATGGTGGAGCCACTTCTTATCCTAGCAATCTGGAGGCTGAAGCACTAGGACCACAAGTCTGAGGCCTGCCTGGGCTACAGAGCAAGATCCTGTCTCAAAAAAAAAAATGTTACAATATTAGTAGTAAATTTTGTGTATGCTTTAGCATACTTTTGGAAGTTGGAAATTAATGACTTTTTTCAATGACAAGAAAAGAAAGCCTACACCCTGCTTCATATCCAACGTGACAGCTGACAGTAAAGAAGAGGTAAGAAGGCCTTTGGGTGTGGCCCACTTGCTAGAGTGTTTGCCTAGCTTGCTGGAAGCTACATGTGGGTAATGTGATTAATGTACAACTTCTGAGCCCAGCACACTATAAACAGGGAATAGGCTCACATCATATCAGAGGGCACTTCTAATCCTCCACACGGCTAGCACTCTCCCCTCTGATATTCCTGAATTATTACTTACTAGAACCTATATTATAACCTGGCTGCAGCCCTCCTGGGCCACGATAGCCAACTCTTACACATTGGCAGTCTCTGTCTCTCTGTCCTCAAGTCTGATCCTTCTGCTTTACCCAGCATGGTGGTACCACATCTTTCTTATCCTCTGGGTTCCCTTGCCTGGGAAATCTAAAGTCCCACCTCTGTCTCCCTCCTCAGCCATTGGCTGTTGGCAATATCATTTACCAATTAGAGTCAACTAGGGGCAGGGACCTGTGGCATCTTATATGCAGACATGTGAATTCTCATGTAATTTGGGAACCCAATTAACGTAATATAAGCAATAAAGCAAACCCACAACACATGTCTGCATTCCCAGCACTGGGGAGGTAGAGGCAGGAGAGGCTACCTGATGAGTCTGAGGTCAGCTTGAGATACCTGAGTCTCTATCTCAAAATCAAACTATCAGTAAATCAATCGGCCAAAATAAAAATAAAGAAGCAATCTAGCATTGCAGTTCAGATGACTGAGTTCAAATCCAAGCTCCACTAGCTACATAAGCCTGGGCTTTTGGACAGGGATGTTAAGGCTCTGAGGCTGGATCCTCAGCCTCATAGAGAAGCTCAAAAGCCAGGTGTGGGGGGTGTGCCTAGAATGTCATCATTGGCATTGAGGAGACAGGAGGATGCTGGAATGTCTCCATCATCACCACCACCACCAGGCTGGCCAAATCAGTGAGTGAGCTCTGGGCTCAGCAGGAAAGCCTGTCTCAAACAGTAGGGTGGTCATTGGACACTGGCCTCTGGCCTCCAAACTCACATGGAAGCCTAGCAAAGTTCTATAGACTGGTTTGCTGAAATTACTCACAAAGTAGTGAGAATCCCAGCTCCCCTCAGTGCTTCCCAGACTGAAAGGAGAACCAGCTCTTGCAGTGTCTGGAGCATGCTTAAAACCGCATCCCTAAAACAGCCCGGGCTGGTGTTGCTGATTGCTACTCCCATTTACTTCAAGTACTTAAGACAATTTGATTTTTCTTGATTACTTTTTTTTATTGCTTTTTGTACTGATAAGGAAGAGGATGTGGAAAATTAGTCACAAAATCGCTCTGACTCTTAAGTAGAAAGACCTGATCCTTGTTCTCTTAAAACAATACCTTCTAATCGTGGGGTTTGAGGCCATCCTGGTGCTTTCTGGTCTCCGCGAAATGTACGTGGGTGCTATCAGCTCAGTCTTCTTCAGACTCAATTAACAGCTTAATGTATTTAAACAGGACAGACGTGGAGGGAGAACGCAGCAAAGGCCACAACAAAGGAAGCAGAAATGTCCCTGTCCTCCAGACTGCACAGCAAGTGTACCCAGTCCTCCAGGAGTCTGCCCTAGTACCTGCACAAAGGGCCACTGTTCTGCAAATGTCTGCCCGGGGCTGAGGAATGGTGGATTTCTAACCTGCTGGTTTCCAGTGCTTTCCTCAGCTTAACTACAGTGTGGCTTTGCTCAAAAGGACTCTGAAGGCAGGCCCAACATTTCCCTTCCAGGTGGATTAGCTTCTTCCTGGTTATGCCAAGAGAGTCAAGATCATTTGCCTGGGGATTTCAACCATAGAGCTCAGTGGAAACACAAATAAACCAAACCATACATTCTCATCTGACTTTACACGGACTCCGTATGCCACCATGGACAAGTAGGGTTCCTGCAGGGGCAAGTGGGGGGTCAGACAGACATGAGCTTGTGAAGCACAAAGTAGCAGCAATTTTAAGAATTGGGAATTTTTTCTCTTGGGGCTAGAATGTGTGTGCATGTGTGTGTGTGTGTGTGTGTGTGTGTGTAACCAAGCTATCTGTCTACCTAACACAAGAGCTGGCTTTCCCGGCTTGGAAGAAAGAAAAGGAGGGTCATGCTATCTCAGATCTTTCAACCTCTGGCAAGCAAAATTGATAGTTTCTTGAAAGAAATGTATGTCATCAGACTAGACTTATGAAACTACCAACCAATGGGCAATTACTGAACTTCCCTGAGCCATATTTAATGGCAGGAGGTGCTGCTGGAGGAATGATTCCAGTTGGGTAATGAGAAGTTGTTAATGCACTTGCACTTCAGGGCACTGTTGTTGCATAGATTAGCTAGGAGTGTCTGTACCCTTGATAGCTCGACATCAAAGCCTTGGTATGAAGGACTCAGTAAGTCCTATACCTTGTGTTTACAGCATGGATTCAGTGCCCTCCATGCTGTAGAGAGAGGCAAGAAGCCGAGAAGCCGTTCATTTGGACACCTTGTCTAGGCATTTCTGGCTGTTTGTTGAACATAAGTCCCAGGCTTCCGAGCCCTAAGATGCTGACAGGTACATTTCCCATCTTGTGTTTCTGCTTTCCTGTCTAAGATTTAATCAGGGAGAGCTGTAAGGCTTCTTTTAAAAGCACGTAGAAGAAAAACAACAGCAACATAGTGACAGCCAGTCTTGTTAAGCAGCAGGACAACAACAGGTGGTCAGAAGCCGCTCCTGATAAAAGGCAATGATGCTTCCCTTGTGCCCACAGGGTGACGGAGAGCCCGATAAAAGCCTGGCATCTCCGCCTGCTTCTGTGTCTATCTTCTTAACCTTGTGTCAGATTGCCACTTGATTCTGCATAAGCCTTAAGTGCTCAGGGGTGTCTGTCCGCCACACCTATCAAGGCTTGAAAGCACAAAGATCAAAATAACAGAGGCACCTTTCTTCTTCTTTTATGATGACCTGTGCCAGACCCTCCCAAGGTTCCGACGGGTCTCAGCCATGGTCTAAAAATGCATTTACCTTGGGTTTCAGGGCAGCCAGTCCAACAGGACAGACCACCTCCTGGATGAACACAGTTTTACATTAGGTTGAGGTGGCTAGCTGGAGCAGAGGTCGCCATCTACTGAGAAGCACTGCTCTCATGCTGTAAGGACTTCTTCTGACCTCCATCTCCAACCCCTGAAGCAGCAGACAATGACGAACAGACCACACCTGCCCAGGGCAACTTCATTGTGCCTGCCTCTTGCCCCTTACCCAGTCTTTCTCTGTTTAAACTTAAAGCCTGTGTACCTAAGTACCTAAGTATCCTAAGACAGACATGCGGGGCGGGGGGGGGGGTTGGAGGGTCACAGGACCTTTTCTGTTCTTCCCAGCAAGGTCACATCACTGATTAAATCTTCTGTCTGGTTTTCACCATCGCTCCATCCTGACTGGCATATGAGGATGGGTACCTGAAGTCAGTCTGTTGGGGCTCCCTAGGCTTTTACCCTAAAAGTCAAATTCCAGGAACACACAGATTCTTCCTCAGTTCTGAGACGTGTATTTTTTTATTTAGACATGCTTTCTTTCATTTTTAACTATTTTTCACTGAAACTTAACGTGTGCACACCATATTACTGATGACTCTGCCTTCTGTGCTCTGTATGCACGATCCATATCCCGAGTAAAATGTGGTTGCCAAGGAGACCTGTCTTTTAATGATCAACAAACACCTTATTGAGGGTTGGATATAAAAACACAAACTTACCAAGTGACTCAAAGCCTGAATTTAAAAGAACAAGTTTGGAGGAGTCCAACTCTCAAAATCAGGAGCTCCAGCGCTTGGGTGAGGGCTGTGGTGTGGAAGATTGAACTTCTGGGTGTGGCTAGCTAATCGGCTCTCCTGGCCGCCATCTTGGGTGAACTGCCGGAGTTCTCAGCATTCAGTACTCATTCTCGTTCATAGTCAGCACCACAGCGGCAGAATTAATGGGTTGAACATTTCCCCCTTAATAACTGCTGCAGATATAAATGTCTTGGCCATTTGTCTTTCTGTGAGGGTTTTTTTAAAAATAAATAAATAAATACTACTACTAGATCAGCCTTGCATTCTTGAATTTTGTTAACATTATCATTTAAATTGCATCTCCTGTGTTACTAGATTAAGGAAGAGGGGCTGTTTGAATAGGTTGCACTTTGCTTTTTCATTCAGGAGACTGTTTAGAGTCTCAAATCAATTCCAACTGACTTTCTGAAAATATGTTGAGGGGAAAATACACTGTGATAAATAACAATTGTAATGAAAACACAGAGAGGAAAGAAGCCGCTTGCTGGCTTCTGCAGAGAGACATCCAGTTCCATTAGGGCTATGGACCTGTTGCCTGTGAGCCTTTATCTTCCTCTCCTGTTGAAGAATTTAACCCTCACACCCCTGGTGAACATTTGCAGAGTGGGCAAGGGAGAAAGCTGTACCTTAAAGGTTTCCTGTGTTATGGGTAAACTGCCTACGTGTTCAGCCGTTTGTCTCAGACTCTATCCTCACCTCTGGGGGCCTGCTATGGATGATCATGCATTTTGGATCCAGCTTTGTGATCATTAGCAAGTTATTTAATGGCTCTGTTTCCTTACCTGTAAATTGCAAGAAATAATGGAACTTGATATTTTGGGGAAGAGGAGGGAGCAGCTAAGAGCAGTATTTTTCCAACTTTTATGATCATAATTCACAGTAGGATATATACTATATATCCAAACCCAGCACATACATACACAGGGACATAAACACATATGTAGGCATATCTGAGTGCGTATACATATACACATCGGAAGTCAAAAGTTTACAAAACACTCATTATCCATGTTAAATGTGATATTCTGATATGGCTTTAATCCTACCTGGGTTTAATTTGTGTCTTTAAAATTGATTTGTTTTACATAGCAGTCCTATAGGGCTTGGTGCATGATGAGAGATGCTTCTAAGAAGCTGATACCCTCCTCCAGCCCTTGAGGTCAGCCCCGTACCCACCATTGAGGGGCTATGGTGGCTAGAACCCAGAACCAACCCACCACAGTATCTCCAAAATAACAACAACAAAGTCACATCTGATGACAAGATGCTTTTAAAAAGTGGTCTCACAAAATTGAAAGGAAAGTTGGCAAAGCACATGTAGGAGAGAACGGAGAAACGAGAGACCCATCAACAAAGGGTACGGGAGCAACATGGGAGAGCTTGCTGCAGCCCAAGCAACTTGCACTACTGGGAGGAGATGAGCTCAGGATCGAGGTACTGCCCACAGGCTGAAGCACAAAGGTTGTGCCAGATCCAAGAGCAGGGAGGTATAGCAGCCTGGAGCTCTCTTGGACCCTGCTCCCAGGTGCCGCTCTGACTCCTCCTAAGACCATCCTGACTCTACACAACTGCAGGATATTCATGACCAGTCTCAGCGATGATCCAGTATTCACTGTGCTTCAGCAACCAGAAACCTTGAACCAGACCAACGACCCATTGCAATGAGTATTTGCACATAAAACTGTTTAGAGAAAACAAAACTAACAAATACATACTGTGTGACACACTGCAGTTAGCAATGCTACTTCAACGAACAAATACGCGGTGACAAGGTGAGAAAGATGGAGGGATGGAGCAGCGCGTGCGCAGTGGAGAGAGGCAGAACGAGAGGAGACAGGTGTCGGAGGTCGCTTCAGTGGACAGAGGAGCAAGTCATTGCTGAGCAGGGCTGCCAGAGAGAGTGGTGTGCAGCATCCTGGCGCTCCCACTGGCTCTTCCCCGGAACTTGCTGTTTAGCCACAAACTTAACTCCAGCTCTGAACAACAGGATGTATGAGATAAAGAATGGTTCTTTTTCTGGAATGGTACTCCTCAAAAGAACTCCGGGTGTCCGTGCTGTTCCCTAGAGGCCACCTCAGTGCTTGGGGTCCTTGCTACCCCCTCCAGCTGTATTGATGCCTGAGGTCTATATCTTGTTCACAGTCTGTGCTGCCACTGCCAGAAGATGTGACAGTGTCAGGGGCCTATGCTACTGCTGAAGGTCGAGTAGGTGCCTGTGTAATCCATATTGAGGTCCATGGTCCGTGTTGATGTGTGTGGCCTGTGCTGCCACCTGAGGCCATGTTGGTGTCCACGGTCCTGCTGCAGCTGGAGCAATGTTGATATTGATGGCCTGTGTTAGCACCAAAGGCTATGTGGATGTCTGTGGTCTGTGCTGGCACCTGAAGCCAAGTTAATGTCCATGGACAGTGTGGCTGCAGAGGGCCATGATGCTGTCGTGGTCCTGCTGGGCTGGAAATATGTAGATGTCGGTAATCTGTGCTCCTGCAGGAAGCCATGATGCTGTCTGTGATCCACGTTTCCACCAAAGGTCATATTTATGTGCATGGTCTGTGATGCTGCCAGCGACCATGTGGATGTCCGTGGTCTGTGTTACCACCAAAGACCATGTAGATGTCCAGGATCTGTGCTGCTCCCTGAAGTCATGTTAGTGTTCTTGACCTGTGTTGCTGCCTGAGGCCATGTCTATGTCTGTGGCCTGTGCTACCTCCAAGTGTCGTGATGGTATCTGTGGTCTATGCCATCTCCAGAGACCATACTCAGGGTCCAAAGTGGTCTGTGCTGTGGCAGAGTCCACATGGAAGTCTATCCATGATGCCGCTATATATAAAGGGCAAGGATGCTCCTTCTAGAGCAGTGTCAGGGGTGTCGATGACTCCAGACTCAAAGCTGAGAATGAGAGACGCAAAAGGTTTCTGTGACGTCATCTCTCCCTGACCCCTCCCCCCCAAAAGAAACAGTCTAGACAGGAATCCATTAAAAAGAACTCTTTAAAATTGTGATAGGGATCCTGAAGTGTAGCTCTTCACAGCTGATGGCTTCTGGAGGGGGTACGAGTGGGGAAAGGCTTGGTTTTCTTTAAGGGGCTGTCCACTGAGAGTTTGATCATGCAACACAAACCAGACTTGGCATTTCTTTTTCTTTTTCTTTTCTTTTCTTCTTCTGTTTTTGGGGGTCTTATCTGGGAAGACTGGGAAGTGAATATGACTGGGGTGCACGATGTGAAACTTCCAAATAATAAAAATATTTTCTTTGCAACCCTCACTGATTCAATGATGGATCACAGAGCAGGTATTGGTTGGCCCTGGATGCCTGCTTTTGTAAATACAGTCTTATTTAAACACAGTTATACTTAGTGTCTTAGTTAGGGTTTTACTACTGTAAACAGACACCATGACCAAAGCAATTCTCATAAGGACATTTAATTAGGGCTGCCATACAGGTTCAGACATTCAGTCCATTATAATCAAGGTGGGCGTATGGCAGCATCCAGGAAGGCATGGTGCACGAAGAACTGAGAATTCTACATCTTTATCTGAAGACTGCTAGCAGAATACTGGCTTCCAGGCAGCTAGGATGAGGGTCTTAAAGCCCACATACATAGTGCCATGCCTACTGCAAAAAGGTCACATTTACTCAAACAGGGCCACACCTTCTAATAGTGCCACTCCCTGAGCCGAACGTATACAAACCATAACATTCCACTTCCTGGCCTTCATAGGCTAGTTCAAACACATGAGTCGGGGAGGGCATACCCAGCCATAGCATAATAAAAAAGTACATTTAGTCCAACTTTCAAAGACCCCATAATCTATAGTAGTCAGTCTCAACAATGTTAAAAATCCAAAATTCAGTCTCTTCTGAGATTCATCCAATCACTTAACTGTAATACCCAAGGCAAGACAAGAAATAGCTAGGCCAACTCCAAACTCTGCATCTCCATGGCTGATGTCAAAGTGGTCTTCAGATCTCCAACTCCTTTTTCATCTTTGTTGACTGTAACAAAGTTCTTTCTCCCTGTTAGCAGCTTTCCTCAACATGGCTCTGGCATCTCAAACATCTTGAGGTCTCCAAGGCAATTTAAATGTTACAGCTTCTTGTTTCAATATCTGGAATCCACACATGATCTTCTGGGCTCCTCCAAAGGGCTTGGGTCACTTCTCCAGCTCTGCCCTCTGTGGCACTCTAAGCTTTGGTTGACTCTACTCCACGGCTGCTGGTGGTTTTGGTGATCATTCCCTGGCATTGGCATCCCTAATACACCGAGGTCTTCTATTGCAATTAGGCTTCACCAATAGCCTGGCATAGGCTCTCTTCATAGGGCCAAGTCTCAACTTCTTTGCATGACCCCTTCAGTCCTGCTCCATCAGCTGCAGCTGAGGCTGCACCTTTACCAATGGCCTTCCCTGGCCTCTCACAGTAATGAGCTTCAGCAGCTTTCCATGACACCTTCATACCTTGAAAACCAATACCACCTGGGTGACTCTTACACATAATCAAGTCCAACTGCAGCATGAGGTACAACCTTGGCTATCTCTGGAACACAGGCTCTCAAAAAACACTTCCCAGATTTCACCTCAGTGATGCTGGTCTCTTCTTAATCACTGCTAATTTCTTAGCTCCAGCTAACCAGCATAAATTGTCCCAGTAGTCCCTTATAGTAGTCTGGACACTAAAGCCAAAACCACAAGGCCAAAGCTGTTGAGTTCTGCAGCTTGCTGCTGCTGGAACTCCTTGTTCTATTACCACCTTTCTGTTTTCCACTCTCTCACTGCCTAAACTTGGCTACCCTGGAACTTTCTCTGTAGGTTGACCTTGAACTCAGAGATCTGTGTGGCTGTCTCCTGGGATTAAAGATGTGTACCACCATGCCTGGACCTAAATTTATCTCTGTGGGATCTTGCCCCAAAGCCCCACTCCTATAATCTGTTTTGTCCTAGAACATAGGATTCAGTTCCATTTCACTTCCTGGTGTCCCTTTAATACCTGAACCATATATTTTATATCTTTTCTTTCTAAGCTTGCTACACTTGTTCAAAATGTTCTTCATGAGGCTTATCCAAAGAACAAAGTCTATGATGGGCATTTCTGAGACTTCCTTTTTCAATGCAATAAGTCTGAGTCTCTTCACCATAGCCTCAGGGAGACTCTTCAGATAAGGGCAAAAAGTGGCCATATTCTTCACCAAAAAATCACAAAAATAGACGCTAGGCCACATATTTTAAAATTCTTCACTGAAACTTCTTGGGCCAAGTCCACACAATTCAAACCACTCTCAGTAACTAAGTCTTCCATATTCCTACTAGGATAGCCCATTAAGCCCCATTTAAAGCATTTCATTATTTCCAAATCCAAAGTCCAAAAATCCACATTTTTCCAAACAAAAGCATGGTCAGGCCTATCACAGCAATACCCTAGTCCCTGGTACTGACTTCTATTTTAGTTAGGGTTTTACTGCTGTGAACAGACACCATGACCAAGGCAACTCTCATAAGGACAATATTTAATTGGGGCTAGTTTTAGTTCAGAGGTTTAGTCCATTAACATCAAGGCAGGAAGATGGCAGCATCCAGGCAGGCATGGTGCAGGAGGAGATGAGAGTTCTCCATCTTCATGTTAAGGCTGCTAGCAGAATACTGGCTTCCAGGCAGCTAGGATGAGGGTCTTAAAGCCCACATACACAATGCCATGCCTACTGCAAAAAGGCCATACCTACTAGAACAGGGCCACACCTTCTAATAGTGCCACTCCCTGGGTTAAGCATATACAAACCACAACACCAAGTTACTTACTTACTTTGATTCAATGGCAAAGTTGGAAATTAAAACAGACACTCCTTCATCCCCAATGCTAAACAAACAGACAAAACAGACTTTTTTTTTCCTATGTGGCTCTGTAAGAAATAGTTTGCCAATCCTTTATTTGCCTTTATTTGGAGTCTTCATGGGAGGAGCTTCCTCACCAAATAAATACAATAAACACACTTATCTCTCATCATAAAAGTGGACAGTAAGGGATTCAGATAATAAAAAAAATGTTTACTTCTTTTCCCCTCAGGCTTGATATTCATATATCAGCCCAAATTGGCATTATCAGACCTCCTCCTTGCCAGACAAGCCAACAGACAGTGAGGTGAGAGACCACATTTAAGCTTTTAAACCCTTCAGATCACTTGTACTGAAGGTGCCCTGCTCTCTTTCCTGTAGTCATTAGAGACTTAATCTCTGATAAGCAAAGTAAATTAGATGCAGTGACATTTTGCTAATTGAGTCCTCTCCTCCGCTTGGCTGGGCTGGGCTGGTAATTACTAGCTAATCTCACCAATATGGCAGCTGACTGGCAGACAGTGGTTCATGGAGAGAAGGGTAAAGGACTCAGCTTGCCTGAGAAGGCCCTCATTGGTCAAAGTGGGTGCCAACCCTTCTGGTCTCACTTGAAACTAGAAGCAATATGGCTGAAGAGGGACAAAACTTGAGAGTCAGGAAAAGGGAAGGAGGAAACTATCACCTTAAGAAAAGGGGCAAAGCTGAGACATGACACCATGCATTATTAAATCCCCTTTTTCTGCTTCCTCCCACCTCCATCAAATTCCATTTCAGTGAAGCACAAGGGCTTAAAGAGAGATAAAAGACTTTAAAATATAAATTAAGTCCCATTTACTTCACTAACCCGAGCCAAGCACACAGGGTTCTGGCTGCATGTGTTGCCCACACGCCTGAATAACTTGCTTTCAGCTGGATGAATGTTGTTGATTTGCTGACATCTGGCAAAGGGGGTCTTGTAGCCAATCCTATCAAGCCCTTATTCAAAAACCATTAAGTTCTGTTTGAGAATCTCTGCCCTCATTTTTTTTTTCAGAATTGCCCCTGTAGATATTTGTTAATCCTCCAAAGAGCCTAAATGTGTATGTAGCAAATCAGAGAGGTGGGGTAATAGCAGTTTTCTGTCTGCCCCCACCCCGACACACACACACACACACACATACATACACACATTGCCTTCTAGGGAGTCTGTAGGCATTGATTTCATGATAGGATATAGTTGTTAGAGTTTCAGTTGTGAATTAAAATGAGCCCATCAAAATGGCAGAATGAAACTGATAGTAGCCAGTCCTGGCAAGAATGTGGGAAGACTGCAGTTTCTATGGTTGCTTCTAGGGATGGAGACAAGGAGTGCATCTCATCTGGGTGTCCTGATAAGTGTTAGCAATGAGCACCCTGAGTAAAGAGTATACACGCCTTTGTGGCACAGTAACTATGTGCCTAGAAAACCTAGGAACAATGGGAGAGGTGTGGATCCTAGTCCAGAGATGACCCATTGAAGTTTCCAGGCTATTGTGTATGGCAACAAAGAATTAGACCACGGATACATCTTAACATCCTATAACTTACCAATTTTAATCATTGAAAATCAGTGAAAATGGGGCCACAGTGGGAGAAAAGCACCTGAATTTCAGTGCCACCTTAAAAAAAAAAACCGAGGCCAAATTAGGAGAATCAATTCAGAGAAAAATGTAACAAAATCTCTTCACATTTCTAGCAAAGCTGCATTTGCGTAAAAATCAGTCATCTCAGATGAGAAAAATCCCTGAAAAACAGTTCAAAAGACACTGGTGGAGTCAGAAGAAGGGACTGTCCATGAAATCAAGATAGATCAAGTTAGGAAAAAAAGGCACAAGGCTTCTCATAGTGGACAAGGAGAAGGAGGTTGAGGAAACCATTATGCCCACCCAAGAAGAGCCTTGTGCACCAAGGAGGAGAGCAGCATGTAGCCCAGACGCTGGTGGTCCGGACACATCACACCACTAAGTTGTTGAAGACTACACTCCTCTGTGGTCTTGATAACTTGCCTCAGACACAGCCCACACACAGTGCAAATGCACACTCAGGACATGTAATCCTTGCTAATGTGGAAGTATCCCTGAGGAATCTATGGACCACAGTGCCAGACTTCTCTATCCTGACCCTTCAGGTAGTCTTTCCTACAAAGGCCAGCACACCCAGGTCTCTGAATGTTCCTAGGACCTGGAATGAAGCAGAATCTCAGAATTCCTCTTTGGAAGGAGGCAGGTTCAACTTTGCCATGGTTAGAAGACAACACTATGAGTGGATGAGACAAGTCATATGACCAACCATGTGACCTTGGCCAGCAGAGGAAACAACTGAGGGAGAACAAAGACCCAGTGCCTCTGTCTTCCAGAGGACCTTAGTCATGAGTAGCCACACTATGCCAACACATCACCCAACATGATGGTCAGAGAGAAGAACTTATAGAGAGAACAGAGCCATGAACCTTATGTATGTAATCTTTATTGAGGACTAAGATGAATGCATTGGCTCTGAGGGAGACATTTATTGTCTTTGAGAGTTGTGTATTTCTTTATAATTAAAAACATATTAGGGTAGAAGAGTTATATCTTTGCGTATTTTCAAATGCAATAAAACAAAACCCTTTTTTTTCTTTTTTGTTTCATCCTAAAAAGGCCATAGTTCTTCATTTGTGTGTTCCCAGTCTGTGGAGTGCTAGTTTCCACAAATCTTTAATTACATTTTCTATTGAGAAATCTTTCTTTCTTTAAAACTGTGCTGAAACTTCAATTATATTATTTACTTTTATTTCTCCAATAGAAGGATTACATGAAGGTATAATAAATGTTTGTACACATTTATTTTTCTTCAGCTGGATCATGCTGTATGTTTTTAAACCTTTTTCTTTTATATACTCCACTGTTCCCTTTTTGTTACAATGTATTCAATCTCATAGATATTGCTATTCATATATATATACATATATATATATTACATATAGACATCATGCTATACTATAACATACACATTTAGTTTCTTTCTACATATGAAAAATAATAAAATTATGATTTTTTTTGTCTTTTGAGACCACATTTCTCTGTGTGTAGTCTTAACTGTCCTGAAACTAGCTATGTAGACCAGACTGGCCTTGAACTCAGAGATATATGCCTGCCTTTGCCTACTGGATTCTGGCATTAAAGGCATGTGCCATCACCATCTGGCTCTGAGATAATATTTTTAAAAGAAAGTGAATTATCTGAAACTCTTGTATATGACTCTTAAAAAGTATAGATTTGTACAATTGTTGGCCGCTAAGGAAGGCAGGTACCTTTTGGGGAAGAGTCCCACAGAAACATACCTTCAAAATTGTTCTTTCTTTTCATTTTGGCTGAAATTCTTTGGAGAAACTTAGAAGGAAGCATTTAAAATCATTGATTCACTCTGACTCATAGGTGACCTAGAGCAAAACTTGATACATTATAATATTTAGCAGAGAGTATTCAGTAATATTCATATCTTCCATCTTTCCTTTTTGAACATGTGCTCTTATGACCTTGAACTAGGCATGCCCAGAAGTACATCCTTCATCATTCCTTTCTTAACTATGACCTCAAACTAATCATACTCATGAAATGCCTGAGGCAATGTGTGTTTTCATTTATTACTATGCACGGGTTCTTGCATTTAGTTACTCTTCTGTTGCTGTGATAAAATGCCATGACCAAAAGCAACTTAAGAAATAAAGAGTTTATTTTATCTTTCAGTTCCAGAGAGACAGTCCATAATGGAGTGAAAGAAAGGTGTGGCAGCAGGATCAGGCGGCAGATATAATGTATTCCGTCTCCTTATAGGAAGCAGAGAGAATAGCATTAGGGAGGAACTATAAGCCCCCAAAGCTCATCTCCATTGGCATACTTCTTCCAGCGAGGCTCCACCTCCTAAAGGTTCCATAACCTCCCCAAACAGTGCCATCACCTGGGGGCCAAGTGTTCAAATACATGAGCCTATTGGAAATGTTTCTCACTCAAACTACCACATTCTATTCCCTGAATCCTGACTCGGGACTATTTACATTTAATGAAAAAATATAAATATTGAAATATAACTTCAAAAGTTCCCGTAGTCTTTCGTAGTCTCAACACTTAGTATCCCAGCATGCATCTGCCTCTTGGGCTGCTTCCATCCACTCCCTGTACCATAATTAGAAGGTGTCTCACAGTTGGGTATCTCCAGCATTTTGGGGTCTCCACCACAGGCTTTACCTTCATAGTTTCTCTCAATGGCATCTCAGAGCTTTCTTACAAGGACTATGACACTACCACATGTTGCCTGGCCTCAGCAGCTCTTTTAAAGAGGAGGAATCCATGACCCTCTCAATTTTGCATATTTGTTTGTTTCCCAAACCAGCCCAACATGGATGACTTCGTCAAGTTGAACTGCCAGATTGAGATCAAGTTTGAGCTCCTTAATCCACAGTCCCAGCAGCTTTTGTATAATAAATCCGGTGTAAATCTTCCCTAGGCATTTATTGTCTATGAAGCAGAAAACCCCTCAGGTTCTTTCCTTTCACAAATTGGGTATTTTCTGGGGTTCTAGTGTTCTCTCTCTCTCTCTCTCTCTCTCTCTCTCTCTCTCTCTCTCTCTCCCTCTCTCTGTGACATGCATGTGTTTTTGAGGGTGAGGTCCTTGCCCTCAGAGAACTTTTCAAATCTCTCTAATCTAAAACAGGAGGCTCTGTAATGTCAACAAGATTTTTAACAATCACAGTCTCTTAGCACATGACTTGAAAGCAACCTTGAGCTTCCCAGTGTCTCTTTCCTCTCCAAACCGCACATTCTTTTTATTTCCTTCTATCCCTCTTGTTGCTCTTTTTTATCGTAGGCCTACACAGAGTAATCAGCAACAGACATTACACAGACCCATTGTTAGGCTGTCTTGAAATGTCCTTTATGCTTTAATTTAGCCTCAGGCAAGTTCTTAGGACACAAGCAGAACGTAGCCAGATTCTTTGCCCAAATAGCACATGAGTGGCCTCTTTTCTTGTTACTAATTGAGTCCTGGCTCATCTATGAAACCCCTTAGCTGAGCCTCCAATATCTGTACTGCTCTCAACACTTTGCCTTCCAGGCTCCTGCTTGAGTGATTGGTGGATGCCTTGCAGAAGGAGCTAGAGAATATATGCCCTCCCTCAGTTTACCCTGGATGTCTAAGCTGGCTTTTGACAAGTCCTTTAAGCTCTACTTGCAGCTTTCAACAGCTTTCCTAATAGAAATTCCCACAGTCTTCAAAACAAAACAAAACACCAGCATTGTCATGTTCTTCACAAAAACATCTCACCAAACTAGACATTGAGCGCTTTTCTGTCGGTAGGATACCATGGCCAGAAGCAACTTAAGGGAGAAAGGCTTTATTTTAACTCGTGGTTCCAGAAGGATGGTATGGCAAGGAGGCATGAAAAAAATGTTAAAAGAAGTGACAAGAATTTTTTACAGTACATAAGGAAGGCACTGGGTGTCGGACACTGCTTGTGCCTAGGGATCACAGGTGGCCGTGCTGACGCGAGCAGAAGCGGACGGAGACACAGGTTGGCGGGTGGCAGAGACGCCAGGCACGCAGGACATGGGTCGGCGTGGGTGGCCGCTTGAGCAAGAGCAGGCAGGGATGTCCTGGACGCCGGCTCTGAGGCCATCTCAGGACCCGAGGCTCGATAGAGTGCAGAGAATGTCGGGGTGGGCGGCCACACGGCTAGCTGGGGTCCCTCCCCCACCACGCGCGGGCAGGGGAGCGCAGGATTTTTGACTTACTCAGATCCAGAATTCACGAGACATGTAGAGATTTGAGATGTGTTGATTTATTAACAGATGGCGGGCTTGGGTGGTGAATGGTAAAGGGCTCTCCCGAAACATGTCGGAAGGTGTTCGTTTTTATATTGGAAGAAGGCGGGGCTTCAGGTAATACGTAAATTTTAAGGCAGAGACCTGTTAGCCTCGTGACCTAGTGAGGGCTCTATGTTAGGTCTCTGGGTTTGGGGGGCGTGGCCAAATTACAGTCCCACATCCCACCCTTTATTCTTTCATAAAAAAGGGGAGCATCTCTGAAGGTGGAGTCATGTGACAAGTGACTCTCATGTGAGTCTCTCCGTGGGAGGGATTGTGGAAGCTGAAGCTGAGAGAGTCAGAATGTTTGGGAAGGCCCAAAGCACCTACCATGTGAGGCTAGTCTCAGAGACTAGGGGCTTCTAGGGCCTTATCACCAGGGGCTTCTAGGGGCTTATCACCAGGCTTTCTGGCCTCTACAGCTCACTGTCTCACAATTTTCTCTCTTAGGAGAGGTGTCACCTGTGATGAAAATTTTGGATGAGGAAGTCAAAAGAAAATACCACACAGGTCAGGGGTGTAGCATAACCAAACCAAGGGTAATGGAAATTGAGGGTTGGGGTTGGGAAAGCAAAGAGTCATCGAATCAATTAAATACATATTGTACAATTTGAGAGTAATGACATCTGATTAATCTAAATAGACATTATAATTTCTTCACTAACATGTCACTTCAGCTATGTGACTTTGGCAAGAGTTCATCTGTAGTTGGTATCAAGTATCTCTGAGTCTTCAGTCAGACGAGATGACTGGGAGAAGGCAGTTTGTCAGGTTTCAGGAGATGGCGCTGTCTCGGCATCAGCTCATCTCTGGAGTCTGTAGTCTGCCGAGATGTAGGCAGCTTGTCTCTGTTGGATCTGTGGATATAATCACAGGGAAGCAGCATCTCCAGCAGAGAGATGTCTGAAAGGTGAGTATTGAATCACTCTTGGAAAGTCAAAGGTGTTTGAGGAAATTGGATGGCTGAAGGAGAAAACATTGTGTTAGTAACATCTGGGGTAGACATCTACAGTTTGTCTGTGAAGGAAAATTAGTTGTTAATTAAAAGCTGAAAGGTCGTGGTGATCAGCATGTTGATTTAACCTGTGGAAGTAAATTTAGATGACTTTCAAACCTTGAAGAAATTTTAAAAGTTGAAAAAAATGTTGAGAATATATCATGAGTGAAAAGGAGACATTTAAACAAAAAGCAAAAAATTTTGGGTTGAAAAGCACAAACACTGTTGTTTTAGGCATTCCTGTTAGGGGAAAAGGCATTAATGGTGGATTTAGAAGTAGTGGAGGAAAGGCCTGTTCTGCCATGTGGTGGTTTGGGCTACCACGTGGTGGCTGGGTGTTCTAGCAGAGAGGTCAAGGAATTCCCCCTGTTGTTTTTCTTAGAGAAAAGAAAGGCTAACTTTGAAGAAAAGTTTAAATCGAAAAACACAGAAGTTTGATAACAGAGTCAGAAGGAGTGAAAGGCTGTGTGAGACTGAGCTATGGCGGGGAGACACCTAGAGGCTAGCACCTAGAGTCAGCAGCTCGCTGGGGGAGGACAGGCAGCGGCAGTTTCTCTAGGCACAGCCTGGAGTTTTTAGTTGTGAGAAAGAAACTGTAAGGTAAACAGAGGCGAAGGGGTGCAGATTGAGTCTCAGACCCTCTGCTATCAGGCAAGCCAGCTGGGCTATAGTGGGCCACAAATGACTTAGAAGGTGAAGTGGGGGAGGGGGTAAACAGGGAGCCAACCCTGTTGTTACAGGCGATTCAGCTGGGCTGTAACCAGCTGGCCGCAAATGGCAGAGGAGTGGAGGAATTTTATACTAGGCTAGTATGCAGAGCTCGAAAAGTTAACCCCTGGGGGAGGGGCAAATCTCTTGGCAGGCAGAGCACGGGAGATTTCTTGGGGGGAGGGGTCAAGAATGGTGATTAAGAAGTCTCTGCCATTTTGTGGAGAACATGTGGAGAGAGAATCTTAGTTTTTTGAATTAGGCAGAAGTTAGATTGTAGTTAACAATTAGAGAAAAGTGAGAAGGAGAGAGAGAGAGTGGGGGTGGAGATGGATGGACAGAGATGTAACTCATAGTTTTCGTAGGCGCCAGCGGGGAGAGCTTCTGAGCTGGCTTTGTGTACCTGTCTACCACTAACCAGGGGGGGATGGTGTCCCGTGTGTCTTGGGAGCGCGCGGGCATGGAGTTGTCTGTGTCTCTTGTCTGGAGCAGATGTCTCAGGAGGGTGGAGATTGTCATAGAAGCGGGTGCAGAAAGCTTGGCATTTGGGCAGGAATGAACTAGTCAGATCTCAGCGGGCGTAGGTGTAAGACTCTTGGATCTGTTCTGGGCCTCAGAGGATCTGTTCTGGGCCTCAGACGTCTCGGGGAGTTGAGTGTGTAGCCAGGCAGGTTATGGGGGTGGGTGGCTGTGTTTGGACAGCCAGCGCGCCAAAATTGGCCTCTATTTTGAGTGTCTGTGGACACGTAGCAAAATAGAGGTAAGGGAGCATACGCAGGGCGTGTGCTGGGAAAAGAGGAGTCTAGACGTTATCCTGTTGGAAGTGATTTTTTCATTCTTGGAGTTCACCCCCACATTGGGCGCCAGATGTCAGACACTGCTCAAGCCTAGGGATCACAGGCGGCCGTGCCGGCGCAAGCAGAAATGGACGGAGACACAGGTCGGCAGGTGGCAGAGACGCCAGACACACAGGACACGGGTCGGCGTGAGTGGCCGTGCGAACAAAAGCTGGCAGAGATGTCCTGGACGCTGGCTCCGAGGCCGTCTCAGGACCCAAGGCTCGATAGAGTGCAGAGAGTGTTGGGGCGGGCGGCCACACGGCTAGCTGGGGTCCCTCCCCCACCACGCGCGGGCAGGGGAGCGCAGGATTTTTGACTTACTCAGATCCAGAATTCACGAGACATGTAGAGATTTGAGATGTGTTGATTTATTAACAGATGGCGGGCTTGGGTGGTGAATGGTAAAGGGCTCTCCCGAAACATGTCGGAAGGTGTTCGTTTTTATATTGGAAGCAGGTGGGGCTTCAGGTAATACATAAATTTTAAGACAGAGACCTGTTAGTCCCGTGACCTAGTGAGGGCTCTATGTTAGGTCTCTGGGTTTGGGGGGCATGGCCAAATTACAGTTCCACAACTGGGTTTCCTTGAAGAGCAATATGCTTCTCACACAAAGGAAGTGTTCTCTCAACATTTTATTCACGGAACTGTGATCATAATGTGAGCACGACCCTTTAAGACACTGGTTACTCTTATAAGCCTAGATCTCAGCCTGAAGAGATTAGGCATACCCACCTACATCTCCCTGGGACAGATTCAAGAAGTAGTCTGTGCTGTAACCTGATTGCTCTTAGTTTAAGGCTGTCCTCCATGCTCTTTGTCACCATACCATGCTGAACTAAATCACGTAATGTGAAACTTCCCATCAACACCCTAAACTTCAAAAAAAGGCTGGTAACTCCTTTGTTCTGTATTGCAGAGATTCTGAGGATCCCACTTGAGGTTTAATTAAGACGTGGACACTTCTATATTGTGCAGCGCACGTGTAGTGTCTCGCCGGCAAGAACGTGCACACACACACACACACATCAGAATCCTTCCGTAGAAACACGTTTATTCCCAAAAACCAAAATGGTGGTAGAAGACGAAGAAGACCTGGAAAGGCACTGCTTATAAA
This sequence comes from Grammomys surdaster, assembly GCF_004785775.1. Lineage (NCBI taxonomy): Eukaryota > Metazoa > Chordata > Mammalia > Rodentia > Muridae > Grammomys > Grammomys surdaster. The sequence goes on along the minus strand of NW_021604749.1, from coordinate 912,938 downwards.
CCCTAGAGCGGTGTATTCACCTCTGATTGGCTGCTTACTCGTAGCGCGCCAAACGCCGTGGGATGGGCTTTAACTTTGGCGGGCTTTTACCATGGCACATGTGCAATTTATTTGTTTACTAGGAAGAATTATGGCTGACAGCGCCACCTAGCGATGGCGGACTTTGCCAGCACCTGCCGCAGCTCCCAACACTATATAGTTTAAAGCTGTTGGCCCTTTGCTCGGGCAGTCCCTCAGCTAGCTATCTAAACTTATCCTGACTTCTCCACGATCTCCTCTTGAATTTCTCCACTTGGTTCTCACTACCTGCTTCGAGCTGCATCGGTTTCCATTGACCTTCACCAGGATAGCTTATTTTTAATATGACATTAGAAGAGAGAAGGATCATCTTTTGGGCAGGTGAGAAAGGACAAGCCTTAAACATAGAAAACTGGCAATGGGCCATAGAAATGACAATACCAAAATCCTGGCAGCACTTAGCTCACCGCCAGAGCAGCAATTAACAATTGAAAATATAGAGACAGGCCTTCAGTGTTAGGGAAGGACATCCCAACTGTTCTGGTGATGATCTGGGAATTTTTTCTAAAATGCTATCTCTCTCATTCTCTCATTCTTATGGCAATGGTACTATTCTCCGTGATACTTACTATACAAGAAAAGACAGACCCAAGGCAAAGGAATTGCTCTTTACTGTTTATAACTGTGTCATTTCAATGTTTCTATAGTCAGTGTGTACTCAAAGTTAAACAATTAAAGAGTTAAGTAGAAAACACTCAGATCAAATAAGAACAAAGACAGCTCTACCACACAGAGCTTACAGGGTTAGCCTTACATGTTTATATCCCATAGCAAACACTCATTCAATATTTGATTTACTGACCTGAGCTGAGGAAATGCAACTGATCCTCATTGTTCACAGAGCCTATATTTGTAAATTTGCCTACATGCTAAAATGTATATATAACATTGAATCAATATTTCAGCCCTTCTGATATCATTCACAGATGTTGTGCAAAACAGACAGACAGACAGACACTCACACACACACATACACACACACACACACACACACAGAGAGAGAGAGAGAGAGAGAGAGAGAGAGAGAGAGAGATTTTCAGCTCAGGTTGAGCCAGGCAGAGTTCTCATTTCTTGCTCCTATTGTCTGATTAATGCCACATTTTCACATTTTTTGTGCTTTCCTTTATTTTGCTCAGACTTGCTCCTTGAACTGGTTTTGTCCCCACTTACATCTCCCCTACAAGCACAGTGCTAAGGTGCTCCCACTGCCCTTAAGTGCAGTAAGGGTAAAAGCCTGCAGGAGGATTCCAAGATTACTGGCTGCAGGGGCCACCCACACAGTGAGTTCAGGGCCTGTTGAACACCTTATAAGATGTTGCCTCAAAATAAAGCATCACAAACGAGGAGGGAGATCATGAGGCAGCACCATTCCCTGACTGATGTTTAACAGTGGATGTGGCTGGGACAGGGGTACCACTTTCTTCTGTGCTGTAGCCACTGATGAGTTAGTTACCCAGGCACCTCCCATTCATGCTCCTGCCAGCAACTCTAAACTCAGTAACACACACACACACACACACACACACACACAGAGGAGCCATAGAAGGAGAGGGAAGGCTTGTTAGGAAAAGGGGTTCAGCCTGAGAAGGAGAGGGGACGAGAAACAGTAATAGTGGCTGAAAATGACTCAAGTTCAGTATATACATATGAAATTGTAGGAGAGTATTTTAAATGTGATTTAAGACGGGAGGAAGGGAGAGAGAAAGGGAGAAAGATTGCCACCTCTGAATACAGTTACCATTTATGAAGGGGATGCTGTGCTAGGCACTATGCAAACTAATTCATACACATTATTGCTTTGAACTGCCATTACATATGAGTTGGATGCTGATGTTTAAAGTCTTATTTAATCGTCTCTTCTGCTCCTCTGCAGTGGATATTTAATCTCCAGCTTGCCATGAGGAAACCCAGGCTTAGAAAAGTGTCCATACCTACAACAGTCACTCAGGCCAGAGCCAGAGCCCTGCTCCCCCACCCCCAAGCCCACACACTTATTATACAAGTCATCTCCATGGAGAAAGCACAGACAAAGTCAATATAAGTAAGCAAAGATCTTCCTCCACATGAAAGGCTGTGGCTCTGGGCCCTGGTTTAGTGAAACAGAATCTAAATAAAAGTCAAAGAAAAAACACTCAGGTTTGAGGTGCACAGTAATGAACGTGTCTCCACGGCATGACAGGGTGTGCAGAGTGGCAAGTGAGGGGCCTGGTGCTCATGTGAGGGAACGCCCACCTCAGCTGCAGGCAGTGCAGCTGCTGCCAGGCTCCGCCCACACCAAGGAGTAGGATCTGAAGTCCCTCCCAGAGAGCTGCCCCACTATGCTTAGTCTGCACATGATGAGGAGCAGACCTATCTCTTAAAATAGCAGGATCTACCACATAGCCTGCTAGTTCATTATCCCTGAAATAACCCAGTGGCCTCAGAAGTCTCCAGAGGACCAAGCTCTGGTTGCCTGGGACCAGTGCCAGCATCCTATCTGCCCTTGCTTTGCTCCACATTCCCTGACTGGTACTTCCTGGGATCCATCTCATAAATCCCTTGAACCCTCATCCTTGTTCCAACTTCTGAGAAAGCATTCTCTCAAAGCCATCAGCGTATGTGCACATGTGGCATGGAGACATTAACTATGGTTCGTTCCCATTCTAATGCTTGTGATGTCTTTGTGAAGACGATCCTCGGAAATGAATTATTTGTTCTCCCTATTCTTCTTTAAGTCAGTTAACTTTTATCATATACATCTGTGTGCAGAGTATATACACAGAAAAGTCCAGTGCAGCCTGGACAGCTTCCGCCAGGCTCCCCAGGAGCTACAGTGAGTCGGATCCTCTTTTACTTGCAGCCAAGAGCACTCTAACTGACACAAGCTCCAAAAATCCTTCAGAAACACAACTGACAAAGTCACCAGGACATTACAGCCCATGCACATAATACACCCAGCACACCCACACTGAGACAGCCATTGAAATGACGACCTGTGTTTCCCAGAAATGTCACGCTCACAAAGCATAGGCTCTGTTCCAGATTCATAAAGACCTAAATGACAAAGAATGTCAGCATGACTGAGGAGCCTAAAGTGGATTCTGGACATGGGAAAAAAAACAGATTAACATGTAGTGAAATTTCAATATAGATATAGACCCTAAAATAGACAGAACACCAATGTTAAGTTCCCTGAGCTATAGTTATGTGTGAAAGAAAGAGCACTGTTGTCCTTAGGAACAAGGACTATTATGGGCATGACCACAAAGACACTCTTCAGTATTAAAAACAAATACAAAAATATAAGTGCCGCGCGCACACGTGTGTGTGTGTGTGTGTGTTATATGTCTGTACATGTGTGTGTATGTAAGTATGTGTAAATGTGCTTGTGTTTGGTGTATGTGTACATATATGTGTGAGTATGTGGTGTGTTTGTGGGAATAAAGATATATGTAGATATATGTTTGTGCGGGGATATATGTATGTGTGTATATATGTCTGTGTGTAATATATGTGCATATGTTCATGTGTATATGTTTGTGCATGTGCATATATATTTATATGTGTATGTTGATCAATTCTTGATGAACTACTGTGCAGCTATTTTCTCTGAACTAAAAGCACTCTGTTCTAGAGAGAGAGGAGGTATTTTCTCTAAGCTGCAGCACTCTTTCCTAGAGAGAGGACAGAAGTTTAGAAGACATGGGGAGGAAGTGAAATGTACAGGTTTATAAAGCTTGGACAGACAGGTTCCATGACCCATTCCCAGGTCCGTATAAACAGTAACAGTTGCCTGGGGCCTCTTCAGTAGAACTGCATACAAGTTGGGCAGGCAGTTCCAGGGATGCAGCTTTTGTGAATAATCACCCAGGCTTAGGGGGGCTTTTGGGTGGTACAGTTGCTTTTGACTCAACCATGTTCCTCAAAGTAAATCCCTATCCATATGCCTGTAAGTAACCCCAGTAAACTCATTAGCTCAAGCTAAATATGTAGAATTATTTCTCTGTCATTGTTGCCCCAGCTGGGATAAACAGACACTTGTTCATATGTCCTCAAGAAAAGTCACATGGCATGCAGAGAAAGGAAAATATCAGATGCTGAATAAATCACAATAAAAGAACTTTATCTCACTCACCTGTTTGGTCACTTTGACATTCAAAAACCACAAAAACCTAGTACAGGGACCCAGCAAGGACCCCCAACTGCTTCACAACATGGCAAGGTATCAGAATGTGAATCAGTTTCATGCAGAACAGGCTAAGGCTGGATTGCAACCTCACTTTATGATACCTGTAGGACCAGTATGAATCCCTTGCATCAGAAGACAGCATCTCTGATGATTTGATCTACTTCATCTGCCTTGTCACAGCCACACCAGGCAACAAACTTCTGGGAGTGGACATTGGGAGAGCGGCACATAGAATGAGAAGACACAACAGCGAGAGGAGGCAACACAGACGGCAGGTAAACCTGGGTGGAGGAGGCCATCAGATCACAGTCTTTGTTATTCTTGGAATTGCTCTGAAAACTTGAAATTAGGTCAAAATTTAAATCCAGCCCCAAATGAGGTTCAACAGTGCTTCTCCTGTTGGGCAAGACCTCAGCTCTCTCCTGCCTGGTCCCCGTCTCAGGCTGCCAGCACTCATAGACGAAGAGAAGAGTAGGAAAGTCAAATGGAGGGCTAGAGGGAACACAGAAGAATGTAACAATATTGATAGAATCAAGGTGAAGAAATGCAATTGTTTTTCCCTAAGATGATTGTCACTTTGAAGAAATCACCCCAGATAGATTCAATGCTCAAAAATTTAAAATATAGCTTAAGTAGCCAGACATGGTAGGTGGTACATGCCTATAATCCCAACACTTTGAGGCTGAAGTAAGATGATCTCAGTCTTGTAGTCTGCCAGGGCTCCATAATAAGACCCTGCCTCAAAATGACCACAATAATAATAGGAAATAATGAAACAGTTACCTGAGTGCTGGTAGGCACATTAAGTGCTACTCCAAATGCTTTTTGTGTATCAACTGGTTTCATCTTTCAACCTGTCTCACTATTGGCTGTATGATTTTTAATCATTAGAAATGTATTTGTAATGTAATTAATCTAATCATTTGATGGAAATTAATGAATATTAACCTATTAATAATTTTAATCACTTGTAATGTACTAATAAAAGTTAATATCTTAAGTGCACAGTAGTTAATCAATTATAAAAGTGAAGCCTCATGATTTCTTTAAATTTTGTTAATGACACTAAAAGAAGAACGTGTGCCAAATGCTTAGCATGTGCCAGCAGCTGGCACGTGTTGTCTTATGATTGGATTCGTGCATCTAGCAGGTTTGGAGCATGACACTGCAATTATTCCCCCCTTCACACTTATCAAGGTCTAGCGGCTTGCCCGAGTTCACAGACAGACGCACAGCAAAGTTGAACTCAAACTCAAGCTGAAGCTGGAGGGGGCAGGCATCAGTTCAAGAACCACCTTCCAGATATACACAATTCGAGGTCAGCCATGACATCCTTTTTCAAAAAACAGAAAAACAACACAAAACCCAAATCCATTTTGATGGTGCTTAGGTCATCAAAGTATTGACAGCCAAAAACAGTTTGTAATCTTAAGGCAGAGGCAAACAGGCTGGGATTGGATCAAACCAGGGATGGGGTCAGCCATAGAATAGAGCCGTAGTATCAGAGGGGAAAAAAAAAATTAACAACGGTGAAATCAGACCTTGTTCCCAAAGAAACTCAATCTAAAAGTTTCCCTAGCACATAAACCCAAAAGCACAGAATCCAGGACTCCAGAGGGTAGCTAATTTAAATGTACTCTACCAGGATCCTTACCCTCCTGTTGCAGGCATTTAGAATCAACTTCAAAACCCCTTTTATCTTTCTGGTTTTTAGGAACTTTCCAGGGCTGACACTGAGAGGTAGCCAACATCTTTTCTGTTGAAAGTCGTCCAAGTTGGTTGAGTCTTAGCAAATCTCAGAGGTTCCTGCTGCGGAAGATTAAAGCACGGTTTGTGAACTTCTCTCACAGGGCCTAAGAACAAGGAAGTGATGCTGAGAACCCGTACCTGGAGGAGGATGAACCTTTCTTTGCAAGGTAGTGTCGGCTTTCTCACCACTCTGCGGGAACTCGCTTTGCTTGCTCATTGGCTCCACACTTACCAACAAGTTTATTATCTAATTCTCCGTCATAGTAGTTCAAAGCCCGGTCTCTGCTGCTGGGTCCTCAGGTCCTCACTCCCTCCCTGTTCTACCACCAATTTTAGAAAGAGGGAAGGGCTGGAAGGATGGCCGAATCAAAGAAAGGCTTGCTGTGGAAGCGTGAAAGCCTGCCTTCTTTGTCCATCCCTAGACCCTGTGTGAGAAATCCGGGTATGATAGTGTGCCCTTGTAACCCTAGCACTGTGGATGAGAGACAGGTGGGTTCCTGGGGCTCTCTGTCCAGTCAGTGAGAGACCCTTTGTCAAGAAACAAAGTATGTGGCTTCTGAGGGTCAATACACATGATTGCCCTCTGGCCTTCACAAACATATACACTCACTTACACACACATGAAGACACATACTAGACACACACATATATTCACACATACATATGTACCTGTATACACAGACACTGTCTCACACACACAGGAATCTGTACACAAATACACATATGCACACATTCTTGTAAGATTTTTAATGAACACACGTCTAAAAGATGTTTTTTACCCAATAAAACTTTCCATCTTCTGGCTGCAAAAACTGAGATAAGGTTGGTGATGATCAGTATGGTCGATCGTGAGACAACAGGGGTTCCATATTTATGAGTCTGGGGCTTTCTGACATCCCCTGTGAGCCTAGCGAGTGTTACCTGTGCCTGGAACTTCTGCCTACATGTCAGGGTCAGGACTAAGGTGAGGGGACCAAGTATCTAGAGCACAAGATTTGGGAACAGTGGTTGTCCTAAGACATTTTACTCTGCCATTTAGATCCAGCTGTGACAAACAGCCCCTCCCTTTCATCCAAGCCCTCAGGAACCATCTGAGTAATCCACCGAGCATTTTAAAGGGCCAGCCACTTATCAGCTGCTTTGTTTACTACTATGACAAAATATCTAGCAGCAGAATTTTATAAATACAAAGACATTTGGCTCACAGTTTGAGAGGCTTTCCTTCATCATGGCATGTTGCCCTAGCCCTCAGCCTCTCGAGATGGTCCTTAGGGGTAGGGGGAAAGAAGACACAGAATCAATGACTCAGACTTCTAGAGCCAGGTCAGAATTGAAAGCAGACTTGTTTATTGGAGGATCAGGGCGTGCCTTTATACCCTCCACACATGCCCCATTGGTTCATGACATCTTGCCCCTTGTTTCTAGGACCATCTGATTGGTTGTTCTGATCATGTACTCTGTTGTCATTCATCTCTGGGTGTCAGACAGGTTTCAGGGTTAATAAATGCAGAAGCAACTATTGCGCATGCTTGGGCCGCTGCAGCCACCAGTCAGAACATGCTGACTCATTCTTCCTACAACGACAGGGAAGGGACATAGTGGAACAGTTCGGCTCCTGGCAGTGGGACCATCATAGCTTTAGCATCAGGATGGACCAGGAAACAGAAAGAATAAAACATCTAGCAGTGACTGTAACCTCAAAAGGTCACCCCCAGTGACCTAATTCCTCCAACTAGATTTTTAAAACTCCGTGGCCTCTGAAAATAATGTCACCATCTTAATGGAAAACAAGCCTTCAAAACATGAACCTTGCCAGCCAGCATCAGTGAACAATACTCTGTCCCCTGAGCTGGGCCACTATTCTGTGTGCCTTCCCAAAGAGGCCTTCCTGTCCTAGGAATACACAAGTTAGACCCCTCCCTCCCAATCCCCTACCTGTGCAATCCTCTGGGGCACAGCCAGCATCAGTGAGCTGAGCTCTGTCCCTTGAGCTCCATTGTCTGTCTGACTGCTCTGTCTACCTTCTGGAGAAGTCCTGCCAGTAGCAGGAACGTTCAGATGGCCAGCCAACATCAGGGACAATCAGATGGCTAAAGGCCAGTACTAAAATACAATCAACAAGAGTCAGGACAATATGGCACCACAGAGCCCAACTATCATACTAGAGTAAGCTCTAGACAGCCTAACACAGCTGAAGCATAAGAAGATGATCTTAAATCCACAGTTATATAAATGATAGAGGCCTTTAAAGAGGAACTGAATAAATCCTTAAAGAAATACAGGAAAATGCAATCAAATGAGTGAAGGAAATGAGTAAAACTATTTAAGAACTGATAAAATGAGAATAAAAGCAATAAAAAAAAAACATACACTGAGGGAATCCTGGAGATGGAAAACCTAGGTAAGAAAACAGTAACTGTAGATGCAAGTATCTCCAACAGAATGTGAGAAATGGAAGAAAGAATCACAGGCACAGAAGATATGATTAAACAAATCAATACATCATTCAAAGAAAATGTTAAATCGCTCTCCTCCAGGCAAGCAAGGTGCTCAAAGGAAAGAAGGCCAAGGGGAAGAAGGTGGCCCCGGCCCCTGCTGTTGTCAAGAAACAGAAGGCCAATAAGGTGGTCAATCCTTTGTTCAAGAAAAGGCCCAAGAACGTCAGCATTGGGCAGGACATCCAGCCCAAAAGAGATCTAACACACTTCATCAAATGGCCCCGCTACATCAGGCTGCAGTGGCAAAGAGCCATCCTCTACAAGCAGCTCAATGTACCTCCTGCCGTTAACCAGTTCACCCAGGCCCTGGACAGACAAACAGCTGCTTAGCTGCTTAAGCTTGTCCACAAGTACAGACCAGAGACAAAGCAAGAGAAGAAGCAAAGGCTACTAGCCCATGCTGAGAAGATAGCTGCTGGCAAAGGGGTTGTTTCAACTTAGAGACGGTCTATCCTCCAAGCAGGAGTCAATACAGTCACCACCTTGGTGGAGAACAAGAAGACTCAGCTGTGATGATTGCCCATGATGTAGCTCCCATTGAGCTGGTGGGTTTCCTGCCTGCCCTGTGTCAAAAGTTAGGGGTGTCCTACTCCACCATCAAGGAAAAGGCCAGGCTGGGGTACCTGGTCCACAGTAAGACATGCACCCCTGTTTCCTTCACACAGGTTAACTTGGAAGACAAGAGTGCTCTGGCTAAGCTGGTGGAAGCTATTAGGACCAATTATAATGACAGATATGACTAGATCTGCCACCACTGGGGAGGCAATGTCCTGGGTCCTAAACCTGTGGCTCACATTGCCAAGCTGGAAAAGGCAAAGGCTAAAGAACTCACCACTAAACTGGGTTAAATGTGCACAAAGTTTTCTGTACATAAATATAATTACAAAATTAAAAAAAAAGAAAGAAAAGAAAATGTTAAATCTAAAACCACAAAACATCCAAGAAATCAGGGACACCATGAAAACACCAAACCTAAGAATAATAGAAATAGAAGATTATATTCAACAAAATTATGGAAGAAAATCTCTCCAATCTAAAGAAAGATGTGCCTATAAACATACAAGAAGTTTACAGAACATCAAATAGATTGGAACAGAAAAGAAAATCCACCTGCCACAAAACAATCAAAACACTAAATGTACATAACAATAAAAGAATATTAAAAGCTTCAAGAGAAGAAAGCAAAATAACATACAAAGGCAGACCTATCAGAATAACACTTTCAACAGAGATTCTAAAAGCCAGAAGGGCCTGGGCAGATGTATTACAGATCATAAGAGACCACAGATGTCATCCCAGACTTCTATACCCAGCAAAACTTAATCACTACAGATGGAGAACACAAGATATTCCATGACAAAACCAAATTTAAACAATATCTATCCACACATCCAACCCTACAGAAGATACTAGAAAGAAAACTCCCACCAAAGGAGGCTAACTATACCCAAGAAAACACAGAAAATGAAAAATCCCAAACAAGCCAAACCAAAGGAAGGCAAACACACATATACACACAAAATCACCACTAACATCAAAATAACAGGAATTAACAATCATTGCTCATTAATATCTCTCAACATCAGTGGACTCAATTCCCCAATAAAAAGATACAGGCTAATAGACTGGATGTGAAAACAGGATCTTGCATGCTGCTGCATACAAGAAACATACCTCAGCAACAAAGATAGTATTACCTCAGAGTGAGGGACTGGTAAAAAGTTTCCAAGGAAACAGACACAAGAGACAAGCCAGAGTAGCTATTCTAAAATAAATAGACTTTCAACCAAAATTAATCAAAAGAGATGGGGAAGGACATTTCATACTCATCAAAGGAAATACTCACAAAAATGACATCTCAGTTCTGACTATCTCTGCCCCAAATGCAAGGGGCACACACATTTGTAAAGGAAACAATACTAAAGCTTAAGTCATACATCAAACACCACACATTAGTAGTGGGAGACTTCAACACCCCACCTTACCATTGGACAAGTTATCATGACAGAAACTAAACAGAGAAATAATGAAATTAACATGAATCAAGTGACTCTAACAAATATCTACTGAACATTTCACCCAAACACAAAAGAACATGCCTTCTTCTCAGCACCTCACAGAATATTCTCCAAAATTAACCATATATTCAGTCACAAAGCAAGCCTCAACAGATACAAGAAAATTGAAATAACCCCTTTATATATTATCATAATCCACCATGGATTAAAACTGGACTTCAACAACAACAGAAACAACAGAAAACCTAGAAACTCACGGAAACTGATCAACTCTCTACTCAAGAACCACTGGGTCAAAAAAGAAATAAAGAAAGAAATTAAAGACTTTCTAGAATTTAATGAAAATGAAGACATAGCATACCCAAACTTATAGGACACAATGAAACAAATACTAAGAAGAAAGTTTATAGCACTAAACGCCTTCATAAAAAAATCGGAGAGATCTCATACTAGCAACTTAACAGTACACATGAAAGCTCTAGAGAGAAAAGAAGAAGAAGAAGCAAACAGACTCAAGGGTAATAGATGGCAAAAAATAACCAAACTCAGGGCTGAAATCAATAAGTTAGAAATAAGAAGGACAATACAAAGAATCAATGAAACCAAGAGCTTGTTCTTTGAAAAAAATCAACAAGATAGACAAACCCTTAACCAAACTAACTAAAAGGCAGAGAGACTGTATCCAAATTAACAGAATCAGAAGTGAAAAGGAAGACATAATAATAGACACTGAGAAAATCCAAAGAACCATTAGGTCATACTTCAAAAGCCTCTCCTTCACAAAGTCGCAAAATCTAAATAAAATGGATGATTTTGTTAATAGATATCACTTATCAAAGTTAAGTCAAGATTATGTAAACAATCTAAATAGTCCTATGATCCCTAAGGAAATAGAAGCAGTCATTAAAAGTCTCTCAAACAAAAAAGCTCAGGGCCAGATGGTTTTAGTGCAGAATTCTAAAAGACTTTCAAAGAAGTGCTAATACCAATACTCCTCCAACTATTCTTTAAAATAGAACAAAAGAAACATTGCCAAAATTATTCTATGAGGCCACAGTCTCCCTGATACCTAAAACACACAAAGACTCAACAAAGAAAAAGAATTTCAGACTGATCTTTCTTATGAACATTGATTCAAAAATACTCAATAAAACACTCACAACCAAATCCAACAATACATCAAAAATATCATCCAACATGATCAAATATGCTTGATCCCAATGATACAGGTATCATTCAATACACAAAAATTCATCAACTTAATCCACCATATAAACAAATTGAAAGAAAAAAAGCACATGATAATCTCATTAGATGCTGAAAAACTCTTTGACAAAATCCAACACCCCTTCATGTCAAAAGTCTTGGAGAAATCAGGGATTCAAGGCATGTACCTAAACACAATAAGGGCAATATACAGTAAGCCAATAGACAATATCAAATTAAATGGGGAAAAACATAAAGAAATTCCACTAAAATCAGGGACAAGACAATGCTGCCCACTCTCTTCCTATCTACTTAATACAGTACTTGAAGTTCTAACTAGAGCAATAAGACAGCTAAAGGAGATCAAGGGGATACAGTTTGGGAAGGAAGAAGTCAAAGTATCACTATTTGTCAATGATATGATATATAAATGACCCCAAAAATTCTACCAGAGAACTCATACCACTGATAAAAACCTTCAGCAAAATGGCTGGATACAAAAGTAACTCAAGGACATCAGTATCCCTACTTTATACAAACAATAAATGGACAGAGAAAGAAATTTGGGACGCAACACCTTTCACAATGGCCACAAATAACATAAAATATCTTGGTGTAACTCTAACCAAGCAAATGTAAAACCTGTAGGACAACAACTTCACATCTCTGAAGAAAAAAAAAACTGAAGAAGATTTCAGAAGATGAAAAGATCTCTCATGCTCATGGATTGATAGGGTGAGCAGAGTGAAAATGGTCATCCTACAAATTCAATGCAATTCCCATCAAAATTCCAACATGATTCTTTACAGACCTTGAAAGAACAACTTCATATGAAAAAACAAAACCCAGGATACATAAAACAATCCTATACAATAAAAGAACCTCTGGGTATCATCATTCCTAATTTCAAGCTGTACAACAGAGCAATAGTAATAAAAACTGCATGGTATTGCATAGAAACTGATCAAAGGAATTGAAACAATGAAATGGAACACACACCTATGGACACTTGATTTTTCCATCAACCCATTTATGAACTCAAAATCATATAATGGAAACAAGAAAGCATCTTCAACAAATGGTGCTGGACCAACTGGATGACTACATGTAGAAGATGCAAAAAGATCCATATATAATACCCTGTATGAAACTCAAGTCCCAATGGATCAAAGACCTCAACATAAACCTGGATACACTAAATCTCACAGAAGAGAAAGTGGGAGATAGCCTTGAACACATTGGTACAGGAGACAACTTCTTGAACAGAACACCAACAGCACAGGCATTAAAATTGTGGTGGTTTGAATATACCTAGCCAGGGAGTGGTAGTATTTGGAGGTGTGGTCTTGTTGGAGTAGGTGTGGCCTTGTTGGAGTAGGTGTGGCCTTGTTAGAGTAGATGTGTCTGTGTGGGCATGGACTTTAAAACTCTCATCCTAGCTCCCTGGAAGCCAGTCTTCTCCTGCTTGCCTTTTGAACAAGATGTGGGACTCACAGCTCCACCTGCACCATGCCTGCCTAGCCACTGCCATGTTCCCGCCTTGATGATAATAGACTGAAGCTCTGAACCTGTAAGCCAGCCCCAGTTAAATGTTGTCCTTATAAGAGTTGCCTTGGTCACAGTGTCAGCTCACAGCAGTAAAACCCTAACTAAGACAAAGATCAACAATCAATAAATGGGACCACATGAAACTGAAAAATCTTTTGAAAGTCAAAGGGCACTGTCAATAGGACAAAATGGCAGCTTACAGAATGAGAAAACATCTTTACCAACCCTACATCTGCCAGAGGGCTAATATCCAAAATATATAAAGAACTCAAGAAATTAAATACCAACACACCAAATAACCCAATTACAAAATGTGGTACATAGCTTAACAGCTTAACATGTCGTGTTCAACAGAGTAATCTCTAATGGACAAGAAGCACTTAAAGAAATTTTCAGTGTCCTTAGTCATCAGGGAAATGCAAATCAAAAAAATGACTCTGAGATTCCATCTTATATACTCATCAGATTGACAAAAATAAAAAATTGAAGTGACAGCACACACTGTCAAGAAGATGGAGCAAAAAGAACACTCCTCCATTGCTGGTGGGAATGCAAACCTGTACAATCACTTTGGAAATCTGGCAGTTTCTCAGAAAATTGGGAATAGTTCTACCTCCATACCCGGCTATATTAGTCCTAAGCATATACCCAAAAAATGTTCCACCATTCCACAAGGACATTTGTTCAACTATGTTCATAGCAGCTTTATTCATAATATCCAGAAACTGGAAACAACCCAGATGTCCCTCAACCAAAGAATGGATAAAGAAAATGTGGTTCATTTCCACAATAGAATGCTACTACTCAGCAGTTACAAAAAAAGACATCACGCAATACCCAAAAGGACATGCATGGTATGTAGGTGGATATTAGCCATAGTACAGGAAAATCATGCTACATTCCACAGATGAAAAGGAGGTAAATAACAAGGAAGGCCCAAGGGAGGATGCTTGAATCTCACTCAGAAGAGGAAATAAAAGTCATGGGGGAGGGAGGAGGGAAAGAACTGGGTGAGAGAGGGGTGGGGACAGGAAGGGGGACAGGGAAGATCTGGGAGAATGCATGGAAATCAGCAGAGGGCAGAGAGCAGGGGAAGCATCATCTATCTCCAGAGACCTTGTGTGGGGGAGGCTCCAGGGAGTGTCTGAGGGTGACTCTAGCTGAGACTCCTAGCAGTGGGGGATATGAAGCCTAAACTGGCCACCTCTTGTAGCCATGCGGGACTCCCAGTGGAGGTATAAGGAAACCAACATACCCATAAACCTTTTGATCCCAAGTTTGTCCTACCTACATAAATGCAGGGACAAAGATGGAGTAGAGACTGAGGGACTGGCCAACCAATAACTGGCCTAAGCTGAGACCCATTCTATAGGCAAGAACCAATCCCTGACACTATTAATGATACTCTGTTATGCTTACAGGGAGAAGCCTAGCATAACTGTCCTCTGTGAGGCTCTACCCAGCAATTGACCAAACAGATTTCGAGCTCTGGGGAGTCTTGTGGAAGAGATGGAGGAAAGACTGAGGGCCCCAAAAAGGATAGTGACTCCACAAAAAGATCAACAAAGTCAACTATCCTGGCCCCTTGAGGGCTCCCAGAGACTGAACAACCAATCAAAGAGTATATACATGAACTGGACCTAGCCCTTCCCTTCGCCCTTTCCACACGTATGTAGCAGATACACAGCTTGGTCTTCTTATGGGTCCCCCAACAACTGGAGTAGGACCCGTACCTGACTGTTGCCTGCCTGAGGATCCTGTTCCCTTAACTGGACTCCCTGCTCTGGCCTCAGTGGTAGAGGTTGTGTCTAGTCCTGCAGTGACTTGATACGCCAGGGTGGGTTGGTACCCAGGGGTATCTCCCCCTCATTAGAGGAGAAGGGGAGAAGGGATGGAAGGGGCCAGGAGAAGTAGGGGCTGTTTTAAAATGAATAAATTAATTAATTAATGGAAAAATGGACCTCTAGCATGACATGTCATGTTCAAACACAAAAATTGATCTTACCCTGGACTAAATTTTCATCTGCTGCCTCTCAAGTGCATTGAAGTAAAAGACACCAATCCACCTTTCCTGAAGAACTCAAAGATGCCTTCCAAATCATACACCCACTTAACTCATCCAGTTCTTCCCAGGGAATGTTCTGCTGCTTGTGGGCCTTATCCGCTGTCCAGTTAGCTGCTAACCCCCCCCCTTTCCCACACAGCCTCACCCCCTTTTCCAAGATAATTCCGATTTGGTTTCAGATTTCAGCACAGTAAATTGGGGGAGAGGTTGAATTACAGCCGTAGTCAAGTTTTGAACCTAGTACCTGCATCTACTGTCCTGGCCTTGAGAGAGTTGTCCACCATCTCTTTGTATAGGGTAAGGAGAAGCCAACTTTATGGATTAACAACTGGTGTGAGATACAGGTCATTGCAGACGAGCACCTGCCCATGGCCAGCACTGTGTAGCTGGGTACTATGATGTTACTTTCACAGGGTTCTCTGTGAGCTCCCAGGGCTGAGGAAGAAGACCAGGGCCACTTGTGATGTACCCGTTCTTCGTGTTTATGCATGTGTGCACATGTGTGTGGAGGCTGGAGGTCTACCTTGGGTTTCCTGACTAGGTCATCCTCAACCACTTTTTCCTTTTTTGGTTTGTTGGTTTGGTTAGGTTTGTTGGTTTGGTTTGGTTTGTTGGTTTGGTGTGGTGTGGTGTGGTGTGGTGTGGTGTCGTGTGGTGTGGTTTGGTTTGGTTTGGTTTGGTTTGGTTTGGCCTTGGCCTTGGCCTTGGCCTTGGCTTGGCTTTTGGCTTTTGGCTTTTGGCTTTTTGGCTTTTTTTTTTCCTTTTTGGCTTTTTTGACCTTTTTTGGCTTTTTTTTTTTTCAGTTTTGGCACTTTTGGCTTTTTTGGGTTTGGGGGGACTTTTTTGGCTTTCTTTTTTTTTCGCTTTTTTTGCTTTTTTGGCACTTTTGGCATTTTTGGCACTTTTGGCTTTGGCTTTTGGCTTTGGCTTCTTTGGCTTTGGCTTCTTTTTGGCTTTGGCTTCTTTTTGGCTTTGGCTTTGGCTTTGGCTTTGGCTTTTTGGCTTTGGCTTTGGCTTTGGCTTTGGCTTTGGCTTTGGCTTTGG
>NW_021604749.1:895277-896554 GCF_004785775.1 Grammomys surdaster | reverse complement strand
TTTGGCTTTGGCTTTGGCTTTGGCTTTGGCTTTGGCTTTGGCTTTGGCTTTGGCTTTGGCTTGGCTTGGCTTGGCTTTGGCTTTGATTTTGGAGACAAGGT
This sequence comes from Grammomys surdaster, assembly GCF_004785775.1. Lineage (NCBI taxonomy): Eukaryota > Metazoa > Chordata > Mammalia > Rodentia > Muridae > Grammomys > Grammomys surdaster. The sequence continues at coordinate 896,453 of NW_021604749.1, read as the reverse complement.
CTCTCACCAGTAGAACCTATCTCACCACTCCAGCTAGACTGGCTGACCAGGGAGCACTAGGCTTCTATTCCAGCCTCCAGAGTGCCAGGACCAGTGCCGGGACCACAAATACCACCTTGTCAGTTTTGCATCTAACTACATGGATGTTAGGATAGATGTCAGGCTTGTTCAGCACTTTACCACCAGAGCCACCTTCCCAGTTCACACCTGTCCCCGCTTCTCTCTCATGTCACCCTGCTCTTGAGGCTGTCTCCTTTCTGGGCTGCTAGCCTAAAGCAGAGCCCCTGTCTACCTATCAATTGCAATCCCGCTACTGTGTTGTCTGGCATCTGATAGGTGGTCAATAAATATGTCTGCAGGTGCCAGTGAAGCAGGTGCCATGGCCACAGGAACAACACTCCTTCATCTATGAGACTAGCAACACTAAGGTTAAAAATAAGTATACTACGAGCAGTGCCCATAAAAAACATGAAGCTTCAATTTGTGACAAATATTAACTCCATCTAATCTGCTATGAAGCACCTCTTAATGAGGTAGCAGGAAAGATGGTTCTTTCCTCCCATCATGCTGGTTCCAGGGGTTGAACTCATGTCAGCTTGTTTGGCTGCAAGCTCCTTTATCTGCAGAGCCATCCCCCTGACCAATAAGTCACCAGTTTTAAAATTCTGAAATAATAAAAGAAAAACCACATTGTTGGTTTAAAGAGCAAAAGTGCCACATTGGAGTCACACAGCCCCACAGCTTGCCACCTGTGAGGCCTTGAGAAGTGACTTAACTGCCCTGAGCAGAAGGCATCTGTCCTGTCAAAGAGAGGGGAGAATTGCTAACAGTCCTGCTCAGGGGGCTTTCTGTACAGTGGAAGTGAGAAAAGCCCCCTCAGCCATCCTAACACATCTGCCAAAGAGAAAATAGGAACACACTGTCATTATTACTGCCCCTTACTGAAGCAGTCCACTAGTCCCCCCTTTCCTCTAATCTCTTCTAGGGGTTGGTAGACTTTTTAAAAAATACTGCTTCAACTTAAAGTTGGAAATGTATATCAGAAAAAGCTATTGCTTTGTATTCAAATGAGAAATAGAACAATTAAAATATGCAATTTCCATTTAGGCCAGACTCAAAATACCCTCCCTCCCTCACTCCTGCTCAACCTCCTCCTCCTTTTCCTCCTCCTCCCTG
>NW_021604749.1:871991-895177 GCF_004785775.1 Grammomys surdaster | reverse complement strand
CTCCCTCCCTCCCTCCCTCCCTCCCCCCTCTCTCTAGTTTTCTGTTTAGTGGACATAGCTAGATTCTAAGCCCCTGGTTCTTAGAATAACCTGGGTCTCTTAGCTCTGTTATTGTCCTACAGGAATGATTCTAATTTTTTGTTTCGGGTTTTGAACAAGTTAAAGGCAGTTTTTCTGATCTTTTGGGATACTCTCTCTTCTGTTTGAGTATGTAGGATTGTTTACCTAAGGCACAAAAAGGGTACAAAGGAGAGAATAATAAATAGGCCTCACCTTCTGTACCACCCCTCATCGATTGTTGGTGGGTGCCCAGAGGCTTGTCTTAAGAAGGATTCTACTAGGTTGAGTGGGAAAGCACACGTTGATTGATTAGTAATGTCTTCCCTTCGTGTGTGGGTGGGAAGGTCAGAACAGAACATCTCTAGATTAAAAGCACTTTTTCCAGAGGTCTTTCTAGAAGATTCTGTCTCCTCCCTATATCCCCATGCTGCTTATTTCTCTCTGCCTCGAGTTCCTGTCTGATTCTACCTCTGTATGAAAGTTCTAAGTAAAGTTATTACTAGTTTGAATTGATTTTTTTTTCCACTTGAGATGCGGAATGTTTTGAGGGTGGCTCACAGAAAAAGAAACCCTTCCTAGTAACATTTAAACAGAGATTGTACTGTTCCTAATGCTGCTGACAGTCACAGCTGCCGGATAGAGCTCCCCTTTTCAAAGCCGAGGGATTTAAGTTGACAAATTCACAATGGGAAGATGACTGAGCAGGAAGAACTGAGTCTCGAGGTGCAGGAGCCAAGTAGTAGCACTTCTCAACAAGGCAAGGGTCACGCCACTCCTAATGTGGGCAGGAGATTGAAATCAGCCATCAGGGTACGCTGAGCAGTGATCCACAGCATCTGCTGGCTGATGACACCGAGCCCAGACAAGGGCAGGACAGCAGCCTGCTGCGTTTCTAGTTGATCTGTAGGAGTTTGCTGCTTGGGCTATGATCCCAAGGGCAGGAAGGATTTTTAAAGCTTCAAGTCATTTGAATTGGTGGTGAGAAAACCGCTCCAGACTTTCTCTAGTACTCTGGATTGTATTCCCCAACCCCCCATCTTTCTCCAAGGATCACTTAAAGCCCTGAGGCTACAGCACTCAATTAGGGGCAATTTAAATCACCTGGATACTCTAAAGCACACAGGCCCCCCAACTAGCCACAGAGATCCTAATTTAAACGGACTGACTGAGGTCTCTGCATCAGATGACATCATTCCAAAAGCTCTCCAAGCCAGTCTAGCGTGAAATGAGAGCCGAGGCCCGGCACCCCCAGGCTGAGGCGGCTACCCCAGAACTCTTGAGTATTTAGAAGCCAAAGTCTCATGAAAATCAACCTCACCTTAAGAGCAGGGGCTCCTGAGGGTCAGTCTTCTGGGGCTCAGGGCTTCCCAAAATCTGGAAGCTAGTGAGGCTTGGGTCTCCCCTGTCGGGGAGAACTGCAGACATATGGGATCCTGGAGGTTTGGGAGAGCTGTCCCCAATCTGGTTCACCACACCCCACTCACAGCAGAATGGTTGACAAGGATTTGAAGGCTTTTCCTCTGATAAATTGTGACTTTGTAGCCGAAATTTCAGACCCCCCAAAGGAATAATCCCCAAGGAACATAAAACGTCATTGAACCAGAAGGCAAAACTGGTTTACTTACTAACTGGGGAAAACTCCTCACGGGATAGGGTGATTGGGGTGCGGAAAGGGGGTGATCACAGGTGGCGGCCAGCTGTGCAACAAGAGACCTCACAATGTACTCACCTTTGCAGCTCATCCACCCGGAGCAGCACATCCTAAAGCAAAGGCCAGTTATCTGTACAGAGGCAGACATGTGAAAATGATAAAGCAATAATGAATGTCAAGAAAAAGCCAAAAATTGCTTTTGTGCTTATCTCAAGAGTGACTAGTGTTAAAATAGTCATACAGTGAGATGGTTTGCAGACATTAAAAAGAATCTAATGCTTGAGGCTGGTGAGATGGCTCATCAAGTAAAGGTACTTGCTGCCATGCTTCATGACCTGAGTTCCAACACTGGGACCCACATGACAGGAGAAACCCAACTCCCATAGGTTGTCCTTGGACCCCCACATATGTGTAATAAATGGCACATTAAGTAAATAAATAAATCTTGTAATAATATTTTAACATATCCTGAACTTGTTCTTTCCAAAATTCTCTTTTAGGGACTGGAGAGATTGCTTGGTGGGTAAGAGCACGCTCTGCTCTTCCAGAAGACCTGAGTTCAATTCCCAACACCCACATGGCAGCTTACAACTGTCTATAACTCCTGTTTCAGGGGATCTGACACACTCACACAGCCATACATGCAGTCAAAACACCAAAGTAAATAAAAATAAATTATTTGGAGGCTTTTATTGAAAATAGTTTTTTTCATACAATATATTCAGATTGTAGTCTCTTCTCCCCAACACCTCCCACTTCCTCTTCACCTCACTTTTCACCCAAAATCACCCCTTTCTCCCTCTCTTTAGAAAACAATCAGGTATCTAAGAAATAATAATAAAATAAGATAAAACAAACAGATTGGTAGAGGACTAAACAAACTACCAGAAAAGAAAGAGCTAAAGAAAAAGCCCAAGACACCGGCAGAGCAGAGACATTAGCACTTGCACAAGAATCCTATAAAAGCCCCAAACTGGAAAACATCACATAGTCACAAGGGAGATGTAAGATTGAAAAAGAAGAAAAAATCCCTGACATTATGACACAAAGGACATCCAAAGATGCCATTGAGTTAGTTTTGTGTTGGGCATCTTCAGCTAGCCCTGGGGCATGCCCTTTAGAGGGGTTTGTTTCCCCAGGGGGACTCCCTTGGAGAACACCAATCTTTCATTTGCAAGTGGTTATCAATTGGAGACAACTTCTGGGTTAGGGATAAGGGGGTATGTCCATTTCTGCTGGTTGTCTTTGTGTCCTCCCCGCCCTCTGGCTCTTACACTTTTTTCTGCCTCTTCTACAGAGTTTCCTGAGCCCAGAGTAGAGGGATTTGTCGGAGACACCCCATTTAGTACCGAATGTTCCAAAGTCTCTCACTCCCTGCATATCGTGTGGCTGTGGGTCTCTGTATGCTTATATCTGCTGCAGGAGGAAGCTGCTATGAAGATCTGCAAGACACTAGTCTATAAGTATAGCAGGACGTTAGTAAGAGTCTTTTATTGCTATTTTCCTCTAGCAGAACAGTAGTATTTGGTTTTCCCCTGCCCTCTCAGGTTCTTGGCCACCTGAGCAGTGTCAGGCACAGGTTCCAACTCATAGAATGGGCTGTAATTCAAATCAGATCTTGGATTTTCCCACAAGCTTTGAACTTCTAATGCAACTGTGTATCTTACAGGTAGGTGGCCATTGTAGACTGAAGGCTTTGTAGTAGTGTTGGTGTTTATTTTTCTACTTGGATAGCATGCAGAGTACTTTCTTGTACCATGAACACTAGTCCATAGGGGTGAATCCTCTATGTAGGCACTGGCTAAACTTCTCCATGTTCAATGACTTGTGTAGGTGTTGTCTTCAGCAATAGGGCCAGAATTGCATGTATTGATTATATGTGATATGCTGCCTTGATGCACATATGTATCATGAAATAGTAACATTTGGATAATTAACATACTCATCTCATCTCTTCACAAAGTAACCATTTTTTGTGGTAACATGAACTTTCCTGATGTTCCTGAGAGCTCAGTGTATTATCACTGATCACAGCCGTTGCCGTATAGTGTATGGCCTGAAGTCCTTCTCCTAACTTCGGTTATATATGCTAAATCAGTATCTCATCACCTCTCCCAATCCCCACCATAGCCTATTGATAGCATGTGATAGGTATGCTCTATTACTTATCAGTATATTCTCTAGTTCTTTGAAATCTCATATTAATCTTTATTCCTATTGCTGTGATAATGACTATAATCAAAAGCAACTTGGAGTGACTCCATGTTCGAATCATAATCCATCACTGAAGGAACGCTGGAGGTAGGAACTGATGCAGAGTTCGTGGCTTGCTCCCCATGACTTGCTCAGCCTGCTTTCTTGTTTACTCCAGGACCACCTGTCTGAGGGTAGCACCACCCACAATTGGGTGGGCCTTCCCACATCAATCATTCACCAAGAAAATGCCTATGGGCAAACCTGATCATGGCAATTCCTCAACAGAAATTCTCTCCTCCCAGATAGGTCTAGGTTTCTGTCAAGTTGACAGAAACCAACCAGCTCAGATCACATGGTCTTTGGTTGGTTGGTTGGTTAGTTGGTTGGTTGGTCTGTTGGTTGGTTGGTTGGTTGGTTGGTTGGTTTCCTTTTGTCTTGTCTTGTTTGTTTTAGATAACCACACCAGAGGGCTCATTCACTGGTGGGTTCTAGGCTTGGTTTATTTCATTTAAGATCAGTGAGCATGACAAGATTTTCTTCTTTGTGAAGGCTGAATGCCTTCCATTGTGTAGATACACCACGTTTTCTTCATTCATTCATCCACCATGTAACAGGTGGATTCCATATCTTGACTGCTATGACTACAGCTTTAGTAAATACAACATACAAGCTCCCCTTCCACGTACTGATTTAATTTCCTCTGGCTACATGCTCAGTAACAGGGCTCATAGGTCTTATGCTTCTTCTGTTTTTAACTGTTCGATAGCCTCCGAATTATTTTCAAAGCAACAGTATTAATTTATACCCCGCCCTTGGTGCACCTCTATTCTCTGCACATTTGCCAACTTTACCTCTTGTCTTTCTAACAGCATCAATTCCAACAGAAGGAAGGTGGAGCCTCACCATCATTTCGAGTTGTGTTTACCTGAAGATTACAGAAGCATGGCATTTTATCACATACCCATGAGTAATTTGTATATCTTCTTTTTCTAAAGAATAATAATATATTAATGTTTTTCAAGCAGATAACAAGCACACCCAAAGTGAATGCTAAAGCGATAGGAAAGGGTCTCCCTCCAAGAGAGACGTGCTCTGCCAATACTTAGCACACAGCTAGTGGCTCAGACTACATATGCCTCCTGCTTGCTATTGTGCTGTTTGTAAAAGAGAAATCATGTATAAACTATAGCAGACTGAAGATCAAACACTGCACAGAAGGTCATAAAATTAAGTTATATGTCAATGGTACTTTGAGAGATGTTTACTCAAGCCCTTTACCTATGTTTAAATTGGTTTGTATGTTTGGGTTAGTTTTTTGCTTTGTTTTGTTTTGGCCTTCAAGTTACCTGAGTTTCCTTGACACCCTGTCTATCAAGCACTAGAGATGTGCAGCTGTAAACACTCTTAAGCTGTTCCCTTTTCTGTGCAGAATCCTACTAGTTGGAGGTCATCTTACTGGTCTGTTTTTGGTTTTCCTGTGCTTTTTGAGGTCATCTCCACAATCATCATCAAGACCAATGTTACAGAGTTTCTGCCCTACATTTTCTTCTAGTGGTTCTACAATTTCTCATGTTACATTTAAATCTTTAATTTAGAGTTGATTTTTACATGGTATTGTCTAATTGCACTCTTCAGCACATAGATACCTTTCCCCAGCTCTCTACTGAACAGATCTCTTCTCCCAATCTCCATTGCTCTAGGTGTTGAATGACAACTTCCTCAAAACTAAAATATCCCCCTAGGAGGGAAGGGGAGCTCATGAGACTCAGGAGATGAACAAAGGTCACACTCTGGGAGAATAGAAACTTGGATGATTCTTGAGGGCCCCTGCCCATAGTATAAGAAGGAGTAAACCAGCTTCTGGGGGAGAAGACTGGACTAGCTCAACAGAAGAGAAGAGATATTTGAATAGTTGACCAGTCTGCAGACTGTGCAGGGAGATTCAGGATCTCAGGTTTCAAGAGCTGGCACCTGTCTTGGGTGAGGCTTTTCAGTGATATAGATACTTTTGAGTTATCCTTGCTCATTGTAAGTAACCTCTCATCCAAGTTCCTGTGAGTAACTCCAATAAAAAATTATGTCATTGGTTCATCATTAGACATTGGTGAATCATAACTTTGTCTTGTTGTGGATTCCCTTTTGGATTGAAAAGATGTGTGACTTGCATCTCTCCAAGAAAAATTCATCGCACAAAAGTATGTTCTTGGTATCTTTGTCTATGCAAATTTATTTCTGCATTCCCAATTTGTATCCCATTGGCCTGCGTCTGTTTGTATGCCAGTAGTGTGCTGTTTAGGTTACTACAGCTTTGTAGTGTGTTTTGAAGTCAAGGTCCTGTGAAGTCTATAGTTTTGTTCTCTTTGCTCAAGATTGCTTGGCTATTCAGAATCTTTTTTGTTTAGTTTGAATGGCATTAGTACCTTATGAATATTGGGTTACTTTAGGTAGCATTGACATTTTAACAGTATTGATGTTTCTGATCTATCAACATGGAATATATTTTGATTTACTTGTCTTCTCTAGCTTCTTTGATTAGTGTTTTATGGCTTTCAAAGCACAAATCTTTCACCTCTGTGATTAATTTGTTCTTAAGTATATTTCCAAAGCTGCTGCAAATGTGATTGTTTCTTGGGTCTTTTTGTTTTTTGATGGTTTGTAGTTATTATATTGAAACACTGTTGGTTTTGCATGTTGGGTTTATATCCTAAAACTCCTGAGTTCACTTATAGTGGTTGTTGATCTCAACTGTTGACTTAATGAGATCTAGAGTCACATTAGGATTGGGTCTTTGGGCATGTCTGTTGGGGATTTTCTTGATTCAGTTTATTGATGTGGAATGACTCACCCACTATGGGCGGCACCATTCCCTGGACTGGGATCCTACAGTGAATAAAAAGGAATGAGCTGAGTATGAGTACTAATCTCTCTCTCTCTCTCTTTCTCTCTCTCTCTCTCTCTCTCTCTCTCTCTCTCTCTCTCTCCATCCCCTTCTCCTATGGATGCAATATGACCAGTGTGTCACTCCGCTGCTGTGATGACTTCCTCACTGTGATGGACTGCACCCTCAAATACAAACACAAATAAAACCTTTCTTCCTTAAGTTGCTTTTGTCTGGGTATCTCATCACAGAAGTAGGGGAAGAAATTAAGATAGGTTTCAATAACTTTTTTAAAGATTTATTTTTATTATTTTGAATGATGAGTATATGTATTTGTGTGTGGGTATGGTGTGTATATGTGTACTGTTATCCAAAGAGTTCAGGATCCCCTGGAACTGGAGTTACAGGTGGCTGTCAAGGTACTGGGAACCACACCCTGGTCCTCCACAAGAGGGTCCCTAATAATTTTTTGATGAAAATGTTAGGGTTGTTTATGTATAAGATTGTATCATATGCAGGTAAAGTCAATTTCACTTTTCCCTTCATAGTTTGGTTGATAACTCTTTTATAAAAGATTATCACAGAAAAACCATTTTCAATCTACATTTAAATAAAAGTTACAAAATTAGATTTAGTATGGTCTAGAGTAATATGCTTTTTTATTTGTTTTGTTTTATGTGTTGTTAAGATGCTCCCTGAGCAGAGGAAAGATGGGTGAGAAGTGGGTAAAGCAGATTTGGTGGTGGTTCATGAGGAAACTTTACATTTACCTTTGATCTTTTCCTTTTAATTGTCAACATTTCTTCTGTAGTAAATATGGCTTTACTCAACAACCAAAGCTCAAAAAGAATCGATGCCAAGCTGCCAGGGCACCCTGTGAAGTGTGAAGACAGACCCTACCTCAGGGCCTCAAGCAAGCCCCAGAGAGCTCTCCAGAGACTCTGCCTAAGGCTGAGGTGTGATTCTCAGCTGTGCATTCTGTCAGATTCCCAATGTCTTTATCCCACACAGGAAGCACCATGATGCTGTTGAGGAGTGCTGTGTGTCATGGTCTGTCTTGCTCTAATCTGTCCTCTTCCTGTTCCTCTGTCTCCCATGCCCTTTAAGTGATGCCCATATCTTTGGGGTTAGTTCACCTGCTCACCAGGAGGACAATTTACAGCCTTGCTTTCTTGTTTGGTTATGTAATCTCTCAGATTTTTCACATTTTCATTTGATTTTAATCCTGTTCAGTTTCCCAAACCCTGACCCTCACATACTACCATGATAGTGTTTTCTAGGCTGAATGCTGTTGAGCCCATGAACACTAATCCCAATATTCCTCCCTCTTTGGTGCATCTGAGCATCACCTGGAAGAGCTTCCTAAAGCATGCATGGTTCTATGTCCAGAGGAACTATTCTATGTGGTCTTTGGTAGAGTGAAATGTGGCTCAGTTGGTAGAACACTTTTCTGCATTCCTAAAGCCCTGGGTTCCATCCTCAGCCCATCCTCAGCATCTCGAAAACTAGGTGCTGTGGTACACACTTCTAACCCCAGCATATGAGAGGGGAAGGCAGGAGAATCAGAAGCTCAAGGTCATGCTCAGCTACCTAGAGAGCTGAAGTCTTGACTGGTTTTCTTGAGGTCCCGCATAAAACAAACAAATAAAAAACCAAAACCTGAATCTACCTTAGCCCCACTGATCCACACACAACCTTAAAGTCCACACACAACCTTAAAGCAGCAGCTGTCTGAACAGTCCCTGTTGCTTACACTTTATGCTCATGAACACTGAGCAGTGAGCAAGTGTAGTGCTCCAAATTAACTCCTGCCATCCTTACAAGTCGTGAGCTGCACTACGAAGCTATGCCAGCCATGAAGCACCCCTTGACTTGTTCCTAAATGGACTACTGTATTTTCTTGCTAATGTAAAACATCCTGTTGATCGCTCTCAAGCTGTTACCATGAGCATCTCGGCAAAGCTGATAAGTATCCACCCTGTCCACACATGACACTTACCAAATTCAAGCCTATCTTCTTCCCAACTCCTTATGGAACTGTCTTCTGCTGCCTGGAACAAGACCACAGCCTTCCAGGCAGTCTCCTTCCCTCCTTCTCCCAAGCAACAGTTTCTTCTGCTGCCTGCTGCAGAAATCCTTCTAGATTCTGCTTCCCTTGGCTATCAAACAACTTATCAAGCATAAGAATCTTCAGTAGCCCCCAAATGCATGACCCACAATTTGGCTAGTGAGTGTGACAAGGAAAGAACTCATTATGATGTTGTTGGCTGATGCAGTTTGAATATGGTCTGTCTCCTTGAACGTGAGCCCCGTTTCAGTCTCCAAAGTCACTAGCCAGTGGCATGAAAATGGGGAAACTTAATTGTCTGAAGGATTTAGAGGAAGGACCCTTGGAAAATGGTTAGATCTTCAAGATGGAGGAGGGGTTGTGTTCCTGTGATTGATCTCTGGTGGCCCTACAAGAACACAGAGAAGAGGCAGGGCACACAGCGATGTGCACACTCCTGTCTCTTAACTCAAGAAGCCACATGCAACCTTGACACTGCCAGCAGGAAGTCCCCGCCAGATCTAAGCCAACATCAGAATCGTCCTTTGGAAACTTCATAGCTATGAGCTAAATAAATCTCTTTTGTTTATAAAACAAGCCATCCCCTAGTATTTTATTGTGTCATTGAAAACCTGACTTGGATGATGTGTGTGCATATTTTTGAGTTTTTACTGTGTGGCAGGCACTAGGCTTCAAGCACATGATAAGCACAGCCTTCTTCAGATGTTTATGATTGTGTTATTATGTTGAACTTTATTATCGTTGCTATAACAGGGAAGAGAGATACTGATGCAGAGAAAGACATTATGTTCATTTTGAACCCCTGGATCCTGTAAAGAGACTTTGGGGAAAGGGATCTTTGCAGATAGAATAAAGTTGATGATCTTTCCATGAGACCCCTGGATTACCCAGGTGGATCCTAGCTCTAATGCTGACTCTTCACTGGAGACCCAGAGGAGGGACACACAGACAACAGGGGAGGAGCTGTGAAGACAGAGGTGGCATGTACAGTAACATGGCCTCATGCCCAGCCATACAACACTGACAGTGCTCTGAAGCAGCAGAGGCAAGAGAGGACCCTGTAGAAACTCCAGAGGGAATTCAACCCTGCCTATGTCTTGATTTCAGACTTTGCCTTTCATGTCCTGAAAGTGCAGCCTTTGCTGTGTTTGTTTGTTTGTTTGTTTGTTTTCTAAGATGGGTTTTTTCTCTGTGTATCCCTGGCTATCCTGGAACTTGATCTCTAGACAAGGCTGGCTTCACAGAGATTCATCTGCCTCTGCCTCCTGAGTACTGAGATTAAAGGTGTGTCCCACCACTGACTGGCAAGCTTTGCTGTCTTTAAGCCACTGGTTTGTTGTTTTCTGTTGGAGCTGATTTAAGTGCAGGTATGAGGCGAGATAGAAAGATAAGGGAAAATTATGGAGACATGATATGTTTGGCCCCCATGGCTCATATATTTGAATCCTTGGTTCCCAGTTGGTGGAACTGTTTGGGAAGGATTAGGAGGTGTGGCCTTGTTGGAGGAGGTATGTTCCTGGGAACAGACTTTGATAATTCAAAATCCCATGTCATTTTCAGTTAGCTCTCATGGCCTTCTACTTGTGGATCAAGATGTAAGCTCTCAGCTACTGCTCCAGCACCATGCCTGTCTGCTTGCTGGTCACGTTCCCTCTAGGAATGATCATGAACTCTAACTATCTGAAAGCATACACCTCAATAAACTCTTTCTTCTATACGTTACCTTATAGTGTCTCAACACAACAATTGAAAAGTAACTAAGACACACATCATCCCAGAGTCTGGTTGAAACTTTCTACTATCTGTGAAGAAAAATCCCTGTACAGCCAGCACCTTCCATGAAGGTTTCCAGCATAGATGTTATGGTCTTTTTATATATAGTGTTTTGGTTTGGGTTTGGGGTTTTTAGCTTTTCTTTTGTTTGTTGCTTTCATTTTGTTTTGATTTTTTTTGCTTTTTTTGTTGTTTATTTATTTATTTGTTTGTTTGTTTGTTTTAGATGAGTTTTTAGGGCTCACTATGTAGCCCTTGCTGTCCTGTAATTTACTATTGAGATTAGACTAGCCTCAGACTCATAGAGATCTACCTGTCTCTGCCTTCTAGGTATTAGGATTAAAGGCATGGGCCACTACAAAGGCTTATATAGGTTTTATATTAAAATAGCAATAAAAGAGGATGAAGCCTTGGATGTGTGTGGCCTTGAATAAGGCTTTATTCCTCTCCCAGGCATCTTCCAGAAATCATAAACAAGACTGTTAGCTTTGTTTACACTGAAGATACCCTGCCTTCCTGCATACTTTTGATCTAGACTTTTATTTTATCCATTATAATCCTGTCAGGGGCTCTCACTGTTGCTTCTCTGACACTGGTAACATTGTCCCCCAAATCCTATACACAATTATTGTAAAGATAGTGAAGTGGAACCCGCCTTGAGAAGCAGACTCCAGTGCTCTTTCTTCTGGGGCTTCTCTTAAGCCCTGTTCTTAAAACTCATATGACTGTGTCTTTAATACATTCCAATCGTGCTCTATACAGCTTAGCTCTTATGTAAAAGCCAAGGATGCAGTTTTACTTGGGTTGGGTTCCTGAAAACCTTATGGAAACTCTCTGGGCCGCTATGGGTGACAGTGTGGAGCTGTACTCAGTGCTTGCCACTACCAACATGTTCAGACACAAAGCTAGACAGACATTCTAACGCTGACACTCAACGATAACTGTAAACTGAACTATCGGCAAGTGCCGATAGTCTGTGACGCTGCACTCCAGATTTTAAGTGCACATATCTCATCTAACCCTCCTAGACTTCCCCATAAATGAAAAGTGTGCAGAAGCTCTCTACACATGGCCAGCAAGCTTACAGAGAAAGAATCTGGGGAAGTCCAGAAACTGGACAAGGAAAAAGGTCTGGAGCCCACAGCAGTCCTAACACTGTGAGAGGCCCACACCTGTTACCCTGAGTCTCTCTGGTGGTGAGGCATTCATTAAACAAACACGAGGGCTTTACTTTCCATCTATGCTCGGTGACAGTGAAGGCTTTAATGACTATGGGAACAGAGCCTGTTCTGTTCCTTGGTCTGAAGAATCGTCCTTCCTGCTCGGCTTTCAAAGGAGTCAGCCAGGGTCAGTCAACAAGATGACAAGGCTGGATGGCTGCCTCCCCAGCAGGGATGCCCATGTTTGTCTGCGCAAGATGACACAGGCAAATATTGCTGCTGGGTCAGCTGCACTGAAGTGGGAACTGGCTGGGGAGCTAACGAGCCTGCAAATTGGAAAGGAATTAGACTATCAGATGGCAGAGGCAGGACACAGCACAGCCACCCACTGGAGTCACCATCATAACTCAGGGAAAGCATAGCATTTCCCCCAGGTCATCTGAAGAGCAAACCAAATCAGGATGCTCATTTAGAGACAGAATTTATAGCTCTATTAGCAGAGAGCCCCAGGAGGCTGACTCGGGCACTGAGAGGAGAGGACACATTGCCTGTCTTTCAACCTTCAAAGAGAGACTCCCTTGCTGAAAAGGTCCTTCTGCTGCACTCAAGGTGAGCTCAGAAAAGCTTGCCCAGGAGCAGTCTGTGAGGTGTCTCAGAGTTCTGTAGTGACACTGAGGAGGAGGCAGGACAAGCTAATTCCTCTTATGCCACCTCTGTCCCAATTTAGCCAAGAAAATGTGTTGGTTTATGTAAGGAAATCTTAACAATCTCATTTAATGAAAGGAAGTCTGCAGTGTGAAAGAAAAAAAGGCTTGCCACGAGCCTAATGACCTGAGTTCAATCTCCCTGGCACCCACAGCATGGAAGGAGAGCACAGACTGCTTTAAGTTGTTTTCTGACCTTCAGATTCATAATGTGACACCCAAAATGTGTGCAAATGTGTGCCCAAGCGCACTCACACACACACACACACACACATTATAAATAGTGTGTATAAATGAATAGAGCTATAAATTCCACCTCTAAAATTATGATACAAATGTCTTCCAGCTAAGTTGCTATAATCAACAACAATATGCATAAATAAATGACTACTGTCTAGCAGGTACTCCACCAGGTTACAGTAGTAAGGTATGAATGAAACCATATGAGATACTTGTCTTCAGGGCTTGTTTCCTAGGGCTGACAAACATCAAAAAAAAAAAAAACCTGAATCCACAGACAAATTTATAAAATGTGATGAATTTAATAATGCAAAAGGGTTGTCTTTAAAAGGCGAATGGGGGCATAAGAAAATGTAAGAGTTTATCTGAGCGAACAATGATTCACGAGTTGGACAGCTCCAAACCTGAGGCCAGATTGAAGCTACACAGAGCAAAGACACAGAGGAAGCTCTCTCAGGGTGGACACAGAGAAGCTCTCAGGGGACTGATGCAGAGGAAGCTTTTACAGATTGGACACAAGGGAGGCATTCTTTGGGCAGACACTGGGGAATGCTTCTATAGCGTGGAACAGAAGTAATTCAAAGCAAACATCTCATTGGTTGCAATTATACAATTGCTTCATTTGGTTTCTCTATTTGAAAAGTCTCCAGTTACATAATCCTAAGTGTGATGAATGCCTCTGGTTAGTCAAATTACCGTTCTGTTTCTAATACAGGCATTTGCAAGTAATAGCTTGAGTTTCTCTTCTGTTTAGGGATCAAGTGTGGCTGGGGTTACTCTGAGAACTAACTGGTGTCAACTGCCCAAATTCACCAAGCTTGTTCTTTGTCTTAGTTTATTTCCATAGTAGACTAGCAGGTGAGTAGGGAAAGCCTCCTCAAGGATGAGTCATTACATTGGAAACCAAGGTTGAGGAAAATTAACCAAAGAAAGGAATGAGTTGGCCTTGAGATCTGGAGGTTCTAAAACCCTTCAGTTTTCTCTGATCCCGTCTCAACAGCAAGGAAGAGAGGTGACACTTAGCAAACAAAGATCCTGTGCAATATGTCTTTGTGTCTATTTTAGCCAACTTTTCTGCTAGTTGGATTGATTTCCTGTGTAGCTAGGGTCGGCATCCAGGAAGACATAAGACATGGTGGCCACCTGAGAGGCAGTAACCTTGTCCTTAACATTTATAGATGGCCTGTCCAAAAAACAAGGACACTCACGAGCCCATATCTCACCTGTATTTCCTTCTCCTGCATCAAAGGCCAGGGTAGATGAGAGAGATAGGAACCCATTTCCTGCTCAGATAAAACAAAGCAGGGGAAGACAGGCAGTTCATGGGGCACATGTGAGGAACCTGATGAGGGCCTCCAAGCCCTCCCATGGCAGGCTCTTGGGAGCATGGACTGTTTGAGGCCTGGACAGAGTCTACATTCTGTCATTCTAGCCCATTTACTTTTGGTTCTTACTTAACCATCCATCTCTCCGAATCCATTCCCTCTCTTCTAAAATTAGTGCTTTGTGGAGTTGATATGAAGTTTGAATTATTATGATTTTCCAGGTCTGATACACAGTACAGGCTGCAGAACTATTTGATAAGTAAATTGTAGCAAGATAGAATTCTTTTGACTCCAGGAAAAAAATTAATGTGGTAATCACGAAGAGTTAGTGCCATACAGTAGAGTGTGGTAACACTAGCATACTGTGCACTCCTGAGAAAGCGAAACCACCACGCTTTCACCACAAGGAAGTGATAAGAGTTCATGGAACACATATGCTCACCTTGATTTGAACATGATGTAATGGATACATGTCTAGAAATGTCTCCTGGTACCCCATAAATCTGTACGGTTTATGTCACAAAAAATCTTACGGTGAAAACAAAAATATCTAGATGTAAATAAATATGTATTGATCAAAGTTCAGAAAAGTTACATTTTTATCAGATTTGTCTGAGTGTAGTGTGTTGAAGCCACTCCGTTTCTGGTGATTCTCCCCCAGCCATTATCATGGGCTTGGCATATCTTCTAGCCAGTGTTTTAGTGACTCTGTACTTACATGTGTCTGTTAAGAGCATGGCTCGTGTATTTGACGGTTGCAAAGACATGAACAGAGATGGACGCGGTAGTGTAGCCTGCGATCCCAGCACATGGAGATGGGAACAAGAGACCACAGGAGTTGAAAACCAACACAGGCTCAATTGCTTAAAGAAGAAATAGGATCGCATGCGCATCCCTTTGAGGTGTGTTTTTATTTTGTCCAACACTGTTCAGAAATCCAGCCTTACCACCACTCATCGACATCAGCTGCCAAGCACTTCGCTCTGGGACTGCACAGTTGTTACCCGTCCCCTCCTGATGGGCATTTGGAGTGCTCCTAGTTTGTCACATCCACGAGTACTGTCGCGGTAACTGCCTTTGCACATCTTCCTGGGACCAGGTACAAGAATTTCTGGGCATGCTCCTACAAGTACAGCAGCAGCGGGTCAGAGGGTTAGTTGCTCCTTTGCCTGGACCCCATAGTGTTAAACGACTCTGTGCTGTGGTTGCCCCCATTCCCTTTCCCTTCCCCTTTCCCACTAGTAGTGTGCATTAAACAATTACAGCTGGAATAACTTTTGGCCTGGAATAACTGTCAAGAGACATCCATGGGACTCGTGGGTCTATCTCAAGTTTCTGTTCTCCAAATTTCTAAAATACTTCCAGTTAGCTGAGACTTGTGGCACAGGAACTGAGAATTCTGTCCACGCTCATTGGCTGTCCACGTTTGCCGGGGTCTTTGGGAGGAAGCAGATCATCCGCATCCCTACCAAGGTCAATCCTGTGACCTTCAGACGAGCACTTTCTCGGCTGTGTTCCTCGTGCCCTCTGGGTAAAAAGAGCAGTTGTAGGAACCATAGAAAAGAAGAGAGAATAAGGTAAACTCAGAACTCTAGACCTCCTGTCCATCCTCAGTCCAACCAACTATGCAGTGGATTGTCTTCATGCCAAAAGAGATTTCACTAGGCAGAGGGAGATGAGATGCCTGCATGTATGAATCCATAAATACATGGTAACCTTAGCATATGATAGACCCTGAATGGTCCCAGTCCATCCCTTAGCACAGAGCCTGGAGGGGAAGGAATGGGAGAGGGAGAGGGCCACTTGGAGGCGTATCTTAGTTAGGGTTTCTATTGCTGTGAAGAGACACCATTACTGTGGCAACTCTTATAAAGAAAACCATTTCATTGGGGCTGACTTACAGTTCAGAGGTTTAGTACATTGCTCTCGTGGTGGAAAGCATGGTGATATGCAGGCAGACATGGTGCTGGAGAAGGAGCTGAGAGTTCTCCATCCAGATCCGTGGGCAGCAGTAAAAGACCATGACACTGAGCCTGGCTTGAGCACCTGAAATCTCAAAGCCCACCCCCAGTGACACACTTCCTCTAACGAGGCCACACCTTCTAACAGTGCCACTCCCTATGAGCCTATGGGGGCCATTTTCATTCAAACCACCACAAAGGAGGCAGTAACTGGGAAAGAGGAGAGGAAAGATGGAGAGGAGGAAGAAGAAACCTTTCAAATGGCTAAAGCTGAAAACATGTAGCACGTTTTCCACTGGCAGAATATTAGGTAATAGCTATCGTGGCTATTGAGAGAGGGTCTCATGTACTTTAGGATGACTTTGAACTCCTGACCTTCTTACCCCTTCATCCCAAGTGGTAGGAATGCAAGCATGTACCACCAAACCGAGTTTTGTGTGCTGCTGAGGAACAAGCTCAGAGTCTCATACATACGCTTAGTTGCATGTAGTTGTGTCTGTGCCGTCTGTGTGTGGGTATGTGCACATGTAAGCAAGTGACCTAGAGGCCAAAAGAAGGCATTAAATTCTGGAGCTGGAGTTACAGATGACTGTGAACAGTGTGTGTGATGCTGGGGACCAAACTCAGGCTCTCTACAAGAGCCATATGTGCACTTGACCACTGAGCCATCTCTCCAGCTCCACCCAACTGAGGTTATGTAAATGTTTTTAAAAGATGGTAGTAAGCTTGGTTGGGGGCCAGTTTCAGTTTGCTGAGAGGTAAGTGCAGAGAGTTTTGGATTATTGCCCTGTCCCTCTAGACTCCCAACTTCCTAACATTTTGCTGCATTGTGCCACATGTGTTACACTGATAAGCCAATATTGACACATAACTCTTAACTAAAAAGAAATCACAGCTGGTTTTCCTTCAGTGTTGAGCTTCCTGTGGGTTTGGACAAATGTGTAAGATGTCCCCACCACTGGTGTGTCATATAAAGTAATTTCCACCGTCCTCAAAATCATCTCCACTCTTTTCCTCCACATCTCTGTCCAGGATCCACCCAGGAGCCTTCTCCACCATTAAGTAATATTTATCTCTCTAATGTATTATTTTTTAATTCATGTACCCATAAAAGAACATCTTGGATGTTCGTGAATGATTTCAAGCTTTGGCCATAATTTTAAAAACTGCTGCAAACCTGGATGCAGGTTGTTGTGTGGATCTAACGTTTAGCGCATGTTTATGAGAAACAGGTGAGAATCACACTGGCCTTAGCTTTCCAAGAAACTGTCCAACTGTCTTCCAAATGTGGCTATGACATTTTGTATGCCCACCAGAGATGGGCGAGAGCTAATGATGACCTATAACCTCTTTCAGCATCTATTGTTGTCAGTGTTTTAGGGTTCAGCCATTCTGATATGGATGGGGATGCTGTCTCATGGCCATTTTGATATGTGGCCCTTAATGGTATATGGTGTTAAACAGTCCATTATATATTTATTTTCCTTTTTCATGTAGCTTTTCCTAGGGATGTTTGAACAAACATCCATTCGTTTCAGTTTGGGCATATGTGGTGATTTAAGTAAGACGTCTCCATAGGCTCTTATGTTTGAATGATTGGCCCCCAGTTGGTGGAACTGTTTGGGAGTGGGATTAGGAGTTGGTCCTGTAAGTGTCCCAGCTCTGAGGGGAAAGGTTTCCCCAATAGAAATGTTGCAAATGTGAAGGAAAGGTATCCTGGCAGTCAGGAACCAGGGAATACCACAAAGTTACACCACACAGCAAACCTCACACAAGAGACTTATTGGGAGAAACACAAGAAGGTGGCTGCCTCTGCTCAGGCAAGAAGCAGCAGGGACTGAGCAGGGGGCAGGCTTATATATGATTTCTTAGGGTCAGAGTTTTCCAGGGTGGGGTTAGCAGGATTTCAGGTCCTGGGGTTGGGCAAGCCCAGGAATTGGCAGGATTTCGAACTCAGGGATTGGTAGAATTTTGAGCTGAGGGATTGGTGGGGTTTGGTGGGTTTTTAAACCCAGAAGTGAGCTCAAACCTTTTACTCTACATGGCTTTGTTGAAGGAAGCGTGTAACTGGGGGTGGGCTTTGAAGCATCCAAAGCACCCATGCCATCCCAGCACACCCTCTGCCTCGCTCTCGTAGTTCCTTAAGATCCGAGCTCTTAGATGTCCTTGCTTGCTGTCATGCATGTGTTTGCTCCACCAGCATGGACTCTAACTCTCTGAGAGCTCAATTAAACACTTTCTTTTATAAGCCTTGGTTATGATGTTCTATCACAGTAAAAGAAAATAAAACAGACACCTCTAATGACACATTGAAGGAAGGACTTCACCAAAGTTCAAGTTAAAGGACCAGGGATCGTTAGGTTTCCTTATAGACATAGGGAAGTTGCTACGGGCAGTACAGGTGGCCTCAAAGTAGCTACATCATTGCAGAGTCCCACTCCACCACTAACGATGACTTCATGGAAGTGACATCATGGAGTCCTCACACAACCAGCAGACAGCTCAGTGGTTAGAGAGTCCCTCCTCCCCTGGGATTGTTGCTGCTTGCATATCTTCATAGAGGGGCCTGTGACTCTTGTACCTTTCACGAGTCTTGTAAGTTTCGATGACTTCCTGAGTCTTATGGACTTTCCTTCTCCCTCCAGGAGGAAGGTTTCAACTCAGAAGAAATCACTATATAACACATCTGTGAATCTTGGGTAAAAATGTTGCTGAGTCTCTCCCTCCCTTCCCCTCTTCCTTCTTTACTTCCTTTCTGTTTATTCTGAAATGAAACCCAAGACTTCACTAATGTAAAGTCAAATGCCCTCTCTACCACTAATTTTCACCTCTGCACAGGTTTCTTTGCTTTCTTGTTAAATTTTCTGATTTCTTACTACATTGTTTTGGTGGCACATCTTTTCTTCCAGTCAAGTGTATACATTATAAGAAGCATCACTAGAGTATAAAGATCTAGCATACTAAGACAGAAATTGCGAAGGTGGCGAATATATTTTTAAAGACTAAGAAATTTCAAACTCAAACCTCTCCCCTCTTCCCTTCACCCTTCCACCCTTCCCTCTCTCCTCTCTTTCATGTACACAAATAACTATCTGATAGATACAGAATAGATCTAGTTTCATCTCTCAGGCATACTCTTGTTCCCACAGGTAACATATCAGAACCCAGTTTACATAGAACAGGTTGATTATTATTCAAACAGCTTGCACATCTGGGGAACTCATTATTCCACGTCTGTGAGAAAAACATATATACACAGGCACACATGCATGCATGCACATATTCACATAGGCACACATTCAAACAGGCTCATGTGTGCCCAGGCACAGAGGCATACATGCCCAGAATTTAAGTTTGAAGTACAAGGAATAGTTGGTAGGAAGGGAACACATTTGCTTCTTTCCAGAATGCCTTTAGATTAATGAAATTCTCACTCTTGCAGAAAGGTCCTTGTCAGGTTGCTAAGCTCCTGGGTTTTCACACCATCTTCCTCTTATCCATTCAGAGGCAGGAAAGGTGTATGCCTCTGGAATTTGCCAGAAATCCTTAAACTTTCTGAATCCCAACAGAATAATGCCACATGCTAAGGCAGGAGGCAGAAAGGAGTTGTATGTTCATTGGCTATAAAGGAGGCAGGAGCTCAGATTCTCTTGGGGGGGGGTGCTAGAGAGTAGGAAGAAGCCAGAGGGAAGAGACACTTATAATGGACTGTGAACGCCACCCCAAGGACACTTCATGAGAGTCTGGGATAAGAGACATGATGACATTTGACTTGTTGACTAAAGTCAGGACATCTAGGTGTTGTGGCTCAAGTCTTTAGTCCCACAACTTGACAGAGGTCAGTGGGACAGAGGTTTACTGTGGGCTCAAGTTTAGCCTGGACTACAAAGCAAGACTCTTTCAAAACCATGTAACTCATGGGTTATTAAATGAAAATCTCTGTGCCAAACATGAGATGCCTTCCTGTGAGTTAAATGTCAAGGTTTCAGAGACTCTCCACTCATAACAACACAGACTATCTCCATTGCTCTGGTTTGCCCATAAAAACTAGATGGTAAGACTCTATTGCTAAAGACACAACACACTTTGGTTGTAAGACATAGAGAAAACAAACTGGAACTGACCTGAAAACTTCCTCCCTGTTGGCTACCTTTCATAGATCAAGAGTTGCTATGTAAAATGCTGGGAGGTAGGGGGAGTCATCCATGGTATTACCCAGGCATGCTACAATTTTGATCTACCAAGCAAGAATTACCCAGGCAATAGTGTCATGGTCATAGGGGAAGCCAGCCACTTTATAATTGAATTTGAGTCCTAGTCCACAAGAGGAAACTCCTAACTGGCATTGTTACACTGGTCAAAAGCCAATGGCTTTGAGCCCTAACGGTGAACCTACTGCTCCTGTTCTGCTAAATGTGCATGTTGTTAAACCATCCTCTAAATACTTATGTTTACAGCCATAGATTGCCACTGTTCTCAGCTCTGCAGAGAAGCTTCTCTCTGCAGAGACTCATTATTGGTCAAAGTGCTGAGAACAAGTGAGAGCTGAGCTCAGGCCTCAACAAGACATCTATATGAAACCCCCATACATCCACACCCATGGCTCAGGGAACCCCCATACATCCACATCCATGGCTCAGGGAACCATGGAGGAGGGGCCAAGAATGTAAGAGCCAGAGAACGAGGAGAAGTACTGGGAAATGCTGTCTTCAGGATACGGTCACTCCACTCATAAACTCACACATAGCTGTGGTCCCTTGCACAGAAGATCAAGTAGACAAGATCAGTTACCATCCTAACAGGCAACAGTAACCAGACTCTGCTGGTTACATAGAAACAAAGAGGAGAGGATGTGAAGGTGGGAATAGATTTGATAAGGGCATACTGTGAGGCATTTATGAAATTGGCAAACAAATAAATAGAAGGCATCCCAAAAATTAGTACAAATTACTTTGAAAAGAATAATGAAAATAGAGATAGCACCCTTCGCTGTGTTCCTAGAGTAACTGTGTAGGTGTGAGAGGATCAGGTCACTTGAGGTCACTATAGCTGCTTGTCACAGCACTGTGTGAGGCAGGCATGTAGTGAGCTACTGAAGGACAAGTAGGTACCCAATGAGGGAGTGTGGGCTACAAAGCTCATCTTCTCGTGAATACAACTCAGCCATCACTATGTGCCTGTAGGGTGTGTGTACAAAAGCTGCATCCTCCAGCCACTTCCTGTCACCTAAGAAGGAACGTGGCCTGCCCACACCTGGATCTCAGACTTCTGGCCTCCAGAACTACAGGGCAGGACACAGTCTAGGTCAGCAGCCTTGTTACAGAGATGCTGGCTACTGATACAGCAGACAAATGGCTCATGCTAAGTAAGGGGAAGTGCTGCCTGTGCCATCTGGGACTTTGTCACCAGTCAAAACCAGTAGTGTTTTCTTAGCATTCTCCAGGTGTTACAGATACTTCAAAAAAGCGTTGACACTCGTCAGGACCTGGGAGTCATAGCTGTAACAATCCTACTGTGAAATCATGACTTTGCACGCATCAGTCAAGCGCACTCGGTATCAGATGGCAAACGCTTTAGGGAGCACGAGAAGCACATAGCATTCACATCACAGGTCCTCTCTGTCACTCGACGTACTTTCTGTTATACATTTCAGAATACCCAATGGGGTTCCGTAGCAGAGGTGGCTCAGCGGTTAGGAACACATACTCTCACATACTCAACCCGGTTGAGTTCCTGTCACACTTGTGTAGTGGACCACACTAATCTGGAACTCTAGATTCAGGAAGGTCTGCCCTGTTCTGGCCTCTGAGGGCAACTGTACTCCTGTGTGTGTGTGTGTGTGTGTGTGTGTGTGAGAGAGAGAGAGAGAGAGAGAGAGAGAGAGAGAGAGAGAGAGAATTGTTTTAAGGATATGCCCCCAATCCTCACATTCCTTTCCATCCAGGAAAGAGACCCAGAATGGAGTAGGGTGTCTGAAAGTGACTGGGTTTCTAGTTAGAAATTATTGTAGAATTTAAAGTGCTATATAAATTTATGGTTATATATTGAGTGCAGATATATGCCTCCTCTAACCACCTATTTACACTAAAACACAAGCACTAATAGCAGGGGCTTTGTTTATTTCTATGATCCCAGGGTAAGGCTTTGCCATGTGTAGCAATATATCATTGGTGTTTGATAAATGTTTATAAAACAATGAATGAATGAGCAAAGAAATATCCAAATGAGGCCACCAGGGAAGTGGGAACAGGCACAGTGATCAGACCTGTCCTTGGCAGCTGCCATAGCCAGCTCCCAAGGAGAAGAGCAAGAAGGAGCCAGGCCTCCTCAGCCTTTGTGCTGAGAGCTCACCTCTGACAGGCCCATGGGAAGCCACACGGGCTGCTCCAGGCAATGTCTGTCAGCACAGAGCTTTCTACATTTCAGTAGAGAAATGAGCTGAGAAAGCAATTTTTGCACAAAGCAGGCCCCCAGCACATTGTGGGGATAAAGTGGAAAACACACAAACACACACACACACACACACACAAACACAGGATGCTGGGACCACCTCGGGCCCCTCTCAGAGCATCACTGATGATACACTGGGGAAACATCCACACTTCTCCTTGTTCTCCAGGTCTCTCTCCCACACTGACTGCCTCACCACGTCTTAGGGCCCTGGGGACATCAGGTGCCCAAGTAAATCTCACACACAGACACTGTCTCACCAAGTCCTCAGGACTCTGGGGATATTACAGACGATGCTCAGGCAGGTGACTCAGTGAGTCACCTGCTCCTTGACTGACAAACCCTTTCCCACTGCTGTTTGTCTGCCTCTCTCTAACTTGCTGTTCCTGACACATGGAGGTCTCTAGAGCAGTGGCTGAGACTGGCACAGAACAAACTCCAAACCCCAAGAGGCTCGGCAGGGAGATCCATATGCACAGGATTGGGGGAAAGTCTGGAAAGATGTGAAGAGTGGGGGCCGTTATCCCAGCCACCGCAGTGTAGGCAGGATGAGCCCTGTTTAATACTCCCAGCCTTGCTGAAGTTGAACCACAGATTAACAAGACAGCTAGGGACCGTGCGCACAGATATGACCCAGCCACAGATGTAGTTACTATCTCCTCAAAGTACATGAGGATCCTGTTCCCACCTGGCAGCAACCTGGAAGGAACTGCTCCCCAC
>NW_021604749.1:839081-871591 GCF_004785775.1 Grammomys surdaster | reverse complement strand
TGTGTGTGTGTGTGTGTGTGTGTGCGTGTGTGCTGTATATGCTGAGTACGGTGTGGTGAGTGTATGCAGTATATGTGGTGCGATATGTTGCAAGTCCCTGCATGGCTCTGAGGACAGACATAACTAGGGAAGCAAAGAAATAAAGAAACGATAAATACAAATACTCACACAGGCAGAAGTAGCCGGGTTCTGGAGTCAGGCAGTGCAGACCTTTGGATGGAGAAACTGCTACACCCCATAAGCTCAGTATTTTTATTACATAGAGTTGAACAGAGAGTTGGGGTTACTACATTCAGAAGAACAAGGTGATTACACACCAATAAACAAGGAGGAGGGAGGTTCCAGTGTATGCCAGATCAAGAGACGGGTCTAGCTTATCTCAATGGGAGCAGTCTCTCTAGGAGAGTCTGCAGGCTGTAAACATCATGAAGGAGTGAGCTAAGGTGAGCATTTTCTGCACACACTATCAACATTTGCACTTAGATGTGAGGAAGGTTTTGCTAATTTCCCACGGGTCTGGCGCTTTGGAATCCCTGACAAGGCTGTACCCATATCAACAGCACACATTCACTCAGGAATTCACTTGGGGCTCTCTTCACTCCCGTGGTGTGTGGTATGGTATGTGTGTGCACCTGCTGGAGGAGTGCACAGTATATGCTTCCATAAATAGCCATCTAGCTAGTGAGGTTTTCAGCCTTGGCCCCCAGCTTCTCTTCCATATCGCTCCAGAGAAGGGTCTCTGGGTCATGTTTGATTTCATTGCAGATGAATAGAACAACCCTCCACCATTTCTTTCAGGGTGTCTAACTCTGAGCGAGACGGAGTGTGCTCAGATACCTGCCCTGTGGAGCCTCTCTGGCTCTCTCACCCACCACACACCACCCAACTCTCCCTCTGCCACTGTCTTCTCCTTACGTCTCACTTGACCCATCACCACTGTGGTTCATCCTTAGCTCAGCGTAGGCAACAATTCCAGCAACCGTGCCCCTTCATCCCCCTGTCTCCCCCCCACAGTGTGTCACGTTTTCATCTTTCAAACTTGATAACAGAATGTGCATCTTCTCCATAGCACATAGAAATTCCACAGAATTTCTGGTTTTACTACCGTGAACAGCCACCTCTCCACGTTCCTTCACTACCAGGGTGTTTGCATCAGCCACTGAAGCTGCCATTCCAGCAGAAGCGGAAGCTGAAAGGGCATGTGGGTGTTTTCTTAGAGTTGAACGTGCCACTTCCTGCATACACCAGGCCTGGACACGTATGCCTATCATTCCAGGCATGGACACATCCCACACTTTGCTCCAAGGACACCTGAGAAGCATTGTCTCCGATCTACACACCGTGTTCTCCACTTTACACAGAAAGATCATTTTACTGTGCGAGACAAAGGAAACTGGGTGGAGAGGGAGCACTAGTAGTCCCTTATTTAGCATCCTGAGGTATCCATGGCAACCTTTCCTCTGACCCAACCTGTACTCTGTTTCATGTTTCACACAGGAATCTCTGGCATTCACTGTAGCAGCAAGAGGGAACCACACTCCATCCCCCGGCTTCTATGCCCCATTGGGTTATGACAGGAGCCATCAGGTAGCAATGCTGTTCATCTTTCTTCCAAGCCTCACTGTCCTTCCGTACCTTCCCCTCCCCGTTTCCTCTGACCTCTCATAACTTGCAGCAAGAGATACATCAGGGCTAATGAAAAGATGTTCAACCCCGACCCAGAAGGCCTGAGTCTGACTCTCTTACCAGTCATGTGGCTGTAAAGCGTTTTCCTGGCCTGCTCCTTTGTTTCCTCTTCTGTGGATTGGGGATGATCAGATGCAATGAGACTGTCCCATGGACTAATGGCTACATGGGAAGAGCTTAGTAAATGGCAAGTACCGCAAGCTCCTGGCATCCCTTCACGGCTGAGACCACACCACTGCCTCCTGCACAGATACTCAGTAAAAGGAGTTTATTAAAAAGGCCTTCGTTACAGAGCTAAGCCATATGGTCTTCAGGGAATCAATATGTTAAGCCACCCTGCATAACCAGACAGGCTATAAATAAAATCAGATTCAAGGACTGTCCCGGATATAAGGGACCTCTGTACACCCTGATTTGTCATGCTCCCGTGTGTCGCTGTTATCATTGCTGCTAATAACAGCAGCCAAACCTGTCATTTATCAAATGGCCTCTCCATTCCAGACACTAGGCTTTTCATCCCCATGATGCTCCAGGAAGGGAGCTCTCCCAAGCTCCTCTCATAGGTGTGATGCTGAGCTCAGAGGACATGAGCAATATTCAGAATGCCATCAGAGCCAGCCTGGCACTCAGATTCACCTCCAAAACTCTTATTTGTTCATTTGTGTTTTTAACAAATATTTTTTATGTGAAAAAGAAGCTCCCTCAAACCATAAAAGTCAAAACCATCCCCTGATAACACCTCATCCTGCTTTTGAAGTCGGTAATGAAAGCCTGAGCAAAAACTACCGGAGTCCTTCCGACCCCTCCAGGGATAAGCCCGGTTAGTTTTTCCTGCTTACTGCTTTAATAGTCCTTAAATTGTCTTTCTAGTTCTCCCAAACAAGTCATTTCAAATAGGAGGAGCTAAAACCACCATACTTAACCTACTGTAAAAACAACCTCCCCTCTAAGGACTCAGGCTTCTGTGATATCAGCTTTCATTCATTTGTTCCTCCCTTCATTCATTCATGTGATGCCAGCTTTCGTTCAATTGTTCTTCCATTCATTCATTCTTTCATTCATCTGATGCCAGCTTTCATTCATTTGTTCCTCCCTTCATTCATTCATGACTCAGTCAAGAAAGAATCAGGTGGCTCATCCTCACCAAGAATGAGTTAGATGCTGTAGGTTGGAAGTGGCTGCTTGCCCCTCTGTTTTTCTTGAAGGCATGGGCTCTGATTGGTTCATTTCCATCATTAGGAAGTAGAAGCTGGCAGGGGAGGCACAGGGAAAGAGTGGTCCTGAGAGGCCTGCGGAGTGTCTCTAGCAGCATGGCAGCTTGTTTGTCTGCTTGTTTGTTTACTGGTTTTGAGACAGGGTCTCTCTCAGGTTAGCCTTGAACTTGCTATGTAGCCCAAGCTGACTTCAAACTGGTAATTCCCCTGCCTCAGCCTTCCAAGTGCTGGGATGGCAGCTAAATGCCCACCATGCCCAATAAATGGTTGTATTTTTACACACACACACACACACACACACACACACACACACACACACACACACGTGATCTCCATGATACAATCCCTACCTATTACCAGACGCGAATCCTAGAAAGCCGGGCTGAGGTAAGCTCCCTATAGTGTCATGCTGATCAGATGCTCTAAGAGCAAACTAACTTTCTTTGTGCTATTTACTGACCCACCCCACAATCTCCTCGGCTGAAGGAAGCTTCATCACCCACCTGCCCCTCTGACCAGTTAAGTCCTCATACCAGCAACAGCAGAATCGCTCATTAAAGACCAGGTTTGCAGGTGAGTGCGCCACACTGAGAATCACGGTGCATTTTTAGAAAATAAACTCAAATTAGCTATTGAAGTTGCTCGTCTCCTTTCCTGGCTGAACATTTTCCACTTGTGTCACTAACATTTCTGCTGCCACCACCATCCCTGGGGACAGAGATTCTGTACCTAGGGACTCTGGGGAAACAGGAGAGACTCTTGGCACATGTCCTACAACAGACTTGGCACCCTGTAGAAGTGAGCTCTATGTGTCAAGCACACTAATCACTTCTGTGTGTCAGGCATCAGGTGACCCCCCATTATATTCTCATAAGATGTCAAAAGTCAGTCCCATTTTACAGGTGAGGAAGCTGAGTCTTGGGCTAAGGAGTTTTCTCTTCAGAGAACATCTCTGTATTGATCGCTTCTCTTTGCATCAAGACAAAAATAGCCTTACAGAAGCAGCTTAATTAAGGAGTGAAGCTTAATTATTTGGGATCCCTGTTTCAGAGAGGTTTCAATCCATTACACCAGGGCCAGTGGAAGCAGCTCTCTCTGTAGACACATGCAGTAGGCTGTTTCTATCAGGATGAAACCACAGCCAGAACCAGTGGTGAATATAACCTTTAAAGGTGCAAATCCAATGGTGATTTTTCTGCCAGCCAGACCCTACTGCCTAAAGGTTCCACAGCCTTCAAAATAGTACAGCCTACATCAAAACACTAGCCTGGGGGTGGGGGGTGGAGTGGATACCCCATGTTCAAACCACAACCATCATCCTCAATTCATCAGTTGTTTAAGGCTCAAGCCAGAACCCGGGGAAATTTTTCTAAATTCCCATTTGATTAATTATTAATTCTTTAGACTTAGGTTTGAAGTTTCCATGATTCTCTCCACCCAGCAGCCATTGTGGGTAGTGTTACACTGTGTTCAGTAAGCCTTGACTGGTTTTCTAGCATTTGCCAGCTCCGTTCATTCCAAGGACTTGGGATTCTAGGAAATATCCTAACAAAGGCCCCAGCCGTGGGGGAGAGCTGTCCTAGCAATCTGTCTGGGTCATGGCGTCGTCCTTCACATTCTCCTGCCTCTCTCCTCCCACACAAGCCATTCTCCACAATATTGTCCAGTTTTTAAAATTCCATTTTGACTAATACATTGAAACATGATGTACATTAATGAGAGACCATGCAGTTCTATATTGTGTAAGTTCAAACAAGGGTAAAAAACACCTGTGTCTTCAAACATTCATCACTTCCTTAAGACAAAAACATGCAATATCCTTTCTCCTTATTTCTTGAGCTATGTCATACATTATGACATTCTATAGACATCCTGTAGGCAATTTCTGGAAACCTGGTTGTACGATTTGAGGCTCCTGCTACTTCAAGGACTACAGACTGTTCTCCTTAACTGAAAACACACATTCCATTCAAACCCTGGCCCTTGCTCTCCCTTTCTCTCCTCACCGTTCCCCTTCCTGCTCTGCCCCATTGGACTTTTCTCAGGTTGTTTCTTTCTTTACTTCTAATCTCTTATTCTATAAGGGAGTGTCTTCCTGCCCTGTGTGTGTCCTTCTTATATTTCCTACGTGAGTTTTCTTTCTGCATGAGCCTGGTGGTATGGCTTACTAGGAGGATTTGCTTAATTTACCCAAGACCCAGGACTCAAACTCTGGCACTGGAGAAGGAAAGATGACTTCAATTTCTGCATAGCTTCTGCCAGGAAGCCTTCCCTGACATCTGCCTTCCCAAACCATACTCAAGCCCTCTACTACAGGATCTCCTAACATTAGCTCTTTCCCATCCTCATGTGAGTCCTGGTCAAAGTTCTCAAAGCCCACAGGATGTACTCTTAGAAGGCAGAGCTTGCATCTGCCCTGTCGTCACCAGTCATCTCTTAGAACTTGTTCGTGCAATGAAGAAATGAGTGAATGCTAAGAAAGTATTATACTCATAGCTAGGAAGTGGCAGGAACGGGATTTGAACTTCAAAGCCCACATTCAACACATATTCCTCTATGAGGAATGTTAAAACACAAGTTAAGTGAGTTTGGGGGGAAAATGGATCTCTGCTTGTCATAGATCCCTCTGACCAAAAGTGAAGGCACAAGCTGAGCAGACAGGGAAGAAAATGGGAGATGAGAGGCAGCATTAGGTTTATCATCTTAGGTCATGGGGCTAATCAGTGTTACCCATGGTCATTAGAGGAACTGCTTTTTCAAACAATAGATCCATGTGCAGAGACTAAGAGACTGTGAGGTGTTCCCTAAAAGGGGGTATCTGTATCAACTCCTTCTGCTAAGACTCAAGGATCATCAAAGAAGGGTCAGAAAGACTGTACAAGTCAGAGGTGGTGGGGACTGCTGTTACCAGTGTTTTCTGGACACAACAACACCATTGCACTCATGAACTCACAGCTGGGACCAGCACAAGATGGAACCAGCCTAAATCCCAGCGAGGATGGGGAGGGACCTGAAAGGACCCACCTCTCTCTGAGAAGTCATTGGCAGGTGGTGGAATATAGGAAGTCAGGTTGTTTGTGGTTTTGGTTGGTTGGTTGGTTGGTTGGTTGGTTGATTTGGTTTGTTTTGTTTGTTGGTTTCTAGATGCAGCCCCTAATAGGCTGCCCATGTTCCAGGAATTTTTCCTACACCCATGCACACAACAACAGCACCGAGGGGCCTCAGTAGGTTTAAAACATAGTGTGTGAAGTTGAGCAGGAAAAGTACTCATAAGCATGGGAGGAGCAAGTAGATTCAGCCAAGATATATTACATTCACGTATGAAGTTCTCAATACTTTTTAAAAACAAATCATGATATATTCAAATGAGGATGTATTTTAGATGTTGCTTTGTCTTTTAGTCCCACTAGAATGATTAAAGTTAAGGATCTGGGCAAAGAGAACATCCTTCCCCAAAATTATGCACAGTGAGGGGCCAACTTGGCCAGGATCCATGGTTTTTTGACATGTACCATCACTTGAAGAGATGGCATGCTTAGTCATTGCTGAGTCATTCAACAACGACCCCTGGCAAAATAACATCCTAAACCCACTACTGCCCACCAGAGCTGTGGGTCTGGAGGAACAGCACTTACTTCTAGGTGGAAATTTTCTTTCTGGTGAAAACAAAGCCTTTGATGCAAACAAAGCCTTCTATGTAACCTAGGCTGTGCCCAAACTCACTATCCTCCTGCAGCAAGACTCCCTGTGCTGGGATTATAGGAGTGTAGCATAGGCCTGGCTCCACATAGGCTTGTATTGTATTCACCTTCCAGCAGAACAGAGGAGAAGGCAGAGAAAGGAAACTTGAAGAACTTTCAGAGCTCTTCCCTGCACGTGCACAGAGAGGAAATGCTTACAGAGGCTGAGGCAGCTCCTTCGGCTCACTGTGTGCCAGGCATGCTAAGTATGGCTGCTTGCCTTGTCCAGTTAGAGTCTTGAAATAACCCCATGAGGTTCCTATCTGGGTTTGTATGGTGTAAAATGGGTCTTGAGTCTAACTTCAAGGTCTGAGTCCTCAAACAATGAGCTCTGTTGACTCTTGTCCACTCAAATTCTCAAGACCTAGATGACCATTAATTGAGTACTTTTAAACATCTAAAACCCACCCCAGACTAGGGATGCGACCCCCAGTCAAAATAAGAATGGCCTCCAAGGTCCTTCCAAGAACTCCACACCTGAAGAGAGCCCAGAGTTATTAGATACATACTTGGCCTTAAATTTTGATGATATACATTCTAGAAAGTTCTAACCCACTGAGACCAACACAAGTAACTACTGAGGATAAACTACATGTCAAATACTGTGCTATCCACACAGCCTCAGACTATAGTGGATCCCAAAAGATGTCATCTCCATCTTCGTCTTTGCTGAATCTCTACCTTCTAGAGAAGTTAGGTGCAAGGTTCAAAGCCAGACAAATGGCGAAGAATGATCACCGAGCTCAGAGACTTGTCCCCAAGGTTTCCTGGATTGGCCAAAGTCGGGGTCCCAAGTAACCACAGCACTCCCACTCCCACAGTGGTACTACCCATGCAGGTACTATGGATATGAGGCCAGGGGTCCTGACTTTGCCTCAGGTTAGCCAGTGGGACAGCACCTACACCTTGCAGTGATTCTAAGATAAGATCAAGCAGCCTCAAGTATCATTAGAGATTTGCACCATGAAAGTCAAGGCACTTCCCTCTGCCATATCTGGTTAGTGTGTATTGTCCTTGGGAAGGACAGAAGGAGACAGTAGACATATTTTGTTGTTTGTAGCCCCCAGCTGTGGAAAGACACATCTCTAACAAGAGGAAGGATACTCTATCTCCTGCAGGCTGAGACCAATCACTTGCATTTACACATGCAAAGTCCCTACAGAAAGCAAAGTAGTAGCCACTGACCTGACCACAATGGTCGTCCCCACCTGAAAACCTCAGGGACTAAAGGCCATTGTCCTCAACTCTCTCTGATTAAAATTAGAGTCAGGAAAACTCAAAGGCTGCTTCTGTGGTGTCAAAAGTCCAAACATCAAGCTAGGGGTAGTCACACACACCTCTATTCCCAGCCTTGTGGAGGCAGAGGCAGGAGGAGCAGGAGAGCAAAGCCATCTTTAGTTACATAGTAAGGCTGATACAAACACAGTCCAGGAAACTGTCTCAAAAAAAAAGTTAAAATGAAAAATGAAAGTATTGAGATTACAAAAGTAATTACCCCACCTTCCTTCCTTCCTTCCTTCCTTCCTTCCTTCCTTCCTTCCTTTCTTCCTTCCTTCCTTTTTTGATTTGCCAAACATTTTGTTCTGGGTGAGACAATAGCTCACATACTGCTGATATGGGCTCTGTCTCCCCCTTTAGTAACCAATTTCTAAACAACTTTCCCATTTCCATTGGGCCAAGGTCAAGCGACATCACCTGTTCACAGTCACCTAGAAGTGAAATTCCCTTTTCCTAGCAGCTGTTAGATGGTCTATTGGTTGTCTATGGGTCAGGGTCTCACTATGCAGCCTTGGCTGACCTAGAGCTCCCAGAACTCTGCCTCTTGCTACTCCTGTAGTGTTTGCATCAAAGGCGTTAGACACTATGGCGCAGCTGGAGGCTTTGACATAAGGCAAAATGAGTTATCCATGGTAGACAGGGATACTTAGGATTCCTTAGTGAAAACTGGAGAACTGGAATTCCAAATTGGACTAGACAGGTGGGTCAGTGGTTAAGAGTACTTGCCGCCCTTGCCAAGGACTTGAGTTTGGCTCCCAGCACTCAAGCTCCGGGGGTTCAGTACCTCAGACCTCACATGCACATAGCCCACCTCATCCCCCAACAGAAATAACCTTTAAAAAGAAAAAAAGAACTCTTTGAAAACTTGCATTAAGTTTCTATTTGCTATTTCATAGTTACAATATAACTGGTATTTATGAGAGCCTGCTACGCAGCAGGGATCATTTTTATCTAGTTCCCATAGTGCCTCTGACACAGGGGATCTCAGTGAGGGCAGCAGGAAGGACTAAACTGTCTGTGGAACATTGGGTGATATCTGGAACGACTTTTGATTGTCACAACTGAGGAGGTGGGAGGGGTGGCATGTGACTTGCCTCTGTTGGGTAGAAGCCAGGGTTGTTGCTAAACAGGGAAAAGGACTGTGACAGCTTCTCAAAGCAAAGAGCTATCTGGCCCAAGATGTTCATAACACCAAGGAAGTGAAACCATGTTGTCCAAATGCACTGCTTTTAATGTTCCCATTTTAGAGGTAGGAACACTGAGTATCAGAGAGACTGAACAATGACTAAGAACAAGCAGGGTCTTGGGCCAAGCAGGATGGATTTCAGAGCCTCATTTTTTTTTAATCACACACTCATGAATATATTTTCACATGATATTTCATTAGCTTTAGACCCTGGTACCTGACTCTGGAGGCACTTTTCTTCTCTACAGCCAGAGTGTCAAGCAACTGTGCAACATGATAACACTAGCAGCCAGGTTCTTCCTGATTCCCTAATCCCATGGGAACAGTTAGTGTCCCTTAGGGAAGAAGAATAGAAGCCTGATTCATGAGTTTGCCAAGTGCCCCCCGACCCCCAAAAATGCACCTGCCAGAGGCATTTCCAGCTCTAAATTATATTGAATCTTTGGCCCTGAAAAAAAAGCAAAAGGAAAATCACCTGGAGGAACAGGCAGGGAGGACAGGCTAGGAAAGGAGAGTGGGTGCACTATGCCTTACGATATCCGTGTTCACATTTCGGATCAGAAAGTAATTGCCAATTGTTATCATGTTAAGAAAGAGGCAGCCGTGGGGGTCAAACTTTCTGATTTCTTATTCAGGGAAATCTTCCATTCCCCAAACCCTCATCTAAAAGGCCAAACTAAAGAAAGCTGCGCTCTGCAACGAGGCTCAGAAAACACAAATGATTTTATTTAGAAAGTCCTTTGTGCATCAGAAGGCAAGGGACTCGATCAGACTCATTATTTCCCAACAAAGACACAAGGTTTCCTTTTAGCACCTGCTTGCTTCTTGCTATCAAAGGACCGTCTTGAACAAATGCATCTTGGCCAAGGAAGATCAAAAGAGAGCCTCCTGTCCTGGGTGAATAATATTTTTTCACGTTATTTCCAGTTGAATTTGCTTAAATCTCTTCTATTTTACTACATGTCATTATTTGGATGCTCAGCCTTGAGTTACGGCTGGTGGGGGGGATAAGGAGGCATGCTAGTGAATAATGTTGAATAGCCAAGGGTGGAAAAGACCGACAGGCCCAGGGCTGATGGTGGATAAAGAGAATAAGAGAGAGGCCATTGTTTTATCACAGTGATGTTATGGATATCTGTGTCTGCATTAGGTACATGGAGGGTCATGTGTACAACACTTGAGGGAATCACAGTCATGAAAATCAGCACACACACATGCGTGCAGGTGCCCACAGAGATCACCAGAGGGCATGGGATCCAGTTACTGGTGGCTATAAGCTGCTGTGTGGGTGCCAAAAGCCGAACTCTGGTCCTCTACAGGGGCAGCCGATGCTCTTAATTGCTGAGTCCTCACTTGGTCCTGTGTTCAAGCCAGTTCCCTTTTATCTCTTGCCTTGGGATGACCCAAAGAGACTCCTACACTCTGAAAATTCCCACATCATTTCCCCAGTATCCCTGAGCTTGACAGAACCATGAGAAAGGAGAGATGACCTTCTGGCCAGAGTGATGCAAAGCAAGACAACCATGATGAAAGCTCACGTATGTTGAGCCATGTGTACCAGTCTTTTGTTTAAGCTGTATGTAAGTAAGGTCAGTTTAATATCTGAGGTAAGCAGATGAAGAAACTGAGACAGGATCAGAGGTAAAGATGTCAGAATGAGTCAGGCAGACATGATGGCTGACCAGGTTCTTCTTCCTATACTTCCATTCTTCTTCCTATACTTCCATTCTTTTCCTTATAAAATGGAGACAATAAGGGGCTGGAGAGATGTCTTAGCTGTTAAGAGTATTTGTTGCTCTTCCAAAGGACCTGAGTTAAGTTCCCAGCACCCATGTCAGGCAGCTCACAGCCACCTGTAACTGTAGCACCTGGGGCTATGCATACACACACACACACACACACACACACACACACACACACAGGCATAGAATAAAAATAATAAGATCTTATTAAAATAGAAACTTAAGCCTCATAGCTCACAAGGTTGCAGAGAAGATTCAATACAGTGGTCAAGTATTTAGTACAGTAGGTGGTTCACAGTGCAATTTCAATAAAAGGTAGCGACTCCTGTGGACACTTTTTACGTGTCCCTGCTCAGGTCAGACTCCTTGAGCACCATCTCCAGTCAGGTGGAGCCTAGGTTCATCTCCTTCATGGCAGGTTGTTACTCCCAGCCTTTTACACCCTTAATGCACACACTTGTCATCCATAGGTCTCACCTAGGCCCTTGTGAAGCTCTCCATTTCACACCACTATGTTACTCAGCCTCTGGGAGCCTCCTCTGGGATGATGGTGTGATTTAAAGGCTATTTGGAACTTCAGATACCAAACAAATATTCAGTGTTAAGAAGGCATGTGGGCCCTGTGTGAAGATGCCCTCAGGGGTGTTTCCTTCGATATGGTCAACCCCACAAGACTCTCCTCCTCCCACTACCAGAGGCTACTCTCCTCACAGTTTCCCGTGGAGGCCCTGCTCTCTGGAGAACTCTGGTTACAAGGGTCAGAAATACAGCTCAGTGCAACTTTATGTGGAGGGAGATAACGTTAAGGTTCCAGGGTGTTGGGCTGGATGTTTCTAAGTGATCAGTCCTGCAGGGTCTGGGAGAGGTCAGCCCTGACCCTTTGTGTGAGCACTGACCTTAAGCAGGCACTTCCTTCTCACAGTAGAGATGACAGATCCACCCCATGGCTCACCAACTTAGCATCCCAAAAGGACGGGATCCCATGACTCTTCCACGGTCCTTCGCTGAAGTGCTCAGGTGTAATTTCATTGGCTCTCGCTGGATCACATGGTGACACTTTGCCCAATCATTGTAGGAAGGGAAGTAGTTTGTACTGTTTGGGCATTCTTGCATCATTTGTTCATCCTGGAGCTAGAGGCAGAAGCTGAATTATCTGAAGTGAGAGTAGAAGCTATCTTTCACCAGAGGATGTGTGGAGCGTCTGTTAGAAGAGAGGAGACAGGATTCTCGGCAATGGTAAATTCTCATCACTGTCTGTGAGGTATACCGATCTTCTGTCTGTCTGTCTGTCTGTCTGTCTGTCTGTTTCCTCTTTGCAATGTTGAATGTCTGCCCCCAGTTGATTTCAGATTCTGTCAGGTTGGAAATTATTAACTATCACATCTAGCGTATCTGCAAGAGATTTTCTAGATTGTGTTCAATGATGTGAGAAGTCCCACCCTAAGTGTGAACAGCTCTATCCCTGAGCTGGGGCCATGAACTGAATTTTAAAAGGAGAAAAGGTGCCGAGTGCAAGAGTTCAATGCTCTCTCCTTCCTGACTGCTTATGCAATGAGACAAGTTGCCTCAGCCTCCTGCTGCCACGCCTGCCCTGCTATCACTCTATCACTGTGAGCCAAAATAAACCCTTCTCTCTTAAGTTGCTTCTGTCAGGTAGTTTGGTGCAGCAACAGAAAAGTAACATTCTATCAGATGTCAGTCATGCAGCCCTGACATGTATCTCGCTGGTGCTAATCCCCACCTGCTGTTGACACCTTGTGACTGAATTCCCACAGAAGGGCGTCTACACTTAAGAGCAATGTCTTCATTGAAATAACAGGATGCTGAGACCTTTATAAACTGATATGCCAGACAAGAGGGAGGCAAAAGTGAATGCTAAGTTTCCTTGCATAATACTCTGTGGGATGTGTTTTCCCCCTAAGAATATTTTAGCATTAATTAAGATAAACAATGATATATGCTGAAAGACAATTGAATCTGTTCTCAGTTAAAATGGTCTCGTTGTGTAAAAATAGTACCCAAATTACAGCATATAAAGATGCGGGGAGGGGGGAGGTACTGTAAACCTATAACATGATTAAAATAGGAACACAAGACGATAATGATGAAGCCTTGAACAAATCTGGGAGACGAGAAGAAAGATGGGGGAAGGAAGAAATGTCATGCTTAATTTATTCACCTCCCTCTGGGATCTACTTTATCGTGGTTCTCTTTAGTAATGACTATTCATCATGGCATGGTTAATGTGTGTTTTCCATGAAACTGGTGTTGTATTCTATTACACTGTAAAGAGCTGAGTTCAAGGTCATACAGGTAGGAAATAACGGAAGCATGCTAGTACTGATTGAGCTCAAAACCTCAGGCCAAGCCTCCAGTCTGAGGCAAGTATTCCCTTGGTCTCCTTTCCAGAACTCTTCATAGGGTAGACTGAGGACAAGAGAACCAACCTGTATGAATTGTTCTTAAAATACTCAACAGTGTCAGGTGGTGGTGGCACAGGCCTCTAGTCCCAACACTCAGGAGACAGAGGCAGCAAATCTCTGTGAATTTGGGGCCAGCCTGGTCTACAGAGTGAGTTCCTGGCCAGCCAACGTTACACACAGAAATCCTATCTTGAAAAACTAAAACATACGAACAAACCTCAACAGCTGGGGTTGAGATGGCAGCTCAGTTGGTCAGTACTTGCCATGCAAGCATAAAGACCAGTGTTTTGACCCCAGGACACACCTAGAAAGCTGAGCATGATGGTCAACACTTGAAATTCTAGTGCCAGGGAGAGAGAAATGAGTGGACCAGCAGGGTTCACGGGTGGTCAGCAGAGTGACGGACTCTGTCTCAGAAGAAGTGGACAAGTTCCTGAAGAACAGTTTTCTAGGCTGTCCTCTGCCCTCCAGGTACATGTATCTCCACATGCACAGCTTCAAACATACATGAACATGAACACACAGTCAAGTAAAGATACAACACATACTGCTTGAAGCTCTTCATTTGCTCATTTAATCTGCACAATATTGGAAAACCATTACTAATACCGTTATCCCTGTTTGCAAATAAGGAGAGGTCAGGAATTGTGTGAGGTGAGGAATCTGATAGGCGTATACTGTAGGGGCCTGTCTGACTTCAGAGATCAGCCTCTGACTGCTGCCCTCTTGTGCTTTGTAAGGCCATTGATGGCCATGAATGGAGAATCCCCAGCCTCATTTTTTTTTTCTAGTGTTCCTGCAGGGCTGACTCTCGATAGCATCTCTTTATACAAATGTGATCCTGAGAACATATCTTATGTATCCTTATTGGATACATATATGGTGTGTGCAAGTGGGGAAGCATGTGAGGATGCCAGAGGACAGCTTCCAGGAGTCCATTCTCTCTGTCCACTGTGGGTTCATGGGATGGGACTCATGTTCTCAAGGCTCTGCCACGTGCTTGAACTCTTAGCCACTATGTCAGTCCTACATGTGCTCTTATGAGACGGTCTATTTCTGTGTCTGCCTAGTAGTCTTTCAGTAATTTTTCAAAGTCCTTGAGAGCTGAAACTTCCAGAATTCTTCCAATCTGCCATGGTTCTGGTCAAGGCTTTGCAAACAATACATCTTCTCATCGAGGTCTCTGCTTGTTCTCTGGGAAAGAACTAGTCCCATACTTGTCCAGGTATTTCGAGTCTCTCTCCAGTTCTAGTACTGGGCATATGACAGAAAGATCTGGCATCCTATGTACTAGCTCCCTTGGCCATGTGACCACGTTTGATGAGAACACTGATGAAAGGTAGATCATTTTTCTCCATCCTCTGGCTGCAGGAAGCGTGTTGAGATCCAAAAGGACATTGTTCTCAGATGGATCATAGTCTGAGGAGGCTGTGATCATTCACCTGTGTCTCATACATCCATTCACTCACTCGTAACCTTTCATTCACTCAGCCCCCCCCCCCCATTCATGCATTCACCCAGCATGGACTGCTCACCTCTCCATGCTTCATGCCCCACTCTATCCTGACGTTTGTGTGGCTTTCATGGATCCATCTCGGCTGATATGGGTGAGTGGACAAAGGACTGTCAGAAAGGTGACTCCCACAAGTCGGGGCCTAGGGATAGCAGCAACATCAGCTTCTGTAACCCACTGCCCCGCATATGCCAAGCAGTGGGGAAATAGTTGCCATGAGTATCTTGCTTTGCTCATGCTTTATGTTAAGATCTCAGCATCTTTAACACATGATGGTTACAACCCTGACTGTAAAGTTCCAGGGCCTCTCTCTTCCTCACTCTTTTCTGGATTTCCTAAATCAACCCCACATTTACTTTGCTTTCTTCCCAGAGAACAGCATGAATTTATTCTTCCCCTTGTTTCTCTAAGAATAACTTTTGTGAGATGTAGGGTGACCATGCCTGTCCTGTGACGCTGAGTGATGAAGCCGAGTCTCTTACATGCCAAGTGTTGGGCTGCTGAGACATACCTCAATCCCAAGCATAGTTCTCAACACGATGACAGGCACTTTATTGATTTTGAGAATTCTACTGTTTCTCTTTAAAGCATTGCGGAGGTGCCTAGTGTTGCCAATATATTTCTCTGTGTTGCCGAGGTGGGTTCTGTCACTGACTTCTTCAAAGTGGAGGAATGTAGAAGCCTTGAGAGACATAATTTCAATAATTTGCATAAGTGTAGGAAAGTGAACAAGGCAGATGTCACTATTCTTTTTCTTGAGTTTTCTTGAGTACTTCTGTGTTGTTTGAGTTGAAGGGAACATTTGGGTATAATATGCACAGATGTGACATGTTATATATTATACAATCACATTATACATCACCTTGCAGCCATGAAATTATATCAATTATATACTATTTATATCTTATTGTATGTACTTTAAGTTTCTTGCCTTTCACCTGTTTCTCTCCCCAGACACACAGGGCGTATCTTTCCAGAGTCCTTTTCCATGTTTCTATAAACATACGCAAATAAGTATGATAATTACAGAAATGATCAACATTTGTTCTATAGACAAGAGCCTTGTGGCTTTCATTTTTCTATGTCTCCCTTGAGTCACAAAGCAGAAAACCCAGGTGGAAGCTCCTCCAAATAAACTAGGGTGCAGTTAACGTGTTCATCTTAGCAGCTGTGTAGTGGTCCACAGCAGGAGACACCTCTATCACGGACACCTTCTCTTCCCTGCTCTTGGCCACTGGAAATCATCACAAAGCTCCCTGTGACCCAGCCTTGAGATTCTCATCACTGATCCATGGATGGGGAAGACAAGAAAGTTATTTCTTCTCTATTTCTCTCATACTTGGACTTTTGAACCTAAAGCCAAGAGAACATCCCATTAGGTGGTCTTTTTGACATCATGTTTTTCCTTCTGACAAAGTGAAGACAGCGTAACCCAGTAGAGGGAGGGGGAAGCTCCAAGAACAGGACAGAAGGTTGAGGTGGGGGATGTGTTAATCTCAGAATATTCATCTTCCTCACAGTGTGGGGTGCTGTGCCCTTGATGGCTCCCAGAGCCCTTCTTGCACACACAGTGCACACTCACTATGGCTGCCTCTTCTTCATCCATCAGGATGCAGCTTAGCTCTCACTTGGAGATAAGGAGGCAGCCCAATCACCCCTTTCCTGTCCTCCTCGTTCCCATACAAGGAAGTGTTCTAGAAAGTAAATAAAGGGAAGCTGACACTCTTTAAGGTCTTAATTTTCATTATGAAAAATGAAATCTTTAAATTTGGTAGCTGTACAGGTGATGGGACAGTTAATTCCCCCACCCCCCACCTTCCCACCCCCTCTGCCATGCACACCCACCACTGGTGAACTGTATCCTCAAACTGTGAGAACTCTGACATGCTTGTGTTTATAAATAGCTCTTCAATTGCTGCCACTCTGAGACACACACATGCAACACTCTTGCCCATGTGCACACTGGTGTCTTGTCGCATCTGTGCTACCACGGGCCCTCAGACTGGGAAGAGGACACAAAATAATTGTGTGCGCTTATGCCATTAGCCTTCTTTTATTCATGTGGCATCAAAATGTAACCCACTTTTATCCAAGTTATCTGAGTAGAGAATCCTTCCCATCCCCCACCCCCGACCCCTGTTGAACTGATGCTGAAACCCAAGAGTGTTGAATGATCCTCCCAAAGCCAGTGAAGGACTCTCTAAGGACATGTTGGCTGTTATGTGACACTTGTTTTAGGGACATGTCCAGGGCATTTCCAGCAGCTGTTTAGCCATCCAGAGGGGGGATTCTGATGAAAGCAGTCAGCATGGAGTAAAGACCTAAGATGAGAGACAGTCCTAGTGAACTCTCTGGAGTCCCCGCATGCACCAGGGCCTAAAACTCAGCTGTAGAAGTCAAGTGCCCCGTATAGAATATGCATATGGTATAATGTATGCTTTAAGTCTTCTCTGCATTATCTTTGTCTAATACAAGCTAGGTGCCATGGAAACAGCTGTTCAGGCATATTGTTGGAAAATAGCATATTCATTAAAGGTGCAGTGTGTGTGTGTGTGTATGTGTGTGTGTGTGTTCTTATACATGCTGGTACATGAATTCATATGTATGTATCTACATGTGGACAGAACTTGATGTCAGGTGTCTTTCTCAATTGCTTTCATTTTATTCTTTGAGACAGGGTCTCTCACTGAACCTGGAGTTCATTGATTGCTAGAGTGGCTGGTCTTGAGATCTTCTTGTCTCTACCTCTCCAATAGTGCAACTTTTAGAGGAAAAATGACAGCTGTGGTTGGTTGGATCCACAGACATGGTGTCTACAGACTTGTGACTCGCTATTGTGTCTCTTCCAGCTAATAGTCTCTCCTTCTTTTCTATCTCTTATTACCCTGTACTCCAAGAGAAATCCCAGGAGAATGACAGGCAGATCCCAGCCCCTCCCACATCCCTGATAAGTCAGGGAAGGGCAGGACACATCTGCTGCCATTTTGATCTTTTGGCTGTCATACTGCACAGCAGTTAAAGTGACGTTCCTAGATGAATCCCAAATGCCTTCCTCAGCATCTGAACCACTCATTCTCTGATGAAAGAGATGTGTCTGACTTTCTGATGTCTGAGTTCAGCTGCAGAGCGCCACATGGTCATCTCAGCTTCAGCAGAGGTCATGAAGAACAATGGGCAAACCCAAGAATGACAGTCAAACTCTCATTTCCCTGCCATAACAAAATACAGTGGGGCATACCCATGCAAATCAGGAATACACTCCTCTACTGGGATGGGCTTTGAAGAAGTGATCTTCACTTAAGGACTGACTTGGCATTTCTGACATCCAGCAAAAGCTGTGTGGGCCTCAGGCTGTCCTCTCCCTCCTGCTAGGGAAGAACGAGCACAGCCTCTCAGGTGAGCAGGTTGGTAGCGTGGTTACAGATGGAGCTATGCTGTCTGCTCGTGGGTCAAACTGGACTGACGTCACTGGCAAAGCCAGACTGTCACTTCTGGTGCTTTATGCAGCTTCCATGGCTTTGGCAGCATGCATAGCTGTGTCTTTGTAAGGAAACCCGCTGGATTCCTGCAGAGTAGTTAGACAGTGAATGGGGCAGGATTACCATGGATCACCACTATTTAAAGCTGTTCTGCTTAATGTGGCTTTTCTATACAGAATGCAGCAGAATATTTCATTGCAAAGGTAGGGGAAGCCTAATCCCCAATAAGCATTCATAAGCAGGATTACATGCAATGGGAAGTATGGCTCAAAGAAATGTACTCAATTACTAATCGGCAACTTTCTGACTAGTCCTAAATATTATCAGTCCCCAGGGACCGTGTGGGTGTCTGGTGAGTAAAGTACCTGCTGCACACCCATGGGAACCTGCATTTCAATCCTCTGTACCATGGAAAAGCCAGGTGTGGTGGCAAGCATCTATAACCCTAGTGCTGGG
Source organism: Grammomys surdaster (assembly GCF_004785775.1). Taxonomy (NCBI): domain Eukaryota; kingdom Metazoa; phylum Chordata; class Mammalia; order Rodentia; family Muridae; genus Grammomys; species Grammomys surdaster. The sequence goes on along the minus strand of NW_021604749.1, from coordinate 852,874 downwards.
GGAACAGGGGGTACTCATTAGCCAGCCAGTCTAGAGGACTCAGTGAGTTCTATGTTCAGGGAAAGACTCTGTCTCAAAACCTAAAGTGGAGACTGATTGAAGAACACACTTGAATGTTAAGCTCCACCCTCCACACATTCATGCACACGTGGACACATGTGTGCACAGATGGAAAGCACACAATTCACACATATGTGCGTTTGTATGTGTGTGTATGTGTATTTGTATGTGTAGGTGTATGTTATGTGTGTGTGTGTGTATATATATATATATACACATATACTATACGTATATGTTTGAATCCCTCTTATTCCAAACCTGCTCATAATAGTTACCTGTTAAAATTCAATCTTGGTGATTAGTGTATAATAATGCATTTTATGAGTATGAATGCGTCATGCAAATGTAAGATGTAAATATCCACCCAGTCCTCCTCTCTGTCCTATTGAAGGTGGAGTTTCCTTCTTCTAGGTATGGCTTCTTTGAATCTTCATTGCATTCCTAACTGGGAAGGAGCTGAGCTCCTTGTGACACCCTTAAATCTCTTCTTACCCAGATACCCAACAGTCAGATCACAGGAAAACACGGAGCTGCAAAGCTCGCATAGAAAGCAGCAGAGTAAGGTTTTAAAGTAGACACAAAGCAGTCTCTCTGAGTTCTCTTTAAGTCAGTTCCAAATGGCCATCGTGTGACATAATGCACAACTCTTGAGTGTAATGCAACCAGAGGAAGAGAAGCCCCAGGGTGGTCACAGGGTAAAAAGGTTTATAATGTGTGGGGAAGAGCTGTCCTGGGTAGCTGGAAACAAACAGCCGCCCAACAAAAACAAAATGAAGAATTTCGGAACTAAAAGGCCGGTTAGCCAAAGAGGTTCTGCAGAATGGCTATTCCTTTTATTCCTCCTACAAGTTTATCTGGTCAGACTGGACTATTGAAACCCCTGCCTCTTCTCTGTCCTCAACCTCCTACTACGCCTTGCTCCCCCTCTCCCATTTTGGCAGCAAGCAGATTTCCATGTGCTTATGTATTTAGCAAAGGGGTGGCAGAAAAGTAAGAAAGAAAGTCCATACTATAAATTTTAAAACTTGGGCTTTTGAATGGCAGAAATCCATGTCTAAAGGAAAGGAGACATGAATTTTCAGACTAGGGAAGAATTGCTACTGGGCAAAGGAAAGTTCGCATGTTCCTGAATTGTCCCAGAGTGTACTTCTGGTATCTGGGGAAAGGGAGAAGAGAAAGAGCAGAAGGCTATGGAAGGGAAGAAAATCAGCTGGGCTTGAGATGAAGGGACCGTGTCCACCTGCAGGGAGGCCTTGTAGAGATAAGATTCCCAGCATCCCTCAGCTTCTCCTGGAGCCAGGATTCTTGGAATCAAGCCCAGGGACTGCCTGTTTGGGAGGCTGGCTAACCACCATGGACGCTGGATCCCTGCCATGCTTATTAATGAGTAAGTCACCACCTAGGGCTCATTGTTAAACTGTGGTATTCATCAGAAGGTCTGTGGGATGGTTTCTATATAAACTGACTTCCACAGGCTCATGAGTTTGAATGCTTGGTCCCTAGTGGGTTATGCTATTTCAGTGAGTTATGTGGACCCTTTGGGATATAGGCCATAACTGGCAGAGGTTGGTAACTGGAAAAGAGGCTTTGAGGTTAGATTTTCTTCTTGTTCCAACTTGCTCCAACTGCTTTCTTGTCAGCCATGTTGTGAGGAGCCTCCACCATGTCAATGCTGTGAACCACAGGTTCCTTGCTCTGATGGACCGAGACCCTCTGAAACCATGACCTAAAATAAGCTGTTCTTCCCTAGGATGGTTGCTATTAGTTATCAAGGGACACATCTCCAGGCATATCTGTAAGGAATCATCTAGATCAAAGTTAGCCTCAGAATGTCTATGGAGAACCATCTTGAATAGGTGAATCGATGTGGGGAAACCCATCTTACTCATGGGTGGGACTATTCTCTGCATGGGAGAGTCGGGATCACATAAAACAGTAATGGTGAACTGAGCAATGGCAATGCATTAATCCACTGCTCTCTGTTCCTGACTGGGTGTAAAGTGACTAGCTGCTTCTGGTTCCTGGCACCTTCACATCCTTGCAATGATGGACTGTAACCTGGAGCTGTGAGATAAATAAGCCTCATCTTACTTATGTTGCTTGTGTCCGGTCATTTGTCACAGCAATGGGGATCAAAACTCCCTTATGTTGCTTCCCTCAGGTACTGTGTTGTGACAACATGACACAACAAATATTGTGTAACAGCAACAAGAAGAGTAACTCACGGAACACAAGTGCCTGAGGCATCCTGTATAACACTTTTCTAATTACTGACAAAGAGTCCAACAGAAGGGACTCGAGGGAGGAAGGTTTGTTTGGGTTCCTGTTTGAAGGCTTAGTCCATCATGGTGGGGGAAGCATGGCAGCAGGAAAGTGAGGCAGCTGGTCACACGCATCCACAGTCACAAAACAGAGACATGGATGCTGGGGCTCAGCTCACCTTCTCCCTTTTATTCTGTCCACGACAGATCTCAGCCAGAGGAATGGTGCTGTCCACTTTTAGGGTGGGTCTTCCCATTTCAACTACCCAGCCTTTTGAAACACTCTAACAGACATACCCAAAGCTTTATCTCCTAGGTCATCCCAGAGCCTGAAAAGCTGATGACTGGTATCAACCACCATCGCCCTAAGAGCTCCTGACTCAGCAAGTCTACAGTAGGCTCCAAAAGTTGTCATTTATAATAAATTCCTGATGCTGCTGAAGCTATCACCCCCCCCAAGAAATTCCATCCAGAGAACCACACTTTGAATGGAATATTTAAAGAAAAAAAGAAAATTGGACAGCTTTCTTTCTGAGTGGGCTTTGGCACTTCCCATGGCAGCAGATGATTCTTTCTTCATACGTTATTTATTTTTTAACATTTATGTGTGTGTCCATGTGTGTCTCTCTGTGTGCATATGTGTGCAGGTGCCTGCAAAGGCCAAGAGAGTGCATCAGATACCCTGGAGCTGGAGTTACATAGAGGAAGTTGTGAGTAGCTCAGTGTGGGTGGTAGGAACCAAACTTGGATGTGTAGAAGGGTAGTAAGTGCTCCTAGCCACAGAGCCGTCTCTCTCAGACCCTCTATATACACATTTTAATTGACACGTGGATATATAGTGCAGTGTGCTACTTTGATTGATGCATATTTTATGCTGTGACTAAATCAGGGTAATTAGCATGCCCCTCACCTTAAACATATATGACATCTTTTTTTCTTTTGTACTGGAGATTGAACCTACAGCCTCCTGCGTGTTAAGTGCATGTTCTGTTGCTGCCGTATCTCTCCCATCCCTGACTTGTTACTTTCCGTTTTGAAACAGGACCTCACTAAATTGCCAAGGTTGGCAACTTCTTCTTCACTTTTCTATTGCTATGGTAAAAATACCCCGAACAAAGCAACTTGAGACGGAGTGCTTTACTTTGGCTCCCAGTTCAAGGAGAGAGTCAATCACTGTAAGGAAGTTATGTTGCAGCAGTAGGAGCTTGCATCCAGAGTCAAGAAGTGGAGCGTAGTCAGTGCTTATGCTCAGCCTACTTTGCCCTTTTTATATAATCCAGGATCCCATCCCAGGGAATGGTACCACCCACAGTGGATAAGTCGCACTTCAATTGGTCTAATCAAGATATCATCCCCAACAAGCTTGCCCATCTCCAAGGCGATTCTAGAACTCATTAATTTCACTGTTAGATTCACCATCACAATGGCCTTGAACTTACCCTGTAGCCAAGGTTGGCCTTGAACTTGTGGTCCTCTTGCCTCTACCCTCTCAAAATCCTCGATTTCTTTGTGTTGAAGCCATTTGAAATGTCCTCTTTTAGTCATTTTATAATACATATTACATTTTCATCAACTGCAGTGGTCCTCCTGTGAAACAGAACACCATAATCCTTCAATCTCCTTGTAACAGCTCCTCATTGAACAGCAGGTCTGTCTGTATCCACCTTCGATCTCACATGAGCATTTGATGGCCTACGAAGGTGAGCTAACTTAATTAAGGCTATATAGCTTCAAATGCGGGCAGAATCAGACCCTAGGTCATCCAGTCATACCTCCAGACACCTCTAGTGCCACCTCTACATGGTGACTAAGTTCCAAAAGAATCCCTCCCTACTCCAACCTGCAGCCACCCTAATGGCTGGTAATGGTGACTACCCAGGGACTCAGGAATTACCCATGCTGGGCAGAGGCTGTGCTCTGCAGGAGTGCAAACTGCTCTTCCTTCAAGGCCCTGCAGCCCCCTGCTGCTCCCACTATTTGAGTTATGTGTTATCGCTCCCCAGGGATGGATTTATCCTGGTTTTACTCACTAGCAGCACTAGCTCTGCCCACTTAGTGCTTTTGGCTTTATATATCATTATCACACACTCCGTGCTCCAGTCGTACACAGTTTAGCCCTTATTGCTTTAATTTCTCTCCTGGTGTTCTTGCAGGGAGATGACAAGAGAAAGCAAATTGTCCTCTAGGATGAAGAGAAAGGGAAATGCCATCCTTGGCCTTGCAGAAGAGAATGCAGGGGCAACACACCAGGGTAGGGGAGGTGCCTTCTTTTTATTCATCTTTGGTGAGAGAAAAGAGCAAGGGCTTCACAGTTCTGATCCCAGCTATCAACTTCCTAGTGACAATGAGAATATTAATAAGACGACAAGTTAACACTTCTTTAACACTCCAAGCATCCTGGGCACTCTGCCAGGCAGCTCACATTCTCAAGCATCTCAGAGTCATGATTAAACTCAGATTTTCTTAGTGCCTCTGAGAAGTGGGTGCTGTTATTCATCCATTTTACAGATAGAGAAGTCAAGGCATAGAAACTTAAACTTAACTCTCCAGCTGCCACATGGCAAAACTCAGAGAACTTGAACCTGAGGTGGCTCCTCTGTGTATCAGGCTCTAAGCCTCTCCACTGATCCCTCCCCAAGCTATGTTCTGGACAAGTGCTAAGTTATCTGCAAGGCAAGGGCCTAAGAGCTTTATCCAGCACCTACCATCTTCATACCATTGTCACCACAACTATGCTGTGTCCTTCACTCCTGAAGGAAGCCTCCCCTCATGACAACGACTGTGTGCAGAGCTCAGAGATGGATCTATCTTCACCAAGTGGACCCCAGAGTCAGTATGGACAAAGGGAATCAGTATATGCTCTGGACTTCTGCCCTTCCCCTTCCCCTTCCCCTTGAACACATGCAAACACTTCTACAGAAAAGGCCCCACAGTTATCTCTTGTGCATGCTGAGCCTCAGTCTAAGCTTTTTAATTGAAGGATTCAAGAAGATTAAAGAATGACAAAGAGAGAAAAACCAGTGAAAGCACTGGTTTTGTTTGGCCCTCCTAATTTGCAGATGGAAAATAGATGATTTGTTCATCACTGAGACTGGGAAACTTTAGGGACTCTCTAGCAACTTAGAGGCACCAGAAAACTGATCAGTTTTAGGCATCAGTAGCAGGAAACATCTTGGTTCAAATATAAGTCAAAGGAGGGGCTTGCTTTCTGTTGCAGACCTATCGTAACACATACCTGGAATGTGTCATAACATTATAACTTATAAGGAGAAAGTTGCTACCTTGGCTCACCGTCTGGGAGGTACGAGTCAGCCTATAGACTGGTGAGCTCTCACTGTGGACACCACCACAACACAGTGACCTCATAACTGGGAAATAAAAGATCCCTCAGTTCCTTCTAGAGCACACCCCCAAAGACCTAAAAACCTCCCAAGAGGCTCCAACCCACCCTACAGCACCACTCTAGGCTGCAAGTCTTTAACACACAGGTTTTAGGAGAACATCTAAGATCCAAGCTATAATAACAGCCTTACAGAGTTCTTGAAGAGTAGGAGCTTATCTCACCTTCCCTCCCCCAATAGTTTGTGCCTGTGTCTATCTGACAAGGGGGAGAAGGAGAGCGGGAAGGAAGGAGTGAGGGAGGGAAGGAAAGAAGGAAAGAAAGAAGGAGGGGATGGAAGATTACATAGCAGCCAACAGATCTGTTGTTTGGCTTTTGATTTCCATCCAAGGCTTTGCATATTGCAACCAAAGCATAAGATACATGATGTCCAAACCATGCATTAAAATACCCAAGCATGCATCCTTTTCTTGTTCCAGTCTCCAGGAAGGCAGAGGCACACTTTGTTTCTTCTCCCTACTCTTTCCCACTCTATGTAGACTTAGTGGGGCTGCCAGTCAAATGATACCCCTGTCCCCAGAGCAGATGGCACAAGGAAGCCAATCAGAGTCCCACATCCTGGTATTGGAATCTCTAGCCAAGTGAGTAGGAATAAATGTTGCCTTGAACAGCATTCTGGAAGGAGGACCACAAATCCTTGCTGTGTAAGGGCCCTAATCTGGATGCCTCTGAGAATCAATTCTTTCCTCTGCCTCCCAGCATCCTTCTGATAAATGACCCATGGCTATTGTTTAAGATAGATTTCCTTTCTGTGGCTTGTCATGATACAAATGGATAAAATTGACCTTAAGCAGGCTTCTTTCCAAATGAATCTTGCCCAGCTCCGTTACCTGGGCGTCCAAGGATGCAATGACATCTTGAGCTATTTGAAGTTCTTTGATGTAATAAAATGCCAGTTATTTAAAAAAAAAATAAAGAGGTAGATTTTGAGAAATTCCCATTTCCTTCAGAAATCATCATTGAGTCTTCAGTTACAGTCTGTATAACATAGCTAGCTATTGCCTTATAATAAATGCTTTTAAACTTAATAGACTAGATTATTGAGAAGCAACTGTTGACTAGCAGTCTGTAGGTGTACTGAGTGCTTCACATCTCAAGGTGAGTCCATTGCCTATGGTCAACTGTGGGTCTAGGCTCTTACTTGTATTTCTAGGGATTGGAGTAGCCTTGGGTTAGAGCCTCTGACTGCTTTCCATGCAGCATCTCCTACAGATTATTCCAGAGCCTGTCCACACCACAAAGCAAGACTCTAAACTAAACAGAACTGTGAAAGACCCTTTAAGTCTACGCTCAGAAATACCACTTCTAGAATATTCTCTGTACAAAACAAGTAAAAAAAAAAAAAGCCAGTCCTAATTCTATGCTAAGTGGTTGGGAGCTATTGTGGTTTAAATGTGAAATGTCCCCACTGGCTGGTGTTTTGAACACTTGTTCCCCAACAGGTGGCACTATTTGGAAAGAACTGAAATTTAAAGGAAGAAGGGCCCAGTTGGTGGAGGAAGGTCAGAAAGGGAGGGTTTCTGGTTCCTATCTTGCTTTCGACTTTCTGGTCCACCATAATGTGAACCATCTTCACCACATGCCCCCACTGCTGTGATATGACCTGAGAGTTCTTCACCCCTGCCTCGCCATGGTGGACTGAACCTGCTGAAACAAAAGGAGCCAAAGCACGTCTTCCCTCCCTTAAGTTGCTTCTTCCAGGCACTTTGCTAACAGCACAGCAAAAGTAGCAAATACAGAATTGAGTCCGCACCTTGATAACAGGTTCTTCAAAGTGACATTGCAATAGCCAACTTAGTGGGGAAGAAAAAAAAGAATCGGAGCCGTTTTGCCAACAATGTACTGCTTCAAGTTAATAACATGGTTTAACTAAATAACTCAGAGTGTTAGTTATTGTGCCCACCACCTGAAGTCCCATTGAGGAATGTCACCAATATATCCAGTAAACTGTTCAGTTATGACAACCAAAAGTGTCTCTGTACATTGCCCGATGCCCCCCCCCCCCAGAGAACAATGCTGGTCCTCAGTAGACAAGAACAGCTGTGAACCCAGGATGAAAATTTCCATGGTCTCCTCCAACCCTCACATCAGTACTGAGAAGATACTCCACTGACTGCAAAGTGTGGGCTGGTACAATCTTCTTTGTCCTCTGGAGGTGACAAAATCAATCCCTTCTCTCTCCTCTCAATCTCCATTTGCCCTCTCCTGTTTCTTCAGGGATCCACTCCTTCAGACAGAACTCCACCAAGCCTCTCTCCCTCACTGTCCTCCCTACTCAATCTACCAATTCAAACAAGGGATTGGCTCTCGGGATCAGGAAACATTCATCCTACTAGATATCCCAGGGCCTATTGTCAATCTTGCTTGATACTTACAGGGGTTTCTCCCATTTGCCAGGCCTGTCCTGGCTACATGCAAATGCATTTAATGTTTTCTTTGCTGGATATTTTTCATCCTGTGTCAATTAATACAATGAAGGGACTCTAATAATGTTGCATGGGCTAGGTGGGTAGAGCCTGTGGGTGACCCTGACAGGCAAGCAGGTTTCTCAGTAAGAGCCAGGCTCAGGCTGTGTCCTGCTCAGAACATGCTGGACTCAGGATCTCCAAGGCCTCCACAGCATGCATCGGAACTCACTTCTAGGCACAGTTTGACCATACAGCTAATTCCCTCCATACGTCCAAGGAAAAGAAAACGCAAGATAATATTGCTTCCCAACTAACCAGAAGCTGGCTCTCAATGCATCGGTCAGTGGATCCCAGAGGGGCCAGCCAGCTAAGACAAAGACAGTCAGCAGTTACAGAATCTAAAGTTGGATTTTGCATTTCTCCATCTTATCTCTCTTAAAACATACATTTTCCCTCCTAATTTCTTTTCAAAGTACGTTACTCTTCACTGAGATGTACTAGGCATTCTGTGGCTTATACGTACAAAAATTTAGGGGGACTCTCTCCCCTTCTGCAAAGATCTCCACATCTTGCTCTAGGGTAGGGATATGGGGTGCCACCAGTCAGAACCCTCCTGGTCTAAGGGCAGAGGCAGTCTTCCATGTTAGAAAACAGGCATGATATTGTTGCCCTCTGAGAATATAATTGAAGACAAAGTCAATCTACCTTCAGCCCGAGACAAGAGGAATGGGAGAGGCCCAGGTCCTGGACTGGGGATGGGGTGGGAAAGTTTGGACCTCTTTATTTCTTCAGGGAAGCACCAAGAACAAGAAAAGTTGATAAATTCAGAAACAGCACCACCTGGTGGTCACACAACAGAGCCAGCGTGCATCTACATATCTGCCTTCTCTGTGCTTCTGTGGAGGGATTGGTTGTATAAACCCGTTTCCTTAAAGCTAAAACACAAGACAAAACTTCACTGAAATTCATGATGGAATATCCTAGGAAATGTTCTCCAAAAGACTGAAAGTGTTATTCTGTGTTATTTACTTCACCTGACAGACATTTTGATTTTTGTACTTTTCTCATTTGATTTAAAAAAAAAAAAAAGAACATAGATACTTTTAACCAATAAAACACCAAAATACCATGTTTATCTTAAAGGAGAAAAGAAAAGATACAGAAAATGTCTTGACCCAGAATAAATCCTACGCTACTCCTTTGTGCTAACTTTTTATTGGGAGTATAATCAGGTCAAAGTGGAACTTAATAGCAGTGTGGGGGAGGGAAATAAGGAAGAAGTGTTAGAAGCAAACAAGAACAGTCAGACCATTAAAAATTAAACACCGCATACTTATGCAACTCCAACTTACAGACCCCTGCAATGTCTACTCACTTGAGAGAGATTCTTCCCCTGGTATGAAATGAAGCCACAAAGCTATGTTATTGTTCCTGTTTGATCCCTGCCCAAGATGCACTGTAAGTTATTTATTGCAATAATCAAAATAACAATTGATTGAATATTGTTACAGTGTTGGAGTACCGTGCCAAGAAGTCGGGGTGTCACCCATTCCATCTTCACAGTGACCCCATGGAGTATCGATTACTGCGATCCAAATTAAACAGACATCATGCCTGTTTCTTATGAGACTGTGACAAAACAAAACAAAAAAACAAAAAACACTGTTGTATTCAGCTTTCTATCCAGAGCGTTTATGTAGTCATGGCCGGGGAAGTAAGAGGACAGAGAAATGGATAACATGTTGGAACACACACAAAACCATTAAAGTCAATAAAAGTAAAGTACTTCCATGAAAAGGAACTTTTTTTTTTCATCAGCTAGAGCATCTTAGAAAGACTGGCAAATGATGGATGCTGAGGGCAAAATCTGTTCTGCAGCCCCTGCCCCTTCCTCCTGCCCTTTCCTCCTTTCCTGCTCCTTGATGACTTTTCTTTCTGGGATTTAGTCTCCCTGTGATTAATTTTGTTTTGAACACTTTAAGTGAAAAATTTCTGAAACAACAACAAAGTTTTAAACTGTAAAAGATTCTCACCAGTATAGTGAAATCTCAAGCCACTCTGCGCCATCTCTCCTAGGTGTGACTCTTCCATTGATCCAGGGTATCCAAGTTGTAGGTGCTACCTGCCCACTAACACAACGGCCATTTTAGATTATGAAGCCAACTGTCAAGTATGACAGTATTTGTGCTCAAGCTAGCCAAATCGTCTTATTTACTTCAAAGTGCATCAAAGTGTAAGAGTGTGGATGTTGCCCTCTCAGGTATCCGAGGGAGAAGCCGTAAAATATTTCTTTTAAGGGAAAAAATGATATCTACTTTAAAAGAACAAAGAGGAAATAAGTTGTTTGCCAACATTCCTAAAATCTGTGGTACATTATTGCAGTCAGTCTTAGTGGATCCAGTTCTCAAGTCAGAGGTTATTATAGGTATGTACACACAGAAAGCCATTGCATGCATAGCATTTGGCTCTGTATATGGTTTCTGGCAACCACAGGGAGTATTGAGGTCTATCACCTTGGATACAGGGAGATCACTGCATAAGACCAAGTCTCGAGGTGCACCGCGGGCTGGGATAGAGACTGCACAGAGTCACTGTTGTGCTTGGAATCTGAATTCCATTGTCAATGTTATTCTTCCATCAGTTAGGATCTCAGAGAGAAAGAAAAACACCCAGCGTGGCATAATTTAAAGGGTTTGTTAACCACAAAACCAGGACAGTAAAGTGTGGTGAACCCTAAACTACACCACACTTCAAAGTCACCCCAAACCACAGGATAAGTTAAAATAGTTTGGAAGGAAGAGGAGGTTTCCTCTCCCATGCTCTCTCCAGGACTGGGCAGCTCCTACACAGCATCCGCAGAAGCTGCAGTAACAGAAGCAGGCTCTGCATAAACACAGTGAGGCTGAGGTCAATTTTTCTGAAGGAGGTCAGGACTGAACCACTGCTGTCTGCCTCCTGGGCCCTCCTCTTCTCTCCTTATGGTCACACTCTGAAAGAGCACCTGTGACTCAATCTCCAGGGAAAGAGCAAGGTGGCAGCGGATGGGAGTATATCTAAGCCACCGGTTGGCAGAGAGGTGGCTCGGATGTTTGATGCTTACCAGTGGACATCCAAGAGGAGGTGACGAGCTGGAAAGAGCAGAAGCTCAGACCACAGCCCCCAAAGATCCAAATACATACCATGTCCATCTCCCAGAATTGGGGAAGCCTGGCCAAAGAGGCACTTGGGAAGGTAAAGACAAGGAATGAGTTGAAGATGAAGATGAGGTGGAAACTCAGGAGATAAATAAGCTGTCTCCTACCTCAAAACCAAAACCATCCATGAAAGAAGTAGCCAGATTTGGCTAAATCAAAACAATTTTGCTCTACAGGATACCAGACTCCTGCAAGCACCACCATTTGCTTAGCCTTGGTTCTTCAACTGGATGAAGCTCCAGGTGATGCTAAGGCAGCTCCCCATTTTTTGTGTAGTTCCTGTTCAGTTCCTCAGAGCCCCACCAAGAATCTGCTGCTAATTGCTAATTATGAATTACTGCACAACTGGTTTTTAACCTCGAGAGAACTTTTGGGTGTCTTAAAGCACTCAGAAAAAAAAATCAAAATCACTACAGAGGAAACCCCCAGCACCCCAAACTGCCTCTCCATACTAGTTTTTCATAAGCTTTTCAGTGCCTCAAATTTCACCATTAAAGATTCATTCCTTTGGCTTAAGGCTTTAATCCCCTATTAAATGTAAATCTCCCTGGCAAGCTGATAGTGTTTGGGGAATGAGGTCATACATTAAGCCTTATCTATCACTGACACCTCATTGAAATCGAGTTGACAGCCTTTTCCAGAGCCAGGTTTAATAGGGAGAAGGGAGATAAATGTGAGGGCACTCAGGAACTCAGCAGCAAAGGGGAAGATACTCAGGAGATAGGATTGGAAACTAACATTTATTGAGGCATTATGCTAATAAGAAAAAGAAAAATAGCTACCTTGTACTGACTGCTTAAATGTGTCAGATTCCATGCTGGGCTCTTTACGTATGGAGGGGTAATTTACAGAGACAGCTGTATGCTTGTTCTTGATGTTCAAGGAAGCTTAAAAAATCAGGAGGGATTTCCACTCCATGTTTTTGTTTTTTGTTTGTTTGTTTTGTTTTTGTTTTTTTAAAGCACAGCCTGATGCTCTGTGACTTGTGGTCCTTCACCTTCCGTCTGTGACCACTTTTATGTAATAAAATGCCCAATAAAGCAGATTAATACAGGGAAGGAATGTCTCCTCTTGTGTCACAAGAGATGTGAGGTAGCAGGCTCGGAGGTGGGATATCATCAAAAATTCAGGATCTTTTCCCTTCGTTTACCTTCAGCTTGTCTCCTTCATGGTCAACCACCATGACATGGGCCGACATTTCCTTTCTTAGGATTAAGGATTCTGTCCCCACTCAACTCATTTTTGACACCTTTTAAGATATGCTCATCATACTCTTGGTCCAAGATGGCCAGCATCAGCATTCTGGACAGCTGGATAGAAAAAAAGAAGGGATGAAGGGGAGGCATGTATTGTGTGCTAAAGAATCAGCCACCTCCACTCTCTACCTAGATCCCTTTGGGCAGAATCCAAGGACACGGGTGTTCTCACTGCAAAGCAGGCTGCTAAATGTCAGCTTTATTCTTGGCATTTCCTGTGCAGCTAGAAAATCCATTGGCGTGAGAGAAGAAACAGTAAAGGGACCACTGACCAGAGGGTAAACTAGATAGATATAAATACAGACACTCCAGATCAGCTGAAGTTTGCTCAGGAGGCAGAGGCTCACTTGTGGGGAGAGAGAATCTTCTAGGGATAAAGTTAGGGAGAGGGAGATTAGATAGAGAGCCGCTTTCCTGAGACAGATACTCTCAAAGGTAGAACTGGTGCTCTTTCTGAACACAGTCCACTAGCACAGGTCCCTGGGTGGCATCACTGGACAGATCAAGTGGAGAAGTCAGTGGCCAGCCTCCAGCGAGAACCTGCATAGCCCTGCATCTGTTGACAGGACAAAGCTTGGGGACAGAGCAGAAGACATGTGGACACAGCATGAGGCAGAAAGAGCAGCCATGACTCTAGCCCCTGGGACTGGCATCCACCCCCCCTTCAGTTCTAAACCACAGCATATGTTCCCTAGACTGTGTATATCTCTGGGGATTGGCAGGGACGCCCCTAAACATGTCTGTGATTGAATTTCTCAGCATCCTAGTTAATGGGAGCCTAGAGCCAGATTTAATTTGATTTAAAACAAGTAAATTATTTTGGCATTCCTTGTGTCGTCGGAATGCTGCAGAGCAAAGTCCCAGCCACTCATTTACATTACTGTCACAGTGGAGCGTCCTCTGAGGTGGTTGTCATTTTTCTCACATTACCAAGGAGGAAGCTGAGATTCTGAAAGCCTGATCATTTATGCAAAACCAAAAGGCTTGGCTGGACCGAGATTCCTACCCCAGTCTCTCTGATTCTAAAGTCAATACCCTTGACCTGGCCTGTGCCAAAGGAAGAAGAAAAGTCTTCCCGCCCTTATCCACAGCACCACCAGGAACCAGTCAGATTATCCCTAGTTCATTTTCAGTTACTATTGAGAAATGCCCAGGATGCGCAGATGGCAATCATGAAGACCTCAGTTCAAATCCCTGGAACCCACAAGAAGCTG
>NW_021604749.1:831092-838681 GCF_004785775.1 Grammomys surdaster | reverse complement strand
AAGAGAAGAAGAAGAAGAAGAAGAAGAAGAAGAAGAAGAAGAAGAAGAAGAAGAAGAAGAAGAAGAAGAAGAAGAAGAAGAAATAATAATAATAATGACTGTGGCTAAGAAGTATCTCCTGGGCTCAATGATGGCCTCCAGTAAGAGAATATAAAACAGTCCAAATGCCCAGGGAAGAGACTTACGTGATAAACAGTGATGCAGAGTTAGGGAGAGAGAATGCTGAAACAGCAAATTGTGCTCTAAGAAAGCTTGCTTGAGGCCAGAGGTGTCTCAGTGGTAGAGTACTCACCCTCTCCTCATAAACAAGGCCATGGGTGCCATCCCCAGCTTTGAAAGAACCATCACAAACTAACCATTCTCAGAACTCACTTCACAGAATCAATACTAATCTTCCACAGGGCAAAACCCCAGAGAACTAATGGTTTCCCATGGTTGGGCCCTGCCTCCAAGTTTCCACCACCTTGGCACCTCCCCACTGGGGATCAAGCTTGCAGCATATGATCCTCTAGCTGGGGCTGTACCTCAGTGGTACAGCACTTGCCCAGCATGCACAAGGCACTGCACAAAAGAGAGAGAAAGCCTGAGGGACATACATCCAGACCACAGCAGATCCGAACTAGGGGTCAGCAAGCACAGAGCCTGCTAGACCTAAGGCTCTCAAGTCACACTTAGACCACTTCCTGTTACACTTAGACCAAGATTCCAGTTACAAATGGCAACAGTAAAATGGGTGTAAGGAAAATAGTGATAGCCACATCAATGTGTTGATTGCCTACACTAAGTCTACAGGGCATCCGGCTTTATTCAAAGCTGCATCTGGCCATTTTCTTCCACACGCCAAGATCTCTGTTCGAGCCTCAGCCTCAGTCTTAGATATAACATAATGGTACCCAGCGCTCCAGGGTGATACTGTCTATGCTGATGGTTCCCAGAAAAATAAGAATGTCTTTTCTCCCAGAATTCCATCCAACGTACTAAAAATAGGGTTGAAGAGGTAGCTCAGGAGTTAAAGTACTTATTTACAGAAGCACGAAGACCTGAGTTTGACCCCAAGAACAGTGACCAGCCCAAAAGGCCTTTGGCTAACTCCAAGCCACTGAGAGACTCTGTCTCAGAAAACAAGGTTTGTAGCTCACAAGGAATGATACCTAAGGTTTCCTCTGACCTCCATATGCACATGCACTGTGTATGCTGCACACATACACACACACACACACACACATCACACACACACACACACATACACACACACACACACACTCACACACACATCACACACTGATTATTTTCTTTGACCTCATTTTCTTCAACCTGAATGAAGCCAGGCGCCTATTTCTAATCACAGAAAGAACTCAGGGCAGTGAAGGTGACTGGCCCCCTCAGGGCAGTGAAGGTGACTGACCCCCTCAGGACAGTGAAAGTCAGGTCTTCACTCCTGGCTGAAAGTAGGAGCTGATGGCTGCAGCAGGAGAAATGAGGGTAGAGTGTTGCTGGCTGGCATGGGAACAGATGTGGAAAGGCCTCCGTAATAGATGACACCTTGCAGAGTGCAGAGCAAAGTATGCCCAAAATGTGCACCTGTGCACACATGTGAGAGTGGATGTGCATGCACAAACACACACGCACACACTCTCTTAGGCTGCAGAGATCAGCAAGCCAGGCCCCAGCCAGGTCTGTATGCAGCAAGACTCAGTGACAAGGCTGCCAAGAGCCACTTTCAAAAGTCCCTAAGTGTTGAACGCTTCACTTTCCCTTAAGTCTTGGCAAGGGGAAGACTCCCCAGGAAACAGCTTGGAGATATCCATTCTTTCCTCCCCTCTAAGGCACCATGCTAACATTTGGGGTATCTTACAAAGGTATGATCATGAAGGGTCATAAAAACATGCTCAGGCGGTACATGCTCATTCTGGACTCTGTGGAAGGAGAAGCCATCGTACTGCAGCATCTTCTGCCTTGGGAATGATAGTAACAAGATGTATATTGCCAGGTTGCTTCTATAACCTGTATGCTCATAGAGTAGAAACAGTGACATTGTGTAAATCCATCAAGTGAAATCACAGAATGCCTATGACAATTGTGTCATTTTCCCAAATGAGTAGTTTTTACACTGCTGTGTGAAAACACAGGCACTCCAACTTCCCAAGAAAGCCTCTGCCCTTGGCCTACCACGAGTCAAGAATGAGCTATATTTTCCAATCCACACACCACCTTAGCCCTAGAGAGTTTCCAAAGATTAGTCGCCAACTTTCTAGTTCTCTGGGACCTCTGGTCCCTAGAATGCAAAAGTCATGCTTTTGTGACATGAGAATTAGAATGTTCAGATTCACTCATGCCTTGTGTTTCTGGTCCCACTCTTCTGTGTAGTAGCTTTATTATGCCATGGCCAGCATTTCTCTTCAGCGCCAAGATCTGGTTGAGGAGGTAGCCCAGATGATACCGTGTTTACCACGTAAACACAAAGACCTGAGTTCCATTTCCAGAACCCAGGCCAGCCAGCCCAGCCTACTTGGCTAGACTTCAAATTTAAAAAAGACAACATGGAAATAAATAAGTTCCCTTATTTAAAGCTGCTGTCCATAGATGGTGTCACCAACTCCTCAGGTATCAAGCTAGAAAGATGGCCATCATCCATCTCTACTCCCACTCTTCACCCCTATTCTACCAACCAATATTACTGTCCTCAATCTAGATATTTGTCAGTCTGGCTCCCACTCTCCACCGGCCACTGCTGGGTAGAAAAGATTTTCAATGACTCTCCATTTCCACTCTGTCCTTTCTTTGACCCGTAGTCCATACGGATGATGGTGGGATTCATACTAACTTTAAATCCATCACACCTTTCTGTGCTTTGAATTCCCTCACGGCCCCATCTCACCCATGGCAGTGCAACCATTCTCTCTCAACAAGCTACGAGGGGCACCAAGAAACTTGTGACCCATGGCAACCCAAGTCCCTTAAGCCAGTGATTCCCTTTGTGTGCTTGAACGTGAGGAGGATGGATCAGGGTGGAGCAGGCTCTGTGAGTGTCCACAGCCTCGTCCTCCTTTCCAAAGTCTCTTAGTCTCCCTTTGCTCTTTAACAAATGCCACAAACCTAGTTGCTTGAACAACGAAGCTAATGTCCTTAGAGCTGCAAGAGCTGAGAATACAGGGTGATACGTGCAAGGTGGTGCTGGCTTTCTGGGGCCTCGTTCCTTAACTGACATGTAGCTGCCTTCTCAATGTACCTCCATGTTACTGTCCTTGTACATGTCCATGACGAAGCACTCCTTCTTACAGGGACAGCATCATCCTGGTTAGTGCCACATTAAACACTCCCCTTTTAACTTAACTATCTCATCAGAAATACTGTCTTTAAACGTGGAAGTATAGGTGGTTAGGACTTCAAGAAAGAGATTTGGGTCACTGGGGCACCATTTATCCCCTAACACACAGTATCTGGTCATTTAAAATGCAGTTTCTTCCTGACCATTTTGTAGCCCTTGGGAATAGGAGAGGATGCTCTTTGTTGGAGACAGGCTCCTAACAGCTTTCATGAGAACAGAGTGCAGAGTCTCAAAGTAAGTCGAGGAGAGAAAACATTCTGCACCAGCCTGTGGCAAGAGAACAGCAATTACTAGACGAAAGTGAAGACGAAAGGCGAGCTTTCATGTCACTGGGATGACAAGGTAGGGACATGGCAGCTTCCTTGGGTCTCTGAGGCTTAGGATTTGGGGTCTCCTTCACTGATTTTGAGAAATGTAAGCAAATGGTTTTCCTTGCCATTGGATATTATGTTTAAAGATAAAGGGGACAGACAATTAAAATAACTCGTGCCTCTCCCCAGATACCCATTAAATACAACAAATGGGTTTGTAGATGACCAACCACCAGTCTGCTTCTATGACAGAGCACCTAGCAGGTCCTTAGTGAAACCTGTCTTGTGCTCGGTGCCTGGAGTGGATAGCAGCAAATATCTTCAGATAGTAGGACCACATCCAGCATGTTTTCAGCAAGGTGTCTCTCCTCCATGGATGCTCTCTCACTGGGTAGGACTTCCATCATGGTTCCTGCCTTATTGTATTACAACGATCAGCTTCCAGATTAACTTGCTCTAGCGTGTGTGTTACTTGAATCCTGGGGTTGTGTTTTAGGAGGTCAGAGATATTCCCAACACAGAATCTGGTGCGTAGAGGGTGCTGAAATCCAGCCAGTTGCCAAAATGTCTCTCCTTGTGATTTTATTCAGTTAGTACCAGACACTAAGGTCACCTAGCAATGTCAGTACAACTTCATGTGTCCCTGACTGGGCATGGAAGTAGTAGCCTTAAAGCTTGAGAGAGAACTCAGGGGTGAAATGCTTTCTGTACAAACAGAAGGACTCTAGCTCAGATACCCGGCACCCACAGAAAAACCAAACGTGATGCATATGTCTCCAAACCTAGCACATGTGGGAAGAGACAGCAGATCCCTGAAGCTAACCACCCTGTCAGTCTAGCCAGTCAGTAAGCTGTAAGCTCAGTGAGGGAGTTTGTCCTCCAAAATAAACAAATGTGGACAGCAACTAAGGAAGAGATCCCAGTGTTGACCTCTGGCTTCCTCACACACATTCGCACACATGCATGTGCACACATATACACACATGTACACCACAAAAGAAGAGAAGAGAAAGAAAAGGCTGTGGCTTCAGCTTAGTTCATTGACAAGAGGGTGGATGTTAGCACGTTTCTTGTTATTGTGACAGAAATGCCTCACGGAAACAATCTGAGAAGCAAAGATTTATCTTGCTGTTGGTTTCAGGTCATTCCAGTCCATTATGGCAGGGACGGTACAGTGGAGGGGCTCCACCTGCAGTAGTGAGGACAAGATGTCTGGGATGTTCACATCATGGCAGACCATGGGCTAGATTCTTAAGCACCCACCTCTGGTGACACACTCCCTCCAACTAAGCTCCACCTCCTGAAGGCACCCACGACCCTCCCCTCCCCCCAAACAGTTCCACTAGCTCTCGAATGAGAATGGAAGAAGACACAAGCCTGTGGAGGGTGTCTCAGATTGAGAACCAGCAGTTAGGACTTAGAGTCAAAGTGGGCTTCAAGCATTTATCTCTACCTCTGCAACTCCCCAAGCAAGGCTGTCGTGGACGCTGAGAAGAGCCCTTCTTACCACCACTGTGAGAAAGAGCTGATGCCAACAAATAAAACCAGACTATGTTGGACTTTCTCGAGAAATACCACGAGTTGTTCTTCTTTTGACAAAATTCATAATGGTTACAGAATGTGCTACAAAGAAAAGGCTTCAGCAAAAATAAAGAGCAATTCTTTCCTGAGGCTTCAGACAGAATGGCACAAAGGAGTCAAATGGAAAGACTTGCCGGTTCACTCTATCTACCAACCATATTTATAGAAAATACAAACCAATCTGGTGGTTAGTAAGCATCACCCTCTTCCCTCCAGGATGTGAGAGCCAGAGAAAGGGGAGGAGTTCTGTGAGATGACTTCTAGACATGGCATGGCTCTCACGCCCAAAAATTCACAAACACTTTAGTGACCTGCATAAGACTAGCACTCAACCAAGCCAGCCAAAGTTCCAGCAGAGACGGGTGGTGCTTTCCAGGACCCATGCACTCCTACAGAGTTACTGGCTGCTGGGGGAGAGAGAATCATTCTTTGAGGTGTGCTCACTGGTAGGTTTCCATGTTCCAGTGGATAGCCCCATACACACAGCTGTGCAGGCAGCACTAACAGAACTTGGTGTGGGTCATCAAAACAAAGAAAAGAAATGAAGTCGGGAATGAGTGTGCTTGGGGGGTTCGAGGGAGTTGGAAAGGGAGACTAGGAAGGATATGATATTTTATTGTATGCATGGATAAGATTCTCACGAATAAGGGAAATTCTCTCTCTCTCTCTCTCTCTCTCTCTCTCTCTCTCCTTTTCAAAGAAACTACATAGGGATGCAATGATAAAGTCACTATCTGGCTAAGGACAGCTGCATGACTTTGGAAACTTGGGAAAGAGGCCAGAGTGGGGAGGTCCAGCAGACAAGCTTTAAAATATTTATTAAAGTGTTTTAAGTTGTACCTTTTTGCAGTCTATAAAGAGACTTTTCTCAGGAAAAGCAATACTAAGAACTCCTACACATTAAAAAAAAAAAAGGCCAGTTTTTGCACAAAAGAGAAATACCACTTAAAGCTACAATGAAATGCCATCTTCACCTTATCAGAGTGGCAAGGATTACAAAGTTTGATGATAGCCTGTGTGGGGGAGAAGCTCTTTCATGCATTATTCATCAAAGAATAAATTGGTGTAATCTCTGTGATGAGAAATTTGTCAATACCTATCAGAATTACAAAAAGCCCATGGCTTTTGACCTAGCAAACTTGCTTTGTAGAAATGTATTCTTCAGCTGTACCTGCCTAGAGCAGAAGCATGGTACCAGTCAAGGTCTCCAGAGAAACAAAGACTCGTAACAAGTGGATGATGGGAGCTGGCTTTTTTGACGATGTGAGTGAGAACCCCTGCAGAAAACGGATGTGTAGGAGCTGAAGAACCAATGAGAATGCTGACACAGGAGTCTCTGAGGAGCAGGAACCAGGATTCTCAGTGTCCCAGCTCTAGAGACAGAGGGTCTTCCCTGCTTTGCCCTCAAACTGCATTCTCCACAGACTGCATGGTTACTACTCATACTGGAGAGGGCAAACTTTCTCATTCAGTCCAGTGACCTGATCCACTTGATAATAATACAGAGAGAGAGAGAGAGAGAGAGAGAGAGAGAGAGAGAGAGAGAGAGAGAGAGAGAGACAGAGAGAGAGACAGAGAGAGAGACAGAGAGAGAGACAGAGAGAGAGGCAGAGAGACAGAGAGACAGAGACAGACACACATAATGTCCCACCAGCTATCTGAGCATTCCTGAACCCAGTCAAGTTCACACGCAGAATCTGCCACCACAATAATAGATACACATGGCTGCGCACTGTAGCACTGACCATGAAAGACAGAACAGAGCAACTCCAGTGTTTACTGATGGTCTCTACCTTAGTAGTTCATACTACATCCCTATGGTGAATAGGAGAACTCCCCCAGGAGTTTCTAGGCCTGCTAACTTGGAGAACACAATGGGGAAATCAACAAGACAGAGAGCCTGCCTCAAAGAAAGTGGAGAGCAAAGCCCAGCATTTGGGGCTGTGCTTTAACCTCCACATATGGGTCATGCATGCAGCCACAGGCAAGTATAAGTATTACAACTAACTTTATGTGCTGACACGGAAACTTTCCAGCATACATTACAGTGGACCAGGAAGCAAGGACACTGCAGAAGGGAACAAATGCATAATGCTACTTGGGCAAGAATTCCTGCACGCATTTATACAAATGTAGAGCATAAGGTATGTTTGCCTCTCTTTTTTTTTTGTTTAGCTTTGTTTTGTGTTCCAGTTTGGGTGATTGTTTTTTGAGGGAGGTTGCTTTGCTTTTTAGTGGTGCTGAGACTGATGACAGGCTTGATGAATGCAAGATAAGCCCTCTGTTTACTGAGCTACAAGTTCCAGCCTTCTCACCACCCGCCTCTCTCTCTCTCTCTCTCTCTCTCTCTCTCTCTCTCTCTCTCTCTC
>NW_021604749.1:824671-831082 GCF_004785775.1 Grammomys surdaster | reverse complement strand
CTCTCTCTCTCTCTCTCTCTCTCTCTCTCTCTCTCTCTCTCTCTCTCTCTCTCTCTGTGTGTGTGTGTGTGTGTGTGTGCGTGTGTGTGTGCATGTGCGTGTGTGTTTGGAGTATGAGTACCTCTGCACCATGCATATTGTACATATGGAGGTCAAAGGTCATCTTCCACTTGCTTTGAGGCAAAGTCACTCTAATATTTTTTCTCACCGTGATGACCAGGTTATCAGGCCCACAAGCTTCTGGGGCTTTGCCTGTTCCTGCCTCCCCTCTGCCTCCAGAAGGGCACTGGAATTACAGGTACAGGTGCTACTGTACTTGGCTTTTGTCTAGGGTCTGGGGGCTTGAAGTCAAGCCTGCGTGGTAAGCACGTTTATCTACTGAACCATCTCCCCTGCACCCCAACTCATAAACTTGTACCTGGGATTCCAAACCCAGCCCAGAGTATTTCTTGGAGATCAGAGTCATTCAAATGATTATGACTGTTGTAGTGGCATTCACTCTGGGTGCTGAGGCTAGAAATTTTCCTTTAACAAATGCTCCTATAATTATGAACACCTTTTAGAACTTAGAAAAGATAAACCCTTACTCTACAAGTGAGTAAACTGAAGCGAAGATTGTGTAGTCACCAGAGCATACATGGAAATCTAGATCTTTCGGGGGTTGGGGAGACCTAGGCTACTCCTGTCTTCATTTGCAGAATGTCTTGATTGCAGGTGGTACACATTCTTGAAAGCTTCCTCATCTGCTCCAGTCCCACCCTGACCCCAGAGAAACACTTTCTGGTGTTAAATCAGAAGTGGGAAGAGGAAGTTCGTCTCACAGAGGCGGAGGCTGCTTGGGAAACCAAATGTGGTCTTTCTCACAGCGGAGAGTGCTGCACCATCCGCCTAATTCCCATTCATTTGTGGTGCTTATTAGAGCGTCTGAAAATATAAGCTGAGTAATTGGTGCATTAGAATTGATTAATTGAAGTAGGCTTTTGGTGTAAATACACCTGGAGAGCTTTCTCAAGGTGGGATTGGAGTCTGTTAAGAGCTTGAAGAAATACAGAGCTTTCCACGCGCAATAACAATAGTGTGGTGATAGTCAACTGTGAACGCAGGTTCCTGCCATCCAAAGGTTGGATATGTAGCCCCTCCTCTCTCTGTTTATGGAGGATGGAAGAAAGGTTTCTGTGTGACTTCTAAGAGTAGGTCATAAAAAGCCATCCAGTTTCTACCTAGGTATCTTTCACTCACCCTGACAGACAGCAATGTGGGCATGATGGTCAGCACGAAGAACTCTAACCACCATGCTGAGAAGAAACCCTGGTCACTGGAACAGACCGCCCACAAAGCCTTCAGTCACTGCCCAGCACACCCTTTGCCTTATTCCCTCCCAAGTCACAGATCTGTGAGTGAAGGAACTGGGTGACATGAGGTTCTGCCCGCTAGAATCATTGGCAACATTCCCAGCCATGGCCCCAGGCCAGGCAACCTCAGCTCTTCTTGCCCAATGCCTACGTGCACAATCTATGAAGACTATGAAGTCTTACTGTCTTTAAGACACTAAGTTTTGGGTGGTTCGTTTTAGGTGTAATTGTAGCAGTAGGTGACCAAAACAGACTATACCTTGTGACACTTAAACTGCCAAGCCCCTGGCCCTCAGAAAGGGACATCTATAGTTCATTCTGACCCCACCACCTAAAGATGCTTGTTCATCTCCCCAGCTAAGTGACTCACTGCCTTTCTTGCCTTTATCTTCACTCAGACCCTTCTATTTGTTATTCTTGATGACCTGTCTTCCTCTCTCTAATGCTTAATTTCGAGTATGATCTACATTAGATAAAGAAATGCCTCGGGTGTTGGTGAGGCACGTCTCTGGACACGCCTGTGAGTGTGTTTCTCTTAACTGAGGAAGGATGCTTGCCCTGAATGTGTGGCATCATCCCATGGGGTCGGATTCCAGACTGAATAACAAGGGAGAAAGCAGGTCAGTGAGATTGCCTCAGTGAGTACAAGCACCTGTCACAAAAGCCCAATGACCTTAGTTTGACCTTGAGACTCTTCATAAAGTTAGAAGGAGAGAAGTGATTCCATAAAGTTGTCCTTTATATATGTCCTATAGACATAGGCTCTGAAATGTGTGCACACATGTGTATGCACACACACAAATAAGTAAATAAATCACTTCCCGATGAGTGTCTTTGCTTCCTGTTTTTTGTTTCCCGATCTACCCACATAAGAGAGAGAAGCATCACTCTCCCACAGCCCTGGCTTCAATGTCATGATGAACTGTACCCTCAAATTGTGGTAAAATATATGCTTTCTTCCTTAAATGTGTTTGTCACGTATTTGGTCACATCAATGAAAAAGACCACTGATACATTCTCTTTCTAGACAAAGAAATGGTTATCTGTGCAGCTGCGTTTTTGTTAGAGCCCAAGACCCAGTCCAGGGTCTGAAACCCATAAGAAGCTCAACCTATGTTGACCAGATAGACCACTGCCTCCGTTCCACAGGGAGCCTTGCCCTTCTCTGACACCTGGAAGACACAGACATTCACCTGAAAATAATCACAGAGGTCTCCCAACTCCCTTTTACCTACTGGATCACAACCCAAAGACATATTTCTAGATAATGAACTGGAACAGAAGTCTGACACACTTGCCCTTCACCATCCTGCGTGGAAGCACAATGAGTCCAAGTGGGAGGCAGGATCAGAGGCTCCAGAGACAGAAAGACATGACCCCAAGTCCCAGCAGGCTACCACCATTTGTTTTATAGAAGTATCTGAAGGGATAGGAGAGATTTGATGCCTTAGGTTCCCCATTCTCATCCTCAATGGAGAATGAACAGATTCAAGTTTCCAGTGACCATCTTTCCTATCAGGGTTTACCATCTTGTTGTAGAAGAAAAGGACTAGAACAAGCTTCATGTGTGTTGACTGGCCTTTACTCATGTCAAAACTTAGGGATCTGTAGAGACAGCCATGGATTAAAGGAGAGATGCGTATCCTGAATCCAGGAAACTGGGTCTGGAGATTCTGTTAGAATAGGACAAAAAACTTGTCACTCTCTCAATAATCTTACAAAATTCCTGACAGAAGCAACTTAACAGGGCAGAGGTATATTTTGGCTCAGGGTTTCCGGTGGTATCAGTTTATCACAACTAGGAAGGCATGGTGACTGGGGCAGCTCCTCCTAGTGGTGGGAGTTTGAAGTGTAGCTTGTCCACATCATGGTTGATCAAGATTACAACACCACTGGAAAGCAGAGTGGAGCTATAACCCTCACAGGCCGTTCTGCCAAGTTCTACACCCTCCCAAAGTAGCATCACCCCCTGGAGACCAATTGTTTAATCACCCAAGCAGATGGGGCACATGTCAGATCCAAACCATAACAGACTGTGATTCTTGATGGGATAATTTTTGTCCACCCAAAACACATGGTGCCTTGGTTGTCACTTTAATATTTGTTTGCATCTGGTAGGTAGAGTTCAGCAATTCTGACAAATATTTTACTACTCTTTTTCATTTCATGGGGCATTTTCC
This sequence comes from Grammomys surdaster, assembly GCF_004785775.1. Taxonomy (NCBI): domain Eukaryota; kingdom Metazoa; phylum Chordata; class Mammalia; order Rodentia; family Muridae; genus Grammomys; species Grammomys surdaster. The sequence continues at coordinate 827,550 of NW_021604749.1, read as the reverse complement.
TTTCCCCATGTTCTAGTTGCATTTCTGTTAATGTGATAAAAGTACCCTGACAATTAGCAATTTAAGAGATAGAGGGTTTTATTTCAGCTTATAGTTCCAGATTAGAATCCATCTTTTCAGGGAAGTTAAAGCAGGAACTTGCACTCATACAGTCAAGAGCAGAGAGATATGAACACATGCATACTGCTTGCTTATGCTTTGCTTGATTTCTCCACTGTTATATAGGTCAGGACCCCTGCCTAGGGAATGATGCCACTCACAGTGAGTCTTCCACATCAGTTAACATAATCAAGGCACCCTCACACACAAACATGCTCACAAATCAACTCAGTATAGACAATCCCCTATGGAGACACTCCTCTCAGGTGGTTTCCCATTGTGTCCTGCTAACCACTATGTCCCCCAAAGAGTTACTTATATATAATGTCAATAGCATCATAGCCAAGGAACCTTGGGGTGGGGAGGGACAGCTGTAGGGCAGCTTACAAATTCCAAAGAGCAATAAACAGACTACAAACCCCATCTAACATCAAAGCCTAGGAGTAGTCCACAAAAGAGAATGTCTTCCTGGTGGTGTGTCTTTGTTGTGGCTATGCTCACTCAAGACTCACTGCAAATATTCTCAAACCAGTATGCCTCTGGGACATGAGCAAGCATTGAAAGGGAATGCCATAAGGAGGGATGGTACAGTATAGGCTATGTTCTGAACCGAGAGTATAGAGCTCTTTATTACAGCAGAAGGCAAACGTGCTTAAGTGGTGTCCTCTGGGTAAAGTCTATGGAGAGGGATTGTGTAGAAGGCAGCAGTACCCACTGATGCATCCTTTGCCTTCCAAAAGCATTAATGCTAAAGTAACCCCGACCACCCGCTAATGACTGTGATTATTTGACTACCTATGAGACAGCTTAAGGAATGATTTGTGAATTTAAATTTTAATTAAGACAGAAGCCCTTGGGGGGCCTCTGGAGTTCAAGCATGAAAAAGGAAATTCAACTGCTGGGGAAGGCGAGAGCTCAGAGGGCCCCATGGCTTGGAGAATATACAGTGAAACACATTAGCCAGGCTGTAAGAGAGTTCAAGTTTAGGGTCAGAGATGGACACTGAGATCAGGGGTCAGAACTGGAACTGTTCACTTGTGTGTTCTAGAAAAGTCTTCAAGCAAGATAATAAAATTGGGAAGGCATCCAAATTTTCCATCTCTTTATTTGGTTCCAAGTTTTTAAGATGTCCTAAGCCACCAACACCACCAAAAGGACCCAGCATAGGAATTCCTGAAATCTAGCCTCCTGTACATCACCAGCAGCTCAGGTTACCTTGAATACTCCAGGATTCATGCTGAGTCCTGAGTTCTCCATGTGGAACTGATAAATCATCACTGAGAACCTCATGGCCCATGTAGCAAGTCCATCCTGAGGAGGATAAAGGCAATCTGAAAGAGGCAATCCCTGACGTCCTTCCACCTATCAACATGCTAAGCAAAGACAACCCAGCCTGAGTCACAAAGACACATTCTGACCAAGAAAGTGGAAAAGATGTTGTCTCTAAGGAAGCTCAAACCTAATTGAATCCTGAAGACACAGGCTCAATTAAGTCTGGCAGAGATAGGTTCAGGTTTTTTCTTTCATTTATTTTGCCTTTTGTGTTGGTGGTGGTTACAGACACATTAAGTTTTGAACCTACGATGTTTAATCTCAGCTGTCAACTTGATAAATTCTGGAATCACCTGGGAGATGAACCTCGGACAACACATCCTAGTTTGGTTAATTGAGTTGGGAATGCATGCCCACTGGGAGTGGCACCCCTTCCTGGTCTGGGATCCCAGACTGTTGTCAGAAGTAGAGCTTAACCACTCTGCTTCCTGACTGCAGATGCAGTGTGACCAGCTGCCTAAGTTCCTGTCACCATGACTTCCCCAGTGGGAGAGACTAAAACATGCAGAGCATCTCTTAGGTTGACTTCTCATGGCGAATTTTATGATAACAAGACACCATCTTTGTCATTTCTAAGTACACAGTGCAGCAATGTTACACATATCACAGTAGTACACAATATCACTAGAAAATTTTCATTTAGCAAAACTGAGCTTCTATTCATTAAATAACTACTTCAGTTTTAATTCTGTCTGACAAAAAGCAATGTAGGGGAGAAATTTCAGCTTAAAATTCGAGACCATCATTGTGGGTGAATTTCAGTGGTAAGAGCTTGAGACACCTGGTCATATTATATCCACAGTTAGTAACAGAGAAATGAACACATAAATGCTTACTTGATTGCTTTTGCTCCATCAATTTCTCTACTCTTACACCGTTCAGGACTCCCTGCCTAGGGAACAGACCTGCTCTTAGTGGGCTCGGTCTTCCCACCTCAACTAATATAATCAAGATAATCCCCTACAGACATGTCCACAGGCCAACCTAACATAGACAATTCTCACTGCATCTTATAGTCGGTTCTAGGTTGCATCAAGTTGACAAATCTAACCAGTATACATAGTAATCTTCTTCTCAGCTCTCCCTGGCAAGCATGTTTCTAGTTATTATATTGAAGATTTTGACTACTTCTGAACTTCATCTTTTTGGAATCACATGCTGTTTGTCCTTTTATGACTGACTTGGTTTTCATGTTGTGAAATGTGACAGATTTTCCTTTTTTGCTAAGCCTGATGAATATTTCATTGTATGTATATATCCTGATTTCTTTTTCATTTTTACTTTAATTACTAATACATATTAATTGTATGTACTAGTTAGATTGGGTCTGATGTTGTCATATAGAATATATATTTTCAATGATATCTACTTTGGAATCTAACCTTTGCTTCCCCCCTCTCTTCTCTCTCTCTCTCTCTCTCTCTCTCTCTCTCTCTCTCTCTCTCTCT
>NW_021604749.1:805590-824661 GCF_004785775.1 Grammomys surdaster | reverse complement strand
TCTCTCTCTGTCCTACAACACCTCAAGTCTCCTTGTGCTTTCCTGGAAGTCTCTCTAACATTTTGAGGTTGTCTTTCTAATTTTTACTATTCTGATTTCCACATAGGAAAAAAACCAAACCAACAAACCGCATTACCCTTGTCCTTCTCTGACAGGATTATGAACTCAGGATTATGAACTCACTTAATGTGAACCTCCAGCTATATACATTTCCCCACAAATGACATGATCTCATTTTTATAGCTGAATAATACTCCATTATATACCACAGCCTCTTCTTTTGTTTATCTTTAAATATTTTCAATTGAAATAGAATTACATCACTTTCCCTCTTCCCTTTCCTCCCTCCAGTCCCTTTCAGATACCCTTCCTTAAGCCCCTCCGATGGCCCACCAACTCCCAAGTTGATAGCCTCTTTTTCTTTATTATTGTCCTATGCATACATTTTAAGTATGTATGTGAATGCACAAGTGTATGTGTGTATATATACATATATATGTATGTATGTATATATGTATGTATGTATATACACACACACACACACACACAGACACACACACATCCTGCTGGGTCCATTTTTGTGTCTGTGTGTGCAGTTTCAGGGCTGACCACTCTGCATTGGACAACCAATAAGGGAGCTCATTACTGGGAAAGGCTAACTCTCCTTCTCCTAGCAGTCATTGCTGCCTGTACTTTTAGGAGTGGGATCTTGAAATTTTCCCCCTTCCCATGTGTGGTAGAAATTTCACTGTCCAATCTATTTGCAGCTGGAGGTCTGTGATTGGACAGGGAAAAGTGAGGCAGAGCTAAGATTGGCAGAAAGGAGATGGGGAGGGAAACACAGGGGAGAGCAAGGAAGGTGAAATGGCAGCAGATGTGGACCCGCATGGTTTCAAGTAAATAGGTAAATATGAAATCTAAAAGTTAGGAAAATTGAGATAACTTTCTAAGTTGTGTGGGCATCTTGTGTACTGAGATGTTATGATATATATAAATCCATTGGTTAACTATAATCATCTAGAGTTTTGATTTACCAGGTGATGAGTGTGCTGGCTGATGGCAGGGTGGACAGTCGTGGCGTGGGGCTAGTGTGGCCAAGAAGGGAACTTGGGAGCTCCCTCCCCATGGGAGAGCCTGCTGAGATGAGGACACTCGAATGGGGCCAGGCGGCCAGCATTAGTGTGGGAACTTGGAGGCTAAGCCGGGAGCCAGCCAGACACGTTCTTTTCTAATATCTCCCGCTACACCCATGTTAGCATATACATTGATATGACCATTGCTCTGGTCTTGTTAAAGCAGTCATTTTTAGGACAAACAGTTTCACAGCCTACTTCCTGATGTTCTGGCTCTTGCCCTCCTTCGGCACCCTCTTCTTTAATGTCCCCTGAGCCATAGACGCAGGAACTGTTATGTAGATGTATCCACTGGGGCTGGGCTCCCCACTGTCTGATGATCTCTGCACTATACCTAGCTGTGGTTTTCTGTAATAAAACCATTGTTTACAGCAGAGGAGAACACCATGATGCTTAATCATTAACCCATTGTCCTCACGTTTAGCTGTGGAGACTCCTGAGTGTTTTCCATGGCAGTTGCACCATTTTCTATCCCCGCCAGCTGAGCACAAGGATTCCACCTCTCTGCCTCCTCCCTAACACTTGTTGCTCTCAGTCCTTTTGTTAGCAGCCATCCTAATGGACTTAAGGTCACTCAGACAATTTCCCTCACTATAAAGGATCAAGAGAAGCAAGTGTAATCTGTTTAGAACATTGTTCTTTAACCTGTGCTCTAAAGGGCCCAGCAAGGCAGTTGGATAGAGAGAGAGAGCACAACCGTGAAAGTGAGCCTGTTAATGGGCAAGCTCTCTGTTCACCTACTCAAGGGGAAGCCATAGAATAAGGGAGTGGACAGGAGGTCAGACTCCAGATTTGGTTCCCTGGATACACAAGCTCAAGCAGTCACCTGTTAGATACAGGAAACAAATGCCAAAGCCCACCTCTGCAGGTTAGGACAGAAACACATCAGATGAGATTACAAGTCTAAAATGGCCAGAAGGTATTGCTCCTGGGGGGCGAGGGGAGGGAATACCTATTAGTAAATGGGGCATGCCATATTCTGCAACAAGGATCGTCTACTCACTGGCATAGCAAGAGACAGACTCAAGGTGAAGACAGAGCCCTGAGTGCATTGAAATCTCAACCCAGCATCCCAGCAACTGTGGGGTTTTCACCATTTCTTTCATCTCTAGGAACATAATTCACTTTACTCAGCTGGAACATCGAACCTCTCAAAATTTGCTTTCCAGGATTTCTCTCCTCCACACAATGTACCTGCCTGCCTCACAGGTGTTCGACAGATGATAACCACACTTTCTGTGCTGCTATCCTTTTCTAAGAAGCATGGCCTCACTGAAGGTGAGTGCATAGGCAAGGACAGTGTTAAGTAGGAGAAAGAGGAGGAGATGGGAGAAGAGGAGTCGACTGGGTTTGTATTCACAAGTACTCCCTTCTCAGAAACAAGTCATTTATCAAAGTACTGGAGTCCCGTTTACTGTCAAAATGCAAGGGCTAATTACATTAAAAGAACAATGGGCTACAAGAGCCAAAAAGACAGGGCCTGTTCAATTAATGGAAAAGGAAGGAGGGTCTCTAGCATACAATATTTTGGACATCAGATTGGAATGGTTTAATTAGCCATTGCTGGGTGCTCTGAATTGTCTGATGTTCTGGAAGCCATTAGTCATCCTCAGCTTTTAAACACAATGTTTCAATTCTTCCATTCAGCAAATACTTTTTGGGCACCTATTCTGTGTTGAACACATGCTCAACATTAAAGATACAGCACAGTCTAGTGGAAGATGGATGTTTTGTCCAGAAAATAGGAGAAGGAAAAGGGATGGACAGAAGGATAGACAGATACATACATTCACACATACATACATACATACAGAAAGATAACAATTGGTAGATGACAGGTACATGTGTATAAGAATGTACACATATACAGATAATTTATTGATAGCTAACAGATAGCTTACATATGATAGTTACAGAGATGATAGAGCCATAGATATCAGCATATGTACATGCATGCATACATAAAAGGTACATAGGTAAATGATAGATTAAGGTGGGTAGACACAATAAGTGATAGATAAACAGAGATAGATAGATAGATAGATAGATAGATAGATAGATAGACTGATCGATTGTTTGATTGATTGATTATTTGATTGTTTGATTGATTGATTGATTGATTGATTGATTGATGGCACAAGATTGGCTTACCTGGCCATGGAAGCTGAGAAGGCCCATCATTTTCCATTTCTAAGCTAATGGCCCAAGAAAGCTACTGGCATCATTTCAATAGAAGTTTAAACACTTGAGGACCAGAGATATCTGGTGGCATCTATCACACTGTGATTCTGAGGACCCAGGAATCTACAGTGTCACATTCTGAGGGCAACAAAAGGTGGATATCTTCACTCAAGGTAGCTCAAAGTTGTCCTTCCTCTACCCTTTTGTCTTATGTGGTTGAATAATACGCTGAGAACAATATCCTCAGTCTATCAACCCAAATGCTAACCCCCTCCAAAATCACCATCACAGACACACCAGAAAGAACGCTGTACTAGCTACCTGGGCATCATTTAACCTCTCAAGTTGACTCATGAAATTAACAGTCTCTAACAGGCATTTCAAACTTAACATTTCCACAGAGTTATGCTGTTATCCATGTCCCTCCCACCTTATCAGCTCCTACAAGGCCTTTGTATCTGTTTATTTGTTCCCATATAAAGCTATCCTGCATCTAGAAGGCACCTTGAAGTCTCTCTCTTAGACACTGCTTGCAATGTATCCTGGTGGTTTTCTAATCAAAATATCTGTTGACTGTCTCCAGCCCTCTGCAGACACAGGGTACCTCCACCTAGCTTTTGACTGGATTATTACTAGAGAAAATAAAGATGGGGCTCTGTGTATCCACGTCCTCTTCTCGTGACAATCTGTACGATATCTAGTTAATCCTGTTGTTGTTTTAAGACAACTTTTAACTCTGTAACTCAGGCTGGCCTGGAGCTTATTATGCAGCCCAAATTGGCCTCAAATTTATGGTAGTACATCTGCTTCAACCCTCCCAAGTGTTTGTTTGGTTGTTGTTTTACGGATACAAGTGTTTTTACTACATGCATGTCTTTGTATCATGGGCCTGGTACCCACAGAGCCCAGAAGACAGCACTGGACCCCCTGGGACAAGAATTACAGGTTGTGAGTCACTATATGGGTACTGGAAATCAAGCCTGAGTCCTCTGGAAGAGTAGCCAATATTCCTAACCACTGAGCCATCTGTCCAGCCCTGAGAGATCTTTTAAAATGACAAACCAGATCATGCTATTTCTCTGCTTGGAACCATCACCCTGGACACAAGTAGAAGGAGTGAGAAATGATGTTTCTGAGTCCAGCCTCATACTGAGGGAGGAGATGAATGTTTTGCTTCATCCTTCCACACACGAAGGACCCATGTCATGTGTTCAGGTTCCTGCTTCTCTTCTTACTGGGACCTGTGATCAGCCCATACTTAGCTCTTGTCTGCTTTCAGGTCTCAATGGAAATATGAGCATGGTCTACAACTGCTTCCATAGTAAGTCAGCTGATCTGAAGATAGACACTGACCTTAGATGACTAAACATGAAGCCCCTGCCTCAGTGAGGGTGGGACTAGTGTCCTAGCCTTGTATCTGTAGACGTTTAGGCAACCGAGTGACTATATTTAGCTTCTGTGTTTCGGTGACTAAAAACCAAAAAAAGGCAACTTAAAGGAAGAAAAACTGATTCTTGCTCATGGTTTTGGAGGTTTCAACCAATCATGGTAGGAAGGCGTGGGATGCAGCTTGTGTCACAGCAGCAGAGAGTAGTAACAGAAAGAGAGCAGAGAAAGTATACCTTACAGAGGACACTTGCTCCAACCAGCCTCTGCCTCCCAGAGTTCTACCATCTACCAACTTTCTACTTAGGTCATGAGGCCGTTGATGGGTTAGCCTTTCATTAATGCAGAGCCTTCATGTGCTAATCACCTCTGAAAATGCCTTCCCAGATGCACCTAGAGATGTGCTTTGCTGCTCTCCTAGGCATCTCTTCATCTAGTCCCATTGGTTAGCCATCTCAGTAGGCTAGGTCTGATGTGAGAGGTTTGACTTAACACAGAAGAGGTTGGAGGGAAAGAAGCTTGAAGTAGGGAATGTAAGAAATGAAGATGGAGAAGATTCAGTTGATTAGTGGATATGACATGCAGGGATAGCCCAACGTGAACTTTTATCACTGCGTAAATTTGCCTCAACCATAACAGGTAGTACCCTAGAAAGGATAGATGGATCCATGAAGCATCAACTATCTCCTCAGTTCCCATACTTGTAAGCCATCACAAGATGAAAGTTACTATGTTATCAGTTCACAAGATGAGTCTTGACTACCCCTGATGTGCTCATCAGTAGGTAATGCATAGTGCCTATTATGGTTGAGATTGACAGTGTGGGATCACTCTTGGCCTGTATCCAAATGGGAGCTGAAAATGCAGATTGGTCATTCACTCTTGAGCTTCCCTCATCAGCTGGGAGAGCCTCACTTCCCAGAGAGCACTGGCTCCTTGAAAAGACTGTGAACTGTGGACTATCTGAAGATCTCAAGTAAGCAAGCTAGAAGCCAGCACCTGGACCTGGAGTAGGTTGTTGGACCAGCAAAGCTCATGTCTCTCTCAGAGTCCCAATGACTCCTGCCAGTGTCTCTTGTGGTTTGAATGTGAAACTTTCCCCATTGGTTCATGAGTCTAAACCTGTGGTGCTCAGCTGGAGCAGCTGGTGGGGAAGGTTGTAGAAACTTCAGGAGGTGGAGCCTCACTTGAGGACATGGATCACTGGGGGTGGGTCCTGAGGATGCATAGCCTAGCCCTACTTCCAGTTCCCTGAGTGCAGATGCAATGTGAACAGCAAGCCTCCTGACCCTGCTTACCATAATTTCTCCCCTATGATAGAATGATCCCCTTGAGCCACTCACAGCAACAGGAAAAGAAAGTAAGACAGCCTCTCTGGCTTCCAAAGCTGAACTAAAATGACCCTGAACTCCTCTCTGGTTTGAAATTGTTCTCTTAAAGACTATCCTAGAACATTGTTTAGGGGATCCAGCTTATTTTTGTTCTTTCTGAAGATACAGGTTAGGTTTATAACTTCAACTTACCGAACACCAGTCTGGCAGTTAGCAGACCTTCCCCTAGTGACCCACTAAATTAGGACACGAGCAAAGCTCTGGGTCTAGAGTGGTCTAAGCTGTTGCAGCACAATTCAATTCTGAAGACCCTGAGATTAAAAAATATAATCTATAAAACACAAATCTGCCGCATTCAGCTGCTTTGGTTATTTATATGAGCATTTCCTGATTCAAATTGCATACTCAAATCAAATTTCCCTGGTTTATGCTTCCTTCAGCAATTACTTAAAGGCAGTTACTTCTCTCTGGAGGAACATAGCAGAAAGGTCTATAGACAAAATCTCGTTGACTCAGGGAGAGATAAACGAACTCTAGGCCTGGCTGGACAGAAGTCACTTTGCCCACAGAAGTGAGCACTGGTTGGCTTCCTAGCTCTTTTTCAGCCTTACTGATGGAAAGACACTCTCTGAGGATAGCAAGGTCCGTGGACAGCAGGAGAGTCTTGCAGGGGAAAGACACACCTTCTCTAGGTAGGGTTACTTTTGCAGAGATGAGCAGGCTGAAAGCTGATTCAACTTCAAAGGGATTGAGACCATGAAGAGGCCACATAGAGAGCATGGTTATTTCTGTACCGAGAAGTTTCTGGATCCTTCGATATTTATCTTAAGTAAGAAAAGCCCCACATCAAAACTGTACAATAGGCAAACCATGCCCAGTGTATACTCAACCTGTCTGGAATTTACTCTTCCTATTTATGGGGATTCCCTCGGCCTGCGACAAAGAAGCTCCCAGTGACCATTGTTTCTGCATTCACCAGGCACTGACTGTGATACATTCCCCCTCCCATTCACCTGCTTCCCTCAGCAGACAGACCTTTCATTGCCTGCCTGGCATCTTTTTCTTTCAGAAACAGCACCTTGGCTACATCTGGAAAAACAGTTCTTATATTGGTTAATTCAATGCCAGCTTCACAGAAGCTAAAGTCGTCTGAGAGGAGGGAACCTCAATTAAGAAAATGCCTCAATACTATCATAAAATTGAGCTGTAGGCGGGCCTATAGGACATTTTCCTAATTAGTGGTCAATAGAGGAGGGCCCAACCCTGGGCTGTTGGTCCTAGGTTCTGAAAGAAAGCAACTAAGGAAGTCATGGGGAACAAGCCAGTAAGCAGTACCCCTCCATGGTCTCTGCATCAGCTCTTGTCTCCAGAGTCCTTCTCTAAGTTCCTGTCCAAGCTTTCTTTGATGATGAGCAGTGCTGTGGAAGTGTAAACTGCATAAACCCTTTCCTCCTCAGCTTGCTTTTTTGTCATGATGCTTTGTTGCAACAATAGAAACCCTAAGTAACACAATTCTCCACAGTGTCTACTACATATACTAAGGATGAAGAAGCCTTATAACTCAAAGAGTGAGTTAGACACATAACCTAGACTTGGCCGTTCAGAATATTTCACCGGCCTAGATGTAGTGACTAGTTTGATGGTCCAATCCCAGTACATGAATCATTCCTGGAACTTTTGCTGGAATTATGAGGGAAAAGGAAAGAAATTTCCAGTACCTAGACAGAAATAAATGAATAAAGACAAGAACCATTAGCAGAGATAAAATATCTCTAAAGAAAAGAAAAGTCTAGGTACTGATGTTAGCCTTTAGTTGACCTCTTAGTGGTTTGGAAAGACTTGGGTAAATCTTTCTACAAAAAAAAAAAAAAAAGAGAGAGAGAGAGATGATGATGATCCTTTGTGCCTATGTCTGAACCTTTGCCACATCCTTCCCACCCAATGTTGGAAGTAAAAAGCTTTTTGATGATACTGTCATACAGTCCTATCCCAAAGCCCTGGGTCACTGCTCAAGGAGAAAAGTCAAGGAGACCTACTACCCAACCTCCATCAGTAAGGAGAGAGATGTAGGTCTTTGTTGTGTGGGACAAAATACAGGGGCTGAGTTTACACCTCCATAGTAAGCCTAACTAACAGGATCAGCAGGAGTATGACGCCCAGATCCCCAGTAGCCCATAAACTGAACCACTTCACTGGAACCTGACTCAGAGTAGCATGTTCAAGCAGGCATGTGGTAACAGTGCGCATGCCTGTACTCTCTGCTCCCCAGTATGTCCATGGTTCTAAACTCAGAAATTTTAAAATTGAGAGTGTCCCTACAGAATCCACCCAAGTATGTGGATGAACAATGTCGATGTGTCATCAGGATAAAAGACAAAGAACAAGCACAGAAATCAAAGCCTAACAAACCACCCGAAGTAACACGGTTGAAGAGGGAAGGAAACAAATCCCTGGACACTGCTGTGAACTCAGCACTTAGAAGGCTGACGTAGGAGGATCGTATGTTTGAGTCCAGTCTGGGATATAGAGGGAGACTGTTCTAGAGAGAGAAAGAGGAGGAAGGGAGAGGAGGAGAGAAGGACAGGTAAGGGGAAGATGGAGGGCAAGGAGGCAAAGGGAAGATGGAGTAGAGAGGGGGCTGGAAGGGTTAAGAAATGGAGGAAGTCTCGAAAGCAAAGATAAATAAAAATAACCTAGACAGGCATGGTAGTATGACTGAGAAAGGCCCCCATAGGCTCATGTATTTAAAAGTGTGGTTCTCAGTTGGTAGAACTGTTCGGTAAGGAGGTATGGCCTTATTGGAAGAGGTGTGTCACTAGAGCCAGGCTTTGATAATTCAAAAGCTCACACCAGGCCATCTCCCACCCCCACCTCCTGTAACTTTTAGATCAGATGTAAGCTCTCAGCTGCTGCCCCAGCACCACCCCTGCTTCTTGTCCCCCTGTCACGATGGCCATAGACTCACCCTCTGAAACTGTAAGCAAGCCTCCAGTTAAATGCTTCTTTCATAAGTTGCCTTGGTCGTGGTGGTTCATCACAGTGATAGCACAGTGACTAAGACAGCTGTTTCTACCCATTATAGTAGAGGAGATTAAAGCAGAAGGCTTGAAGTCATAAGCTTTGACATCAGTTTAAAGCAACAAGAGCTCAATGCAAAGACCGAGTGTGACAGAGTTTTAATTCTATTTCGGCTACTGACTGTCTATGCAGTTGTGAGGGAGTCACTTTCTTTTCAAGCCAAAGGATTACGAGAATCCTTACTCTGCCTTGTCGGTGTGCTAAAAGATAAACAATCCGTGTCAGGTGCGTGGTACACGGGAGAAGCTCAGTAGGGATCTCATTAGCTTTATCATAACAGTGTTATTGGTACTGAGAAAAGAAATCATGCACAAGGGGCATCTGGAGGAAATGAATGAATTGGGGGGAGAGAAAGAGATGATGGTGTCATTGTGTACAGGAGCCCAGGTCCTCCAGAAATAAGCAAAGACAGAAAGACAGACAGGAAGGAAGGAAGGAAGGAAGGAAGGAAGGAAGGAAGGAAGGAAGGAAGGAAGGAAGGGAGAAAGAGAGAGAGAGAGAGAGAGAGAGAGAGAGAGAAAGAAAGAAAGAAAGAAAGAAAGAAAGAAAGAAAGAAAGAAAGAAAGAAAGAAAGAAAGAGGCAGGCTGGCACAAGATAAAAGTCAAGAGCTCTCACTGTAAACCAAGATAATCAGAGATCCAGGGAGAAGGAGAGGAAAGGGGAGAAACAAGAAAAACATCAAACTCCATTGTTTGTGGACTCCAGAACGGAGCAAGGAAGCCAGGATGTGGTGAGGATGGAGGTAGAGCTGAGAGGAAGTTGGAAGAGGAACACTCAGACTCCAAAGGACACTCTGAAATGAAGCAGAGCAGGCATGGGGAAGTTGTGTCTTAAAGCACAGCAAGTGTAAAAGCCATCTCCACCCAGAACTGGAGACTGTTAGTGATCACTCCAGATTCCACCGCACTCAGGCAGCCATTTCTGTTTTTTTCTCTTTTCTTTTTTTCTTTTTTTTTTTTCTTCTATCAAGTTTGGCAAAGTCTTGTTTGACAGAAATATCTGACTCAGGCTGATGTGAAGTCGCTTAAGCATCCTTCCACAGTGTGCACCTCCACTTCCATCACTGCAGAATTAGGTGACCATTGGCCTGGGGGGAGGATGCAGCAGGGTGAGGGGCTTACCACCACGCTTGCTCCTCATTTGCACAGAATTCTGAACCCCCAAACAGTGGTTTGTGGGGCTTTGGGTGGTTGCCTGTGGGCTGTAAGACTATGTGTAAAGACAGAAACATACTAGTCACAAAGCCGGTAAGAACATCTGTGTTCTGACTATGAACAGCATGCTAAGTGCTGTGTCTTCAGTGTCTCCTTCAGTGCTCCCAAACGGATTACATCTCACTTTATCCTCTTCACAGACATGGTGAAGGTGTTCTCAAAGAGTGAACTGATTTGTTACTGGTTCACACTGTTGTGAAAGATGGAAACCAGTTGTGCCATCTGTGTGACTCCAGAGCTTCCTCTCTAACCACTTGGCTATGCTTCCCTCCATTAACTTCAGGGGGAAAAGCAGCCGATCAGGGTTCCCTGGGTTTGTATCCTGTGAGAGCTGTTCCCTAACATGACCTTGTCTGGATGTCACAGGAACTCAATGTGAAGTCTCATGACTGCCCAATCTGAGCAGCTTGCCCACAGTCTCACATTTAGCTGGTGTGATGTCAAATCCATTATTCCCTCCATCAACTGTGAAAGCATCAACCAAAAGTCTTGAGACTCTTGTTTAGAGGAAGATAAGGGGTGGGGCGGGGACAAGCATTTGGTGTCTTTGGGAGGAATGTTCTCTTAAATGTTTAACAGTTTTGGTGACGGTGAAGGTTTTGGAGTAGGAAATTCCCTGTTCTCTACAATCTCTATCAGCAACTTCCCCCAATACAAATAATTAACACTTTGTAATTTCTTTGGTAAACTACTGTAGAAGCGGTCCTTTCAACTCTCCAGGCCAATGCAACTTTAAAACCAATCTCTCTGTCTGTCTGTCTGTCTGTCTGTCTGTCCATCCCACCCCTTCATCTCTCCCTCTCTGTCCCCTTCCTCCATCCCTCTGTGCTTCCTTTATTTTCATCTACACTAAGTGTATTGGTTACTTTGCCTGTTGCTGGGATAAAATATCTGATAAAAGCAACTTAAAGAAGGGAGGACTTGTTTTGGCAACAGGATGTGAGGCCACTGACCACATTGTGTCCTCAGACTGGAAACGGAGAGCAGTGAGTGCTAGTACTCAGCTCCTTCTCCTTTCTGCCCACAAAATGGCACTGGCCACCCACATTTAAGAGGCATCTTCCTATCTCAATTAACTTAATCCAGATAATCCTTCACAGGCATGCTAAAAGATCTGTTTCCACAGTGATTCCAAATCTCATCAACAGTCAAAATGAACCATCATACAAACAAATGTTCTACCACTGAACTATGCCTCCAGCCCTTAAGTCTGTTCTTTCCAGAGATTCTGAGTGGGGTAACAAACACAATTGAAAACCTTGGCATAGTCAGGAAAGCACATCCCAGGGTAGAAAGTATGCAGCCAAGGGAGTGAGGGGACAAAGAAGACGACAGTAACACAGTGACAACTTGGGCCGGCAGCAGATGTGCAAAGTCTGTAAAAACTCTGGAGGCTGTGACAGTGAGAGAGACTCCAGGGACATTCTACGATCTTGCAAGGCCATGTGACACTCAAGTTAACAAGAGGTGAAGGGGAGGCTGAAGACCCGGGTTACTGTCTTCATTATGTTCTTGTCTGACGTGTTAATCCTGGGAATTTGAACAAACACAATTCTCTGTAACTAACAACTGCAAACACACGACATGCAAAAGGAAATAGTTAACTTGTGTGGTATGTTAACATTTCCAGCCAGGCAGTAGTTGGAGCAGTTTGAACATGTTTTTGAGAGTGTTTATCTGCTGGAACACCAAAACAGTGCATTTGCTTCGTGCTCTAAGTATAGTGGTGTCCTTCCCCCCCCCCCCCAACGGGTGTTTCGAGACAAAATATTTTGTCTGTAAAGATATGCCGAAGCTGCTGCTTGGGTGGTTTTTTTTTGGTTTCAACAGCTTGGGAGCAGTGTCTATAAGGGACTGGATGTGGGAGTCAATCAAGATAGGGGTCACTGGGACTGTGAAAGAGACTTAAATCTCACTCATCTTTAACAGCAGAAGTTTGTTTCTTGTTCAGGGTCTGTCCCAGCCTTTGGTAGAGGAAATAAAGGAAGCTGGATGAATGTTAATTACCCTAGGACAAACTGACATTGCTACCCTCTCGCTCCAGGGAGACAGGCAAGATTGCTGACATGTCAGAGAATAAAAGCTCTGTAGTGAAAGCAACAGATGTCACTCTCTCCCAGTGCAGTGGTCAGAGCTATGCAACTGTTAAGGACCAGGATGAGAATCTCAGCAACAAAGCAACAATAGAAGAAAATAAGAAATAACTGCCCTGAAAGAATCTTCACTCCATGGACAGAGGTGACCAGATGAAAGATGCTTCATTCTATGGGCAGAGGTGACCAGATGCCCCAGGAACCAGGCCTTGTGGACAACAGAGAACTTCCAAGTGGAGGAGAGTCTGAGAAAAACCTTACTTCCAGTTCCCTACAAGCTAGGGACGAAGCCGAGGTCTAGTAGGGCAGATACAGAGAAGAACCACTTGGAAAGAAGGAATCTGTAGAAACTGGGTTCTTCTGCATTGCCAAGGACACACTTTGAAATTTATGTATTTTTATGTAATTCCTAAGTCCAAAGTCAGAGGTGAGAGAAACATCACTTTCTATATTTTATGGCTATAAGCCGACATTATGTACTCAATTTCCCTCTGACTCTGAATCCCCATCACAGGAGCTAGCATGAAGTTTCACCTCTGCTACCTTGAGGGCTACAGAGGAAATAGACTCTCATATTACAACAGGCATCGAGGAGTTTCTGCCCAAACATCAGCCCACTGGTGTGCTGCTAGTTTTTATAGCAACTTGATACAGCTAGGGTCACGTAGAAGGAACGAATCTTAATTGAGAAAATGCCACTGAATGATTGGCCTTTAGCCAGTCTGTACGGCATTTTTTAGTTTGGTGATTGATGTGGGAGAGCCCAGCTCACAGTGGATAGTGCCACCTATGGCAATGGTACCTGGTGGTCCTGGGTGCTATAAGAAAACAGGCAAGCAAGCTATGGGAAGCAAGCCAGTAAGCAGCCCTCCATGGCTTCTGCTTCAGTTCCTGCTTCCAGGTTCCTGTCATGACTTCCCTTGGTGATGGACTATGCTGTGGAACTGTAATAAATTTATTCGTGATGTTTACTCACAGCAATATAAGCCCTCAGACAATTGGGTACCACAGGGAATCCTCGACTTCTGTCTGCATGGAACATCTTTCATTCTTGCAGATCTTCCATTTCCACACCATACTTGGCCCTGGAAATACCTGGCAGTTGGAAGGCTCCTAGGCCCCTGGGGCACCTCCAGCATCCCTGAGGCTTGTCACCCAACCCTGAGAGCTCCATAGAATCATTCTCTAGACCTAAAACCTCCTGTCCTGTCTAGTTTCATGGAATCTGCCTGACACCCCCCCCTTGCAGTTCATCTACTGTCCACCTCTCCGTGGGTTTCTATTGCTGCACAAACATCATGACCAAGAAGCAAGTTGGGGAGGAAAGGGTTTATTCGGCTTACATTTCCACATTGCTGTTCATCAGCAAAGGAAGTCAGGACAGAAACTCAAGCAGGTCAGGAAGCAGGAGCTGATGCAGAGGCCATGGAGGGATGTTTCTTACTGGCTTGCTTCCCCTGGCTTGCTCAGCCTGCTTTCTTATAGAACCCAGGACTATCAGCCCAGGGGTGTGACCACCCACAATGGGCCCTCCCCACTTGATCCCCAATTGAGAAAATGCCCTACAACTGGATCTCATGGAGGCACTTCTTCAACTGAAGCCCCTTTCTCTGTGATAACTCCAGCCTGTGTCAAGCTGACACAAAACCAGCCAGTACATCATAGTACATTCACAGAATGGAGTATTAGTCAGCACTAAAAAGACACAGACCTTCAAGTCATGTATATAGCTTAGTGAAAGAAGCCAATGAGAAAAGACCATATTCTATATGATTCTCATTGTGTGACATTCAGGGAAAATTCAAACGATGGAGACAGGAAAGGGACCAGTCATTGCCCAAAGCTGAGAGAAGCTAAACACACAGGGCACAGAAGACTAAAGAGCTACTGAGACTCTTTGGATGACATTATGACAGAGTGGGTACGTGGTATCCCACATTTCAAACCCAATGGTACACAACAAGAGAGAAAGCTGATGGAGCTTCTGTAGGAGCTACTGAGACACAGGAAGATGTGCAGATTTGGGGTGGGGCTTTTTGGGAAATTCCCTCCTTCCTCTCAGTTTCTACGAGCCTAACTGTTCTCTAAAAATCTAATGTTAATCTGGGATGATGAGAGTTGTGCCCAGTGGCTTACATCTGTAATCCCAGCACTCAGAAGACTGGGAAGGGAGGACTGCAGCTTCAAAGCCAACCTTAGCTACAGACAAGTCCCAGGCCAGTCTAGGTCATAATAACGTTCTTGTCTTGAAAATCACCAAATAATAATAGTGCTGATGATGACAAAGTAGGCAGGGGACAATAGGGAGACCAAGGCAGGCTCACTTATAAAATCCTCCAACAATAAGTCTCTTGTCTTGATTTAGTCTCAAGTATTTATTTTATGTTCATGTTGGTCTTGTGATAGACAACACTGATGAAGGAAAGAAATACGCCTCCTACATGTAAGAACTTAGTCTCACCCTCTCTGTGTGTGTCTCAAGTTCAGAACTCGTAGATGGTGAACTCTCCTGGGCAAAGCAACCATGTTTCACTATGCAGGCAGGATTCCCATCAAGGCCAGTTTATGAACCCCAAATACCAGCCTTTGCCCAGTCACATGCAGCCGGTTCTTAGAAGAGCTGTGGTGCTTTGATAGGAGGCTCCACAGGGAACGTCGGGTTTCAGAAGCATCACTCCCACAAAACCGTATCTTTAAAACTCAGTCTTCATTACTCCGCTTAGATTCCCAAAGGAGGTATTTGACTGGCACTCAAAGAGAAGCATTCAATTTGAGGAGGAAAAACACAGACAAAGAAACACATAGTTACACAGAATTGGAACAACCAACCCCGCAATTAGATTCGAGTTTCTTTACATCCAAGACAAGGCTTCACTAGCACCATTTACATGAGATGCAATTCGGCCGGATCTCGAGCCTTCAGTACCATCTGCTCCCTTTGTGTAAAGCATTGTGATTTTTGTGGAAGCAAAAAGTATAAACAGACCCCAGAACAGTCCATTAATAAGAGAAAGCAACAAGCGAAGGGAAATTTCATCCGCTTCCCAGCTTCTGGTTCACTCAGCATCCAATGAGGCAAAAGAGGCTTTGATGATGGGTAGAGATGATGTTTGGAAATTGCCACTCTTGCCATCACTTTCCAAAAGGACTGTTTTTCTGGACAGTAGAACTGATTGGCTCATGTTTCTGGCTCAGTGGTGCCACTCTTGTTACGTTTTGGCTAGTGGGATTGGGTTTGGTTTGACCAGCTAAGACCCCAACAGTTCATGCTGCTAACAGTTCCCAAGCGAAACTGGAACGCGTTCCTCCCATCTGTTGCAAGTTGATTATTCTGTCATGCCCATGATGTCATTATTGTTGTTGCTGTTGGTTTGGCATGACATAGCTCTGTCCCCTCCACCATGTGCCACTTATACAACATCCCTGGGAGCTTCTTGAAGAACTTGATTGATGGACAGGATGAGGGTGAGTCATCAGAGCTGCTCTTCAGCACCTGTATTGGGGCCTATCTTCTGCCCCTTCTCATTGTTACATGAGCTCTTCTGAGCAATGAGAACAAGAGGAAAATATTCAGAGCCCCAGTGATCTCTCAGTATAAGAACTTGTGAGCTTTGAGGCATGTGGTGCTAGACTGGTTCATGTATTCAGTGGCTTGAGCTTTGATGAGAAGAAAAGGCATTGGTGCTCGGCTGTCTGGTGCTGGGCGTGAGGAGAGCTCCTTTGAGGTCCTCAAGTGTTGGTCTGAATGCAAGGCTGTGCAGTGAACTTCACTGCAGCAAAGGGGCATAGCAGCAACACCCTGAAGGGACTGTGACATATACACAAAACAAAGCAAGGTGCACTATGTGCCCACTGCAGAGTCAGGGACTCAATACTGTCCTGAAAGACTTCAGCACAAGTACAGAGGACAGCTACCTACCAGTGATTGGAGGGGCCCCATTTCAAAATAAAAGGCTTGGGTGAGATTTGAGTGGGATTTGTGTCGCCCACATGAAGGACTTCTAAAATACATGAGAATCAGTGGGAAGAAGACCCAACTCATGAGCCTGAATCATCTGCATACTTATTCCAAGGAGCATTGTTTGTACCAGGAGGCTAAGCCAGTAGGCATGGGAGGCTAGGCTTGCCTGAAGTGACTTGATTAACTTCAGGGTTACTAGTGTCAGCTAAAAGAAATTGACTTGGAAAAATGAGATGTGGACAAAAAATAAAAACGTGCTTCACGTGTCACTACCCTGCCAACAGCCAACTCTCCCGAGATGGTTTGAGTTTTCATAACCTTCTATTTCAATGTTGATTACAACAAAAAATTGTCTCATGTCCAGAAGGGATAGTGTGAATTCACTCACATGTGTTTGCCAATGCAGTGCGTGAAAGATATGTGCTCCAAGAATAGAGTTCTCGGCCCAGCTTTAATAGGAAGATCTGGAAATGTTCTCCAAGACTCATCACAAGGCTGTCCGGGCAAAATGAAGCAGACTCTGAATCATCCTGCCTGCTTTTAGCATCAACGAGCTATTCCTAGCCAGGGTCCTCTGCATTCTGGGTCTAACAGAGAAAGCCCTGTGGCTGATAATCTTCATCTGGGCCACACCTGGACCCTCTAAATTCCCACCCAGAACTGAGTAAGTGAGGGCTCTCTATCAGACAGACTCGGAACAGTCTGAACACGCTTCACTTTTGACAACTCCGATGTAGTATACTAAGGATTGATATTAACAGGATAAGAAAACCATCCAGGTGCCAACTAGTGGGTGGAAACATAAGTTCTCAGCCCCCTGGAAGCATTAAATTAAGGTTGGGAGCCTGAACTTTGGAAAGCCAGCCAAGGCACCATCATGGGAAGCTGGATTTGGAAATCAATTAAGGGAAAGGAAGGATGGGTACCCCACTATGGAGCTCTGCCAGCCGGGTCTTTGCTGCACCAGAGATAGAGGAGGGTTTGGCTAATACAGTTATGTTGGTATCGTGCAGCGTATGGGTGTCTTTATCTCTGCTTTCACCTCATGGAGGAAATTGGTAGAGAGAAAAGTGAGACTTAGACTTAGCAGGCAAAGTATTAATAATTGTTATTTAGAAGAAGGCCTCAGAATGGGGGGGCACACATGTCATGCTGGTTGACTCAATTGACCCATCTCCTCTCTGGGGACCCTTTCCCAGTGTCTGATTGCTAGCTTCTACATTTGGATGGCACACCAAGAGGAAGTGCTGTGGGGAGGAGAGGAAATGATCATGCCACCTGAAGATGAGCTCTTAACTGGGTCAATGGGTCTTGAATAAGAAGGATTACACAGAGAGGCTGGAGGCACCATGGCTATTGTAAAGAATCCAGGGTGCTTCAAGGTTCCACAGTGCCTCCAGCTGACTCTGAGGAAAGCCTTGAACTGGCTTGGTACACAGTTACTCTGCTCTGGATCGTAGGACCTGAAGCCACAGCTGCATCTGATGGGACCAGGAACACACAGAACCCTCTTTGATGGAACTGTGAGGATAAGGAGCAGCTGAAGTAGCCCCATGGGCTGCTGTACCACACAGTGCTGGTCCCATCAATGGGTGATGTTTTGGGATACCCTCCCCTTGGGATGGAAGTTGGGCTGGCCTCTGAAGCTGGATGAGCAAACAAGTGGACAAGTTGGTTGAATCTCTGGGGAGCATCCTTAGTGAAAGACAGCCAAGCAAATGGTACCTAGGTTCAAGCAGGCTCAGCAAATGGTACCCATGTTCAAGGTCAGGGCATAAAGACCTGACCCTTTAGGATCAGAGCACCCTGTGGTGTCGGCGAAGATCTGTGTTGAGATTGCAGCAAACTTCTCTGTCCACTCCTTTTATGTACACACTTACATAGTACAGATCCTGTTACGTCTCGTCCATCTGAGGAGCCATCCGGGAAACTGAAGGCAATCCGATCTGGTCTTTCTTCTAAGGACAGCTGACTTGACAAGAGATAAGAGGAAAGGGTGTGGGGGAGAAACATGAGGAACAGAAAGCAACGGAAGGCATAAGGTCCCAGAAGCTGTGAACATGCCAAAGCCACAAGGTTGGGGAAAGAACTCCCAATGGAGGCTGGAGAGTCTGCGTCTCAGAAATAGATGAGGACACATTGCTCACTCCCAAGGGGAAATCTCTAGGGCTCTTGTCTCTGAAATGTTTAATTGTGGTCAATATATGTACTAGCCGCCATCTTTAATTCTCTCTGTTGTGTGTATGGTGTGTGCCGCGGTGTATGGAGGCCGGAGGACAATTTTGTGGAACCCATTCTCTCCTTCCTTTCCATGGGTTCTGCAGACAGAACTCAGGTCATCAGGCTTGGGCAGTAAATGCCTTTCCCAAACCTGCGCCATCTCTCCCCCAACAATTTATCGTTTTAACCAGTCGTTATACTTAGTTTTTGATTGCCATCTTTCTGGGGTCTTTGCACGCATGTGTCATGTGATCAGCAACATGGGGGTTTAGCTCGCCTACCATTCCAAATGCCTAACATTTCTCTGTGATGGGAGCATTCTAGTCACTTGGTATTGAACAACCCAACATGGCAGACCATCGTCAGCCTCCATTACATCACAGAGCTCACTCCCACTACTTGGTCATATCTTCTGCAATCACCCATCTCTCTCCATCTTCCCTCCCTAATCTCCCTCTGCCCTAGCCTCCTCT
>NW_021604749.1:787018-805190 GCF_004785775.1 Grammomys surdaster | reverse complement strand
CTCCCCAGCCTCCTCTCCCCCAGCCTCCTCTCCCCCAGCCTCCTCTCAGCCTCTGCTCCCTAATCTTAGGATTCCACAGGTAAATGAATCTACAGCTTGTGTTTTATTCTATTTCACTCAACATTCTAACCTCTAGTCCATCTGCTACTTCAAATGACAAATTGAATCATTTTTATAGTTGAATAGCACTCGATGTGGGGTGTGTGTGTGTGTGTGTGTGCGTGTGTGTGTAAGAAAAAGAGAGATTTTCTTTATTCATTTGCCCATCAGTGGACTCTTGGGCCATCTCAACCATTTAATTCTTTTATCATTGTCATGTTATATGATATTTGTGTGCATGTGTGTGTGAACGCAGGAACATACATGCTATATTACATGTTGGGAATGAGAAAACAGTTTGTAAGAGTCAGTTCTCTCCTTCCACTGTGAATTCCAACTCAGGTGGTCAGGTCCCTGTGCCTTTGCCTGCTGAGCCACCCCACCGGCCCCTTCCTAATGACTTCTCAGTACACAACTCTACTAGTGCTTTTGGTGTCCCTTTGTGTTGTTTGAAATTTTACTTATTATTATGTGGATATGTTGAATGTGCATGTGCCAGAACATTCATGTGGAGCTCAGAGGACAATTCTGGGAATTGATTTTCACCAGTCCAGTTTCCTTACTTGATCAGTATAACCAACCCATGTATGAAATCTTTGGAGAGAACTTGCTTCTGAAAAACCCCCGCCCAAGGCATGGGAGTAAAAGCAGAGAAACTGGAGTAGGCAGATCTGAGTTCTAACCCCTACTCTGCAACTTCCTGTTCATGCACCATCAGGCAGATGACCACACCCAGTGAGTTTTATCTGTAACTTGAGACTGAGGTGGGCAGGACAGTATCATAACAAAGAAACATGCACAAAGAAGTCAGGCTGCACTGTGTGTGGATTGGGACATCAGTTACCTCATCTGTGAAGGTGGACAACAGTTGCATCTCCCTCATGATATTACAGAGGATGGAAGGAGATGATCCTTGGGTGCTTGTGACCCTGGGGACTGTGGAGACAGATTCATCTGTAAAGTGCTTGCTTTGGAAGCACACAGACCTGATTTGGATCTCCAGCACCATATAAAAAGTCAGGAATGGTGTACTGGCGTGAAGCTGCAATCCTGGTCTGTGCACACATGCACACATGCAAATGGAGAGGCAGGCAGAGACAGACAAAGAGACAGAGACAGAGAGACAGAAACAGAGAGACAGAGACAGAGAGACAAAGACAGACAGTGATAGACAGAGAGACAGACAGAGACAGAGAGACAGAGACAAGGAGACAGAGGAACAGAGAGACAGAGACAGACAGAAACAGAGAGACAGAAAGAGAGAGAGTAGGGGAAAGAATTTTAAAGAGCTATAATTTTAGTTAAAAAATAAGTCATGTTAAAACACTGTGTGGGTTTTTCTAATTATTTCTTTAATGCCAAGGAATAAAGCCAAGACTTGAATCTACATGGCTCAGAGCATCTTCCTCTATATTTATCTTTCTGTCTTTTTCTCTCCCATCTCCTCCCAAGCCCTGTCTCCTCTCAACCCAAGATAGCTGTGCCCTCCAATCTGGCATATCCCTGTGCCCTGGGGATTCACACTGTGTGCTGGCTGACTCAGGCATGTGGGCTTTGGGGTGCTAAGTGTGGGGGAAAGCAGCTTGAAGAGCCCCTTGCTGAGGGAGCTCAACCCCAGGCTACTGGTTCCTAAGCTGTGGTCCCTGCCTTTGAGTTTGGTGTACATACATGAACAGCACGGAACTGGAGGGGCCACCAAGCCTTCCCATTCAAATGCCTTAGGTGTGCCTACCCTGCGGTATGTTGTCACGGAAGACAGTGCCCTGAACTTGAGGTCCTATTGCCACTCTATGTTAGTTTTCCACTCACTGGGATATTGATTCCTGACAAGGAGAAGTGCACAGGAAATGAGCTCTATCTACAGAGACCCAGGAGTCAGTGGAGGCTCCAACTGCCCTGCTGTGTGCAATAGTGCATGCTCTTGTCTTCTATGGTTCTCAGATCTTTATCTATACAAAAAGATTTCCTCCCTCCTCTCTTCCTCCTCCCATCCCTTCTTCCTTCCCTCTCTTTTTGTTCTGTCTTTTATTTGGTGTTGTCTTTATTGTTTGTTTGTTTCGTTTCTTGTTTTTGTTTTTTGAGACAGGGTTTCTTTGTGTGACAGCCCTGGCTGTCCTGGAACTTTCTGCAAAAACCAGGCTGGCCTTAAACTCATAGAAATCCACCTACCTCTGTCTTAGAACATGAATCTAAAGACAGTCACCCATCTTTCTCTCTTGCCTTGCTACCAACTTTGAAACATTGAAAATGTCTCATGATCAAGAAAATAACTTTTAATTAGCTAAGATAGGCCTTGGGTTTTGCTGGCAGAGAGCAGTCAGTTTCTAATGATGATGATACACTTCAGTAAACACTCTTCATGATATTAGATTAGATAATTTAGGTGTTGCAAATTTTGATTGGGATATATTTTGAGTGTTTTCTTTGAGGTAGCTGTACTTACCCATTCTTACTACTATAAATCAGATAGCATGGAATCTGAGTGATCTCAGCCAATCATCCAGAAAGTCAGTCTTTCACTTCTTTATTGACTCAATAAATTTGCTGGTTGGTTGGTTGGTTGGTTGGTTGGTTGGTTGGTTGGTTTGTTGAGTTGTTAGTTGGATGGTCACTTGGCTGATTGAGTGACTAGATAGTTAGTTAGTTACTTAGTTGAATGGTCACTTGGCTTATTGAGTGACTAGTTAGTTACTTAGTTGATTGGTTGGTTGGTTTATCACTACTTGATTGATCAGTTGGTTGGTTGACTATTGATTAGTTACTTGGTTAGTTGGCTACTTGATTGGTTAGTTGATTGGTTAGTTACTGAAATGATTGATTGGCTAGTTGGTTGATTGGGTGAGTTGATTGTTATTTGGTTGATTGGTTGGTTGATTGTTTACTTAGCTGATCTATTTAGATTGTTGGTTGGTTAGTTTGTAGGTTGGTTGATTGGTTAGTTAATTAGTTGGGTTGTTTGGCTGGTTGGTCAGTTGACTTTTTGTTTAAGTTTTGGCTTTTTTTATACACAGTCTTACTATATGGCCTAAGGTAGCCCTGAACTCATGATCCTCCTGCCTTAAATTTCCCCAGTGCTGATATTATAGATATTCACTATTACACATAGCCTTGATATTTACTGAGTGTCACCCAAGGACCAGACATTAATAACATGGTAAAAGTATTCCAAGGGTTATTCTTATATTCACACAGCTACTACCCAGTGTGAGACAAAGTTGGAGGGGAAGTGTGACGCGCGCGTGTAGTGGTCTCGCCGGCAAGAACACACACACACACACACCAGAATCCTTCCGTAGAAACACGTTTATTCCCAAAAACCAAAATGGTGGAAGAAGACGGAGAAGACGGAGAAGACACACAGAAGACACAGAGAAGACACACACACACCCAACACCCAGCCCTGGGAAAGCATTCCTATATACCCTAGAGCGGTGTATTCACCTCTGATTGGCTGCTTACTCGTTGCGCGCCAAACGCCGTGGGATGGGCTTTAACTTTGGCGGGCTTTTACCATGGCACATGCGCAATTTATTTGTTTACTAGGAAGAATTATGGCTGACAGCGCCACCTAGCGATGGCGGACTTTGCCAGCACCTGCCGCGGCTCCCAACAGGGAAGATATAACCAAATAATTTAATAAGAGAGTGTACCCATGCAGGTTGAAGCTAAGACTCAGATAAAGGGAAGACGTCTATGGATGAGTTAAACAAGGGTATCTAAACTATACTAAGCTTGAAACAACACATGATAGGAAACTTCTCCAAAATCTGACCAATGAGGGTGACTAAGCCTCAGCTAATAGTACATCTCTCTTTCACTGTCAAGGAAACAAATTTTATTAGAGTGACAGTTTGTCAGTGGAAGAGCTTGGATTTAAATGAACATCGAGAGGATGAAAGGTGACTCTGTGAGCAAAGAGCTCGCTACATAAGCCCAACGACCTGAATTTAGATTCCCAGCACCCAAGTGAAAACCAGGCATGGCAGTGTCTATCTGTAACCCCAGCATTCAGGGGTGGGGTAGAAACAGGAGGATCCTGGGAGCTTTCTGAGCAGCCAGTCTAACTGAAACAGTGAACTCCAGGCTCAGTGAGAGACTCTGACTCAAACAGTAAGTAAAGCAGTGACTGAGGGAGATTTCTGACCTCAGCCTCTGCCCTCTATATGTGCTCACATAGGCAAGCTTACACACACATGCACCCATGCACATGTGTGTACATGCATGTATATACAAATACATGTTATACACTCTAAATAAATAAATAAGCACCTTCATATATCTTCAGAGCCAACTTCCTTAACCACTGTTCTATATGTTTCCATATTCCAAGTCAAACAGTTCGGTAGTTGAGAGTTACCCATATTCAAGCATCACTTTCTACTGGAAGACACTTAACTCTCAATATCTTAAATCAACCCAGAACTGTGAGGTGCAAGGTACTTTCAGACCCACCCAACTATACAAGTGGAAGGAAAACTTTAAATATTTCAGCAAATGCACTTGGGGTGGAGTCAAATATGCCATTTCTGAAGCTGCTTTAAAAAGAGGAATAAGAAAAGGTAAATAGCTAAAAGCAGCTTCCACTGAAGCCGCAATCAAAACAGCAATTAGAATCGATTTTCAAAGCACAATCAAAAGGCCCCACCCCACACCCCACACTCTTCTTCAAAACAGATGATAAGTTAATTCTCAGCTCCCTGCGTTGCTCATTGTCTGGGCTACAAAGGAATTCTATAGCCCTGAATATCAGTATGGGTAATTATGTCGTGCTTATGAAGCATTTTGTAAGTAAAAGATTGCAGTTGGAGAAGCAGGACAGTTCCTCGAGAAAGCACAAAGGCTCATGTCATAAGATGGAAGAAAAAGAGACAACTGGGAGTTGGAGTAGCCCCATGTCACATCCTCACCCCCAGCCTTTGATGTCTCTGACCAGACAGGTGTGGAATGTCATTTAATTCTCATTAAAAAAAAAATCAAGAACCTAGGGTCTGGGCACTGAAGGTCTTTGATGGCGAGAATGGACACTACAGTAGAAAAGGAGCTCACTAACAGAAAGGCAACAATTTTACTGGAAGAGTACTCCTAAGAGACAGCTGAACCTTTTTCTCCGTGGTCAGTTGGGTGGTCAGCCATAGTAGTCTGCACTTACATACCTCTACTCGGAACTCATGCTCCAGGCGCTGAGCCTGCTGTTTGTCTACTCTGACATGTAGCAAGGGGACAGCAGAATGAGACTCCCCAGATCCACTCACCTCCTGAAGCAAGTAAGTGACTCATGTGGATTACCGCTCCACAGAACCACATGGGATGGAGTGGTAATCTCCCAGAATCAGACTGGAGAAAGGGGATAAAGGAAATGAGTAATAAGGAAATTAAGAAAGGGGGCACAGAAGAAAGGAGAAGGAAAGGAGGAAGGTAAAGTAAAGAAGAAGACAGGGAAGGATGAAGAAGGAAGAGAGGTAAAGATGGGGAAGGGGGAAGGGATGGGAAGGGTACAGAGAACAGGGAGAAAGGAACAGGGGGAGGGTAGGAAAGGGGAGGGGAGGAAAAGAGATGGGAAGGGAGGGGAGGGAGGGAAGGAGAGGGGAGGGGGACAAAGGGGAAAGTAGGGAAGAGGAGGGAGGGAAGGAGAGGGAGGGAAGGTAAAAGGAAGGTAGGGAAGGGGAGGGAGAGAAGGGGTAGGGAAGAGGAGGGAAGGGGAAAGGAAGGTAGGGAAAGAGAGAGAGAAGAGAGGGAAGGGGAGAGGATGAAAGGAGAGGGGAGGGAAGGAGAGGGAAGGGAAAGGTGGAAAAGAGGAGAGAGGGAAGGGGAGGGAGGGAAGGGGAGAGAGGAGGAAAGCCTGCTTCCAGGTACATCTACAGTTTTTGCTACCTATCAAAGGAAAGTTTAGCAACTTGCTTGTGAAGCAAGATTCCATCTCTAATAAAGACAACCTCCTTCAATGTTGCATGCATTCATGAGGTGTGACTCTGGGCAGCCAAAGTGTTCCATATCTTTCTCTAAAAAAATCAAATACAAGCAGATCAACCACTATGCTAAGATCTTGAGTGCCAGGCACTGTCCTAAGTGATGACAGTTTGGCAGAGAGCAAGCTATGCATAAGCTCCGCCCTCAAAAGCTCAAGGTATGTTACTAATGAAAAGGCCTGTGGTGGTTTGAATATGCTTGCCCAGGGAGTGGCACTATTAGAAGGTGTGGCCTTGTTGAAGTGAGTGTGGTCTTGGAGTAGGTGTGCCACTGTGGGGTTGGGTTTTAAAACCCTCATCCTAGCTGCCTGGAAGCCAGTCTTCTCCTAACAGCCTTCAGATGAAGATATAGAATTCTCAGTTCTGCCTGCACCATGCCTGCCTAGATGCTGCCATGTTCCCACCTCAATGATAATGGACTGAACCTCTGAACCTGTAAGCCAGCCCCAGTTAAATGTTGCCTATAAGATGCCTTGGTCATAGTGTCTTTTCACAACAGTAAAATCCAAAGACAGACCCCATATGAGAAATATGGAGTTCCCGAATGTAAGAGTAGCATGAGGAGGTGATGAAGGAGCCCAGCTGCATCCTGGTAACACAAGCTCCATCTGGAACTCCCTAGCCCAGTCATGGGAAACCTGTATATTAACCAATCATGCTGTGTCCCTAATCATTGTCATCCTACTCCCAAGCTGTTGATGTCATGAGGCCCATATGTCCTCTGCACTGTTAGGTATGGGCTGTGTGAACCCAGAGAACCAAAGAGCTTCTGGTGGGTAAGGATTAGCAGACAACTGTTGCTCCCACGGAAAACTGTGGATAAGTGCTGCCATTCAGGAAGGCAGCTGGCACCCCTGTTAACGTAGGGATGAAATATTGGCTCAATGTTTAAGAATGCTTCTTGCTTTTACAGAGATCAATCAGAGCTCAATTCATAGTACCCACCTACTACATCAGGTCGTTCAGAACTGCCTGGAACTCCAGCTTCAGATATCTGACCCCGTCTTCTGGCCTTCACGAGCATCCACACCCATGCACGCACATACATGCACACACACACTCACACACACATGTTCTCACACCCACCATTCCAGTTCCAGGAGGTAACAAGGAGCTACATCCGTACTGAGATTAGTCTTGCTTATGAAATTCAGAATCAGAGACATCCTATGTGGGAAAGAATGAAAAGAAAGTGTTTGTTAGTAACAGAAGCTAATTCATGGAGATAGACCTCATTCCATGTATTATGCTGATTCTTTGTCAATCATCAGACAAAGGTATCCCCCAAACCTCCAGCTACAAGAACACAATTGATCAAGAGCCCAACACCCACTCTGCCTGGAGATTCATCCCTATACTTGCACAGAAGTCATACATTCCATAGGTGCTTTCAGCCAAGGCCTAAAAAAAGCAAAGACACCAAGACAGATCTGATGCTGGGAGAACTGGGGCTCAAAATCTCCCTGTAGGCCTGTCTTCTATCCACAGCAGTCCTGGGTGCTTACATCAACTTTTCCTACCCCCTTTCTTCACTTGGTCTGAGTGGTTGGTCCTCTTGCCTTGTCTGGACCCTCACCATTTTATTTCATGGGAATTTTCACTGTAAAAATTGTTGTCCATTTGATCTTCTTTTAGTGTTGGTTTCTCAGAAAACTGAGATTAACAAAAATGAGGCCAGAAGTGGTCCAAACAGGAAATGGGATGAGAATTTGAGTTCATGCACTCTCTTCTCTGGAGGTAAGATATTATGGTTAGTAGGCAGTACATGGATACTCTCTGTGCAAAGACGGAATCGGAATTGTTAAATTTTTCAGTAGTAGTCGTGTAAGAAAATGTTCCAGGTAAAGAGAATACTGTAGTTCTGTGATCTGAGCAATTGAAAAATGGAAGGTAAGAGTGCTTTCAAAGTCAGCAGCTGGCTGGCCACTACTTGGGTACACTGCAGCTCACTATGAGGATAGCAAGAAACTAAAGACTGTTGACAGACATCTAATGACAAGACAAGAACCAGAAAGCCTTGCTCGTCCCCCAAAAAGAGGCCTTTGTGTTCTGCCACAGAAAGACAGAGAGAACTGCCTGGTAAACTGACAACTGCAGAGTCACAGAGCTTCAAAGAGTTGACATGGTCAGCCAGGGCCCATCCTGTGTGAAGACAAGGACGTGGCAGAGTAAACCTGAGAGCCTGAGTCATGCTAGACACCAGGAAGAATGACTATAAAACTATGGGTTCTGTAGCCTCCCAGGCTCCAAGACTTTGAAGGAAACCTACTCTTCCCTAGTTAGAACTCAGGGTACTGGCAAATGATACAGAACCTCTTTCTGAAAGAGGGGCACCCCATACCTCCAAACTGCCTCTGCTGTCTCTCCTGGATGTTATGCCACTAACTGAGGTCAGCCTGAGTAGAGACATGTTCAGCCTGATGAAAAAAAGATAAACCTACATAGCTAAAGAGCTATCCCATAAGTGCAGTCATGTCACATCCCCTAAAATGCTCAGTGTCTAAGAACGTCATCTATATACTAAGGCAGGCCTGTTTCCTGGGAGAGCATGGATGCAGAAGATACAGATGCAGAAGAGACAGGACTTAGTCTTCTATAAAGATATAATGTATGCTGAGCATGTGTACAAATGCACACATCACATCACACACACATACAGGCCACACATACACACAACCACACCACACACACTCACATGCCACAAACTACATACACCACATACGACACCACACACACGCGCGCGCACACACACAAACAATCCAAGAAAATCCATGTAATCTCACAAAAGGTACTTTTAAGAATGTATGTTCTTTATTTGTTAGAATTAAAACTGGGAACAACTCAAAATTCATCAACAGATATGGAAATTGTGGCATAGAGGACAGTGGACTGAAAAAGAATATAGCTGTGTGTAAATTATGTGGGTCTCAAGAATAAAGGGTTGCATTAACAGACCAGACTTAGAGGACTATTCTGTAAGTCTGTTCACATGAAGCCTAAACACCGCTGGCTCTGTTGTGAGGGGACCAGGAATAATTCCCTGAGTGCAGAGACAGGAGGCGAGTGCCTGCAGAGAGGAAAGCAGTACTCATCTATTTTTTTCTACTGGGGATTGAATGCCCAGCTTTTCACCAGCTAGGCAAGTGCTTTATCACTGAGCCACCCCTCCAGACCATGTCAACATAATATGTTCTCTCTCCCTCTCCTTCCCTCCCTTCCTTGCTCTCTTGTGCTGGGTGATAAAGTCATGGTTCTCCGTCTTAATCTAAGTGGTGAGTACATGAATGTATAAACAAAAGAGTTCACTTGAAGTTGAGCAGAGAATAGAGTGTTCGATCACACAAGGGTAATCTTGGCATTTGAGAAGCTGAAACAGAAGGATGACCTCAACTTTGAAGTCAGTCAAGGCTATGCATGAGTTTTAGCTCTGCATAGATGACAAAGTAAAATTCAGTCTCAATAAAATAATAAAATAAAAACAGGTGCTAGAGAGATGGCTCAGTGGAAAAGAGCACTGGCTGCTCTTGCAAAGGACCAGGGTTCAATTCCAAGCACCTACATAGCAGCTCACAACTCTCTGTAACCTCAGTTCTAGGGAGTCCAATGCTCTTTTCCAACTTTCATATGTACCAGGTGTGCACATGATACACAGACATACATGTAGGCAAAACACCCATACACATGAAATAAATAAGTCTAAGATTTACTTTGGAAAGTTTTGCATACTTTATCCTGTATTTGTTATATGACAATAAATTATTTAAAGGGTACTTGGTAGAAATAAGTTTTCAATTTCTTCATTTATTCCTTTTGTTTCTCTCAATAAACATGTTTGTCAGAAAGCAAAACACTGAAGTTACTTCATGGAAGAGGGGGTGTTCAGTCTTCAGAGTGTCGCCGGACACCAGACACTTTGTTTGCAACAATGCGTGCAGTGAACTGTCTGGGCTGTAGGAACATTACTCTTTGTCCTGGTTTTGAAC
The DNA here is from genome assembly GCF_004785775.1 of Grammomys surdaster. NCBI lineage: Eukaryota > Metazoa > Chordata > Mammalia > Rodentia > Muridae > Grammomys > Grammomys surdaster. The sequence goes on along the minus strand of NW_021604749.1, from coordinate 795,142 downwards.
AGTTCATCAAATCCAACAGCAAAGCCAGTGGTGACAGTGAGCTGAGCTGCTCTCCCCTCAGAAATGTTCTCTAGAAATTAAAACCTCAGTCTGCAATTTGGAGCCCGGTAGCTATGCTACTTTCCATTTGAGCCCCACTGTACATTGTTCTTTAAAACGTGCTAACAATGCCTCCGATCAGACCACAATTACAGGCCTGTAACTTCAGGCCTTCATTAGGCCTGGGCCAATGCCTCGATCCCATGTGCATTTTAATAGTTGTTTTCTGATATCGAGGTGCCTAATGCTTTCTCCATCTCTTAATGACTATTCTTAGCAAACAAATTCTGTGCCTTATAATTAGTGATTTTCTTCCTAATTATGGCTTTTTCAATTTTCACATGAGATGACAAAAAAATCATGTTTTGCCCAAGAACCAGCTTATTAGTTAATGAAAATTTGTCTAATAGCAGCCTTTAGATATCCTGTCAAAATCAAAAGCAACATTTAGAGATGAGAAATGTTGCTTCTGTGTTAACATTCAATGTTAATTTCTGGGTAGAGACTTGGAATGAGGCATAGGAGGCACAATTTCTTCTAAAAAGATTAAAATATTCCTTGTGGACTCCATAGAATTTGTAAATGTTAAATCTCTCTCTCTCTCTCTCTCTCTCTCTCTCTCTCTCTCTCTCTCTCTCTGTGTGTGTGTGTGTGTGTGTGTGCGCGTGCGCGCGTGCGTACACATGTCTATCTGTTTGTCTTCCCTCTGTCTCTCTCTCTGTCTCTCTCTCTCTTTCTCTCTCTCTGTCTCTCTGTGTGTGTCTCTGTGTCTGCCTGTCTGTCTCTGTATCTCTTTCTCTCTCTGTCTTTCTCTCTCTGTGTCTCTTTCTCCTCTCTCTGTCTCAGTCTCCCCTCCCCTGACTTCTGTCCCCATTTGTCCTTGATTTATATCACCCTCCTGGGATTCAACTCCAGAGAGAGAGACTTCTCACCTCAACCGTCCCTCATCTGGATGTGTGTGGCACATTGTTTGCCTGGCAAGGGCACCCTGAGCCAGAACAAATCTTCTACCTGTCCCTTGATTCTGAACCATAAATATAGCACTCTGGGAGCAGACTCTAATATTGTCCCCTAAACAAGCATCCTTATTCTCTCCAGCAGATACAGTCTGGTTCACTTGGCTGGGTTTGTTAATAATATGGAGGGAAAGCAAACTTTATCAAAAAGTAGTGACTCATTTCTTCCACCTTAGCAAAATCTATAAAAGATTTAGACACGACCCAAATGATTTACAACTTAAATATTCATGCCCTAGTCCCAGCCCTGAAATGACATTTAAATTGTGTCTGGGGACTTTTGTTTTGAGCTTACTGTCACGGCCCACTTCAGAGGGCTTCAAAGACTAAGAGAGAGGGGAATATTTAGCCTGTTTTCCATTTCAGAGATTTACGAGGTGGCAGATGAAATCCACTCCTGCACTCAGATGCGTCCTGGGAATAGAAACACTGTCCGAACCCAGTAAATAAGGCTGTCTGTGTCGGCAAAGGCTACAGTGGGTGAAACTGATATCCAAGCGATCCTGAAGTCCCTCAGATGGCTTCGTTGAAAGCAGGCTTTTTCAGTCTCAGAGCATTGGCATTGAGGATGGGCTGGGAACCACACTGTACATTGTTGGGCCTTCAACATCAGCCTCTACATACTGTGTGATGATGCACTCTCTTTACCTGTGGTAACCAAAACTGTCTCCTAACACGGCCAAATGCCATCTTGGGGAGAAAAGAGGACAAAAACCTCCTTGATTGAGGACCAATGTTTCAAAGGCGAAAACCAGTCTTATCCCCACTTCAAGTAAGTTGACTTACTTTAAGACTTTTTATTGACCCATAACATGTTTACAGAAAAACACACAGCTCAGTGACTTGTACCCTAAACACATCTGGAGTAGCCAGAGCCGAGGAACCAGAGGCTACCAACCCCCAAAAAACATATGTTGTCCCTCCCTCTTGGTATTTCCTCCACCCATTCCTAGGGAGTGGGTATTCTTGGGATTCCTGGGTTTTGGTTGGCCAAACCACTGCAGAGTCATGGTTAGTTTTTGGCAACTTGGCCCAAGCTAAACTCACCTGGAAAAAAGGAAATCTCAATTGAGGAAACATCTCTGTAGGATTGGCCCATGGACAAGCCTGTGGTGCATTTTCTTGACTAATGACTGATTGAGAAGGCCCAGCCCATTGTGGATAGTACCACCCCTGGCTCAGTAGTTCAGGATGGTATAAGAAAACAGGTTGAGCAAGCCATGAGGAAGAAGCCAGGAAGCAGCGTTCCTCCATGGTCTGTGCTTAAGTTCTTGCTTCTGGATTCCTGCCCCAACTTCTCTTTATGGCAGATTATAGACCATAAGCTGAAATAAACCTTTTCCTCCCCAAGTTGCTTTTGATTATGATCTTTACCACAGCAACAGAAAGTCAATTAATACACACAGCATTTGTGTCACCTTCCTGAGACAAATGAGGGGTAAGTCATTCGGTCACACAGGTTTGTGGACGATTAGTAGCCAGACCATTATTGTTATCAGCCTTGAGAATGAGGCCAGATCCTGATGTGTGAAACTCTTGTTCTGGACAGGTTGGGCAAATGAATAAAAAGATCAGGAGTGGAGGAAATGGCTCAGTGACTAAAACACTTGCTACAAAAGCATGAGGAGCTGAATTTAGAGTCCCAGAACCCATGTAGAAAGCCAAATGTGGACACATATGTGCCTGTAACACTGTAGAAGATGGAGACAGAATCTCTGGCTTCCAGCTGAGCTCCAGATTCAGTGAGAGACCCTATCTCAAATGAAAAAGACAGAGAATGACAGAGGAGGCTCCACAAATGTCCCCCTTCAGCTCCCGTACGTGTGCACGTCTGTGGACACATACACACATATATAATATGGACGCTCTCAGACAATCCTGAATGTGAGGAGGGAGGTTACATGATAAGGTCATAAAGAGGGACCACCACTGATGTGGAGATCAGAGGCTTTTCTGAAGTGTGTCTACTGAGCCATATGAATGCTGGCAAAGGGACACAAATGTGAGGAATGGAGAAAGAAGTATTCTAAGTAGAAGAGATCACAAGAATAAGAATGAAGAAGGCTGAATGACAGAGAGCAAGGCCAAGAGCATCTAGAGAGTGTGCTGGAATCCATGTGTGTGTGATGCAGTTCCTGGGGCTCTGAGAGCAGAGGAGGAGCTGAAGTTCATTCCGAGCGTAATGAAAATGGGCTGACTGTGTTGAGGAAATGCACTGGCTTGTCTGTTAGCAACATGAATATGTCAAATCACACTGGTTCTGCTCAGGGATGGATTTCAGGTAAGTTGTCATCGTCAGGCAGCTAGACAATCAAGTGCAAAAGTCCATCTACCTCCTCAGAGGACTTTCATGATGGACATACCCTTTCTCTCAGGGTTTGAAAGAGCTCCAGAGGGACTGGGGATTTAGCTCAGTAGTAGAGCGCTTGCCTAGCAAGCACAATGCCCTGGGTTTGGTCCTCAGTTCTGGAAAAAAAAAAGACAAAATAACAAGAAAGAGCTCCAGTTCTCTCTTTCCACATTCATGGTCATGATTTTCACTCTCTCCCATCAGAATTTGCCCATTCTGTGTCCCATGTGCTACACAGAATGGGAGAATGAAATATAGTGCTTGAGACTGGGTATGGTTTAGAGTTCTATACAATTGGCTTTCTTTTTCAATTCAATACTTCTGTCCCTGATCTTGTTTATTATTTGATGGTTTGAAACTTACACTTAAATAATGAATTTTTGTCATTGTCACTGCCCCCCCATGATAAAAGCAGCCTAAAGGAATTTATGACCGTAAAGTTATCCCTAAAGAAGATACTAGAAGGCATCCTTCAGTCTGATCAGAAAGATAAACAAATGCAAGAGACCACAAGGTGAAGGACTTATTAAACAAAAGTCTAAGATAGTATCCTACTATAAAAAAAAATCAACAATGGCAAAAATTAATATACACTTTTCGGGGTTGGTGGAATGGTTCAGTGGCTAAAGACCCTTGCCACCAAGTCTAATGGCCTGAGTTTGATTCCCAGACCCACATGGTAAAAGGAGAGAACCAACCCCTTCAAGTTGTCCTTTGACCTACACACATGCACCATTGTATACACACAGAGACAGAAACAGAGACAGAGACAGAGACAGAGAGGGGGAAACCTTGAAACAAAGAACCCCCAATGGCCGCATACCCCCAACAGTGATTCTGCCTGGTCACTCTGTCAATCAATTACTCCAAAGTAAATAATTAGTAAGTTTCCAGGCATAAAGTTGGGCAATTTTCACATGCACTATTTCAGCTAATTTTGTCAGTCACTTCTCAGCAGATTCTGTCATTGCTCTCAGTTTACAGACCATGAGTCTGCATGGGTCCCATCAAGTCACTCGTTGGCTAAAAGGTCACCCCAGCAGCATGCGGCAGGACTGGGATTGAAGCATGCGACTCACACCAGCCCTGAAAACCCAAAATTTCACTTTGAAACTTTGGTTTTAGTTTTTCCAGCCAAAAGAAAAAAGAAAATTGTTATCAATAATATAAATTACATTATCAGTGAACTTTCAAATCCTTGAAATATTTTCAATGATATTAGGAATTGCTAGCTAAGAGTGTACTAACCAGCTAGAAACAAAGAAAACCATATTCAATCAACAGACAACAACAGTGGTGTTTAGAACTCATTATGTGATAACAAATAAAGTCAGTCATTTTTTTAAAGGGATAACTTGTCCAAAGAGATCTTATTTTCATCTATAAATATATACACAGTATGAGCATATTTATTCTCTAAAGCAGGGAATATAGTTGGCTTTACATTCTTTAGAGGGAAATACTATGGGAGTCTCTGAGCTCGGTGAGAGAAGCCATCTGTTACAGGAATCACATGTGCTGCAGCTTGTTCATGTCTAGGTTGCTGTAGCTCCTGTGTTTCAGCAGCTTTGAATGAGAAATGTCGTCTTCCCTTTAGACAACTAAAAGCTGTTTCACCATGTGGCTTCCTTCTTCGGAATACTGGACAGCACCTCCCTCTAAAGAATATTAATGCTGACAATAATGCCCTCGGGAAATCCAGAAACCCACAATGATGTAACTAGTGGTATCTTACTTCAACAGCAAAAAAACCAAGCAACATTTTTCAAGGAAAAGAATCAAATTTAATTTATATGAAAAGCTGTTCTCCCCCTCCTTTAATTAGAGGAATGAGACACTAAACCTCAGGAGTCACTTTTCACGTGACAACGATGATAAGCTGACATGGCATTCATAGAGTTACAGAAAATGGTTTTGTCATTCACAATCAGTCAACATTCTTAATAATTCCTTATTACAAATATTTCAGATTAATGGTCAGAAAGATGGCTATGTGCTTAAAAGTACCTGCTATGCAAGGACCCCAGAATCCATGTAAATGTCAGGTGGGTGCAGCAGCAATCTTGTAATTGCAGACCAGGAACACAGTGGCAAGATCTCCAGAGCAAACTGGCTAGTGATAGTAGCCATATCAGCAAGTTCTGGGATTGATTGAGAGACCCTGACTCAATGAATGAGGTGGAAAATGCGTTGGCGAAAATACCCAATGTCAGCCTCAGACCTCCACATATATGTAATACATGTGCACATGTGTTCACATATGTTTGCACACAAATGCAATCCCCACACATATATCCATGTGACTACATATACATACATACATACTTTCTTACATATATACATACTTACATACATACATACACATGAAAAAATAATAATTTTAGATCCAGACCAAAATTGTAAATTCCTAGCCCTTCAAGGTATTTTATTACAACCTGCAAATTGACTATCATTTTCTAAATGAAGAAATACAGAGTATTCAAGATCACACAGCCCAACATTGGTCACATCCTTCAGCCCGTCCTTCTCAAGATCCTCCCTGGAAGATCTAGGAGTTCCTCGTCTTCAATTCAGCACATGTGTGTTAAAGAACATGTGTTCATTGAGAATTTCCTACATTTTTGATAATATTAACCTCCTATAATTCTTCCTTGATCTGCTCCTCTTCCTTGTTCCTAACCACCCAAACCATGTTCTTTTTGTATTTCCCCATCAAGGCCAATTTGTGTTCAAATGCTGTGTTCAAATATTCTTGGATGTGTGGCCTTTCCTGGAAGTGTGGTCAATCAAGGACTACCTACACACTTAAGAAAACTGACTGCCTCACCCCCAGTATCTAACAATGGCCAGGAGCTCCTTGGACAGGAGTGGGACTTCTACGGTTAGACAGTGATCCAGCTAGAACCTACACTTACACTGCTAAGTAGATATAGCAGTAAACCAACTCCTAATGGCTTCTCATTCTACTCAGAGATCAGTGTATCTCTCAAGCACCATCAGGGAGCCTTCCGCTTGTAATGGATGATGATTAACCCAGAGAACCACAACTGGAAAAGGTACAGATAATAATAAGAAGCTGCACAATGTTTAACCCTATAAGAACATAGATACCTCATGCCATTTCCCAAGGCTTGGATTCATTAAGGAAGAAGGGGCAGGAAGACTGTAAGAGCCAGAGGTGGTAAATGACTACGGGAAGACAGTATCTTCTACACATGATAGAGAGCTGCACATAAGCTCACAGCATTGTGTCAGCATGCACAAGACCTGGGTGAGCCCAAACCAGACCAAATCCCAATGTTCAGCATGAACTTAACATTTCTGTTTACAGAAAGAGCACAAAGCTCCTTGAGCCCAGTGTTTTATGAACCATGGTCATGCACCAATGCATGGGACCACTTGAAGAAAGGCTGACCCAAAAATATAACGTCTTTCCCTGGCCGTCAGTATAGTTGCAGAACTCAACCATTCTTGCTAAGATCTAAGCTTCGTTTTCATTGCTTGAGAAAACTGTCAATAGACACAGCAAGCACCTAAAATGCACAGTTACTTTGCTGCTCTCTTGTAGTGCTACCCCTAGCTTACTCTCCATCATCAGCACCTAGAAATCGGCAAACATCTGGTAGCTTGCTATCCCCGGGGACCATTATTCCAAGAAGACGTGTGAACTTTTAACACCTTAAAAATCATCGTGAGAGATCCTCCATACATAAAATTATTCATAAAAAGGAATAAGAAAATATTCCTCCCTTAGCTTACAAGCCTGGTCCCTGATACCTGCCCCCTGAGCCACACATACGCAACCAGCTTTACATATCTGAGTGCCGCTCCTGGTACCCATCAACTCCCATCTCACAGGTGAGATACCTCAGTGTGTTACTGTCCTTCAGTCAAAAAGTCAGAATAAGAAAAACCGTTCTCTCAGATAGGAAGAATCGTACAGGTCTGTCTTCAGGCATGGCTAAACTCCATTAGTCAGATAGTCTTTCCAAATCCAGGAAACATCACAGCCTTTGGTCTAAGAGCATCAGTGACCATAATGCAGTGTGCTGAGATGATAACAGAGATGTACCAACCCTGCTTTCTTACCTCCTGGGCCTTTCCTGGTTACGATAGATAACCCTGAGACCCAAAGTCTCCACAGGCTCTTTCAAACCCCAAAACACCCCCTAAAGTCTAGGAGAACCATCAAGAAGCTTGGCAAGAACTTCCTTGCATACATCCCTGATTTACCTCTTACTGTGTGATCTTTAAAACGTGCAATACATTTTTCTGGTGGCTCTCTTCCACAGCAGTAAAATGAGGCATTTTCCTTAGAAACCAAAACTCACACAGAAGCACCCTGACGGGGCATGCACAGAGCATCTCTGCTACCTGAGTAACTAAAGCCACTCCCTCCTTCTTGCCAACAGCCTAGAGTTATAGCACCTACAGCATTTAACATCACCTCCTGCCCTTATTACCCCTCCACCTCCCACCTAAGTCTAACCACCCTTGACTATTTCTCTTCGGGAATGCATCCTCCCTGACAACTTCACACTTGCTGGGTCTGTGTCCTTAAATCTTTCCAGACTCACTCTCTTGCCTCTTAAGTCTTTGTTCAAAAGCCTCCTCTCCAGAGGCCTCCCTACTAAAAGTAAAAGTAGTGATTCGGGTTCTCTCTCTCTCTCTCTCTCTCTCTCTCTCTCTCTCTCTCTCTGTCTCTGTCTCTGTCTCTCT
>NW_021604749.1:768820-786918 GCF_004785775.1 Grammomys surdaster | reverse complement strand
TGTGTGTGTGTGTGTGTGTGTGTGTGTGTGTGTGTTTCTCTCTGTGTATTTTTCTCTATGTCTCTGTCTCTCTCTGTGTCTCTCTCTGTCTCTGTCTCTGTCTCTCTCCCCACTCCCTTCTCTCCCTCTCCCTCTCCCTCTCTCTCTCCATCTCTCCCTCTCTCTTCTTCCTTCCTCTTCCTGCCACATTTAATTTTGTGCACTGAATCATCGCTCTTCGGTATTCTATATACTTTCCTGTTTTGTTTTTTTTTTTGTTGTTTATTTAATGTACCTCTCCCTACTAGACGTAAAATGTTTTTCTTCCACACCGTGGTAAATCCCTATTCCTAATTCTCCAGTGTAGGGACCTTTATTTTTATACAAGATTCTAATCTGGCCTTAAGTTCTCTCATGTAGCCCAGGCTGATGTGGAACTCATGAGCCCCCGCCTCAGCCTCCTGAGTACTGGGATGTAGCACTGAAGTCCCAGGGCAGGGATCTGGGCTGTTCTGTCTACTACATTCTCCACAGCATCCAGACTATGACCAAGGATATAATGGGTGAGCAATAAACATATGTAAAGTGTCATTGCTTCTTGCTTGACCTTGGCCCTTCCCACTGAAGAAATTCTAAGAAAAAATATAATTGCTTTTTCTTCCATTTTCTGGGTACACACACACACACACACACACACACACACACTCCTTTTCTTTTACCTATCCACAGGCACATCTGTCTTTCCCTTTCCAGCAGCCTTTTACACAGGAAGGAATGAGGTGAGGTCTAACAAGGAGGCAAAAGCCAGGTTGTCTGTCTTCATTGTGGATGGCAAAAAACGGGGAGAAACGGAGCTGGGTGTCACCTGAATGACACAGTTTGTCGTTTCTGGCAGGAGTCTGTGTTGTCTGGAGAGTTAGCAGGCCTGCTGTTAGAGGAACACGCTCTTACCAGGAGTAAGTCACAGCCTGAATTAGTCCCCCACCCTGGAAGAAGAGCAAAGCCCACAGACCACGCTGGACTGTGACTTGCACATGACTTGCTCCGTACAAAGGATGCACCGTATTTTATTTTCAGCCAGCAGCCAACAAGTGCTTTTCATGTGCAGCATGGTGCCTACTTCATCTCGGACTCGTTCCTGACTCTACAAACCGATCCTGCTGCCAGCGTCCCGAGGTGCACTGAGGCTGCATGCAGTCTAACTCAAAGGATATCTTAATCCTGGTGAGAAAAGAGACTCTAATACCCAGTGACCTGCCCTAATTGATGTCTCTCCAAGGACTCTGCCTTTATGAAAGGAGAGCTTGGTGTTTAATAGAAGGTAGAAGAGGGAGAAATGGAGTGGGGGAGTCTCAGTTTTTGCTTTTTAACTTCTGCATCATCAGACCTTTGACAATCCAGTGCACCCCTCTGAGCCTCTGGTCTGTGAAGCACTTACCACTGTGGGAGACAGCACAGGTCCTCTGGGATGAAAGCAGAGCAGAATATAAATTCAGATCTTGGCGTTCCCTCCCCCACCTCCAGCACTTGGGATCCTAACACACACACTGCTCACCTCCTACTGTCCTCTCTACAGTTGTACTTTTTTCTTCTGTCAGACTAACGACCATATTTTTTATCTAAACAATCTTGACAAAACAATACATTTTCCCTTTTGATGACATCGGAAATAAATACCAGCTTTGCCATTTTCCAATACTCAGTTTACACAAATTCCATCTCCAGTAAAGCAGATCTTGGATCCAGAGAAGAATAAGACAGTGTAGATGTCAGAGAACAGCCCAGGCTTGGCTTGGAAAGCTTTAAAAGTGGGATGGAACGGCCAGGGGTGGGGAGCAAGCACTGTGAAACAATTTGCTACTTTCTGGTTTAATTAGAATCAGATAGTGTGCAATAGAATTGTCGTCACCTGATAACATAATTATGTTATCATGTGACAAACATGGAGGACTAATATTTGAGTGACTGAAGCATGAACATAATTCACCTCAAGCAAGAGAGAAATTGTATTAGCAAAATGCCTCCAGATCCACTAATTAATTTACTATATTACGCATGGCAAGAAATGGCAGAGAACAGGAAAAAGCTTGGGTTTTTTTTTTCTGAATTAGGGACGTGGCAAAGGATGTGTCTCCCCATAATTCACGTCTGCAATGGGTTTCCACAGGGTAGATCTGGAACATGGCAGCGAGCAGTGGACTCGGGGCTCTTAGCCACTTAGCAGGTGTCAAAACCACTCAGTTCTCCACTTGCTGTCTTCATCTACAGAACTCTTTACTCAATGGAAATGTCCTTCTGCACGTGGACTCTGCAATGGGAAAACTCTCAGACCCTTGGCTCACTCATCACCAGAGATGGACAGTCCCCTGCTCTGTTTTGTCTCCCTGTCACTCACAGGTTACAGATTTCCTAATGAAGGTAAACAAAATAACACCAGACACAGCCTAATTTAACTCATTTAACCAGCAAGGAATTATGTGTTCATGCAATGTTTCAAAGTCTGTATCCTGTGGAATGGCTAGAAAAGGTCACAACATATATGTCACCTTGAATAGTAACATTTCTGTGATGAGGCTAGTGAGTATCTACTCTCTTAGCTATTTTCAATAACACTGGCCACCAGACTGAACGCTGCATCTTTTTTATTCCTCCTCTAGAGCTGGTCAGTGAGCCCTGGCAGCCTCGCTCTGCTGTCTGCTTCTGTAAGTTCCACTGCCTTACATCCTATGTGGCAGTCACATGACCAGGCCCTCATCCCTCTAGACTTGTCTTATTTCGCTACATCATTCCCACCAAGCTGATCCACATTGTCACCAAGAGCAGACTTCCCACCCTTTGCAAGACTGACTGGCATTCTCTTGCATATTTTCACATCTATATGTCCGTGGATCATACTTTATGCATAAATGCATTGACAGGTACTTAGGTCGATTTCCTACTGTGGTTACCATAGATAATGCTGTAATGAACACGAGGGTACAGTGTCTAACAGACTGATGTCATGCCCTTTGGCACTCAGTAATTATTTAGTAAAAATGAAAAACTCATATATGGAAACCATAACAATGGCTAGTAACCATAAAAGGAGTATGGATAGATGATAGATGTTCTATATTCATAAGTAAAAAGTATTTTTAACATAAAACTTCTTTCCAAGTCAGTCTATAGAAATGTCATTCCTATTAGAATCTTAGAAAGTTTATACATACACACACACATACACACACACAGGACCAGTAACTAGTAAGTCAAAACAACTTTGACGGAGCACAACCATACCAGAAGGTTTTCAATTCCTGATTTCAAATTTCACACACATCTACAACAGCAGGGAAAAAAGGTGTTGCATCTGTATGGTGTGATTTCTTTCATATGTAGAACCTAGAATGTGGGGGGGGGAGGGGGGTTGCATGAGAATGTAAGGGAGACCATGAAGAAGAAGGGGACCAGGGGGACAGGAGAGGATAATGGGGCATGAAAATGACCAAAGTGGCATGATATATTCAAGTGAAAGTGTCATCATGAAACCCATCACTCAGCACAATAAATAAACACCAATAAAAGTTACAGTCACATAAAATAGATCTGTATGTCTATTAGTTGCTTTTGTTTCTGATAAGACACCATGACTACCTTTGGTTTAATCAGAGGTTCTCAAACAGGAGTGCACATTAAGTGTTGCATTGTTTACTTAATGCTACTCAAATCATCACACTGGCATAGCATGTTGTCTTCACTTCCTGCAAAAACACTCTGGATTCTTGAATGAAAAGTCTCTCTCTCTCTCTCTCTCTCTCACACACACACACACACACACAGAGAGAGAGAGAGAGAGAGAGAGAGAGAGAGAGAGAGCCTTATTTTTTCCTTTTTTTATTGGGTATTTTATTTATTTACATTTCAGATGTTATCCCCTTTCCTCATTTCCCCCGCCCCCATAAATCCCCTATCCCATCCCTCCTCCTCCTTTTTGCTTTTATACCATTTTAGTTACATGCAAGTATTAAGGTCAGTTCTAGGTTGAGGAACTAGCAATACAATAGATGCAAATAGACAAGGAACAAGCAAGACAATAAACACAAATAGTCAAAGAACAAGCAAGGCAATAAACAAAGTCCTATGAACAATATTTCTAAGGGCTTATCAGGATGACCAAAATATCTGAGCCTACTTCCCTGTCCTAGCCCAAAGTCATATTTTTAATATGTCCTAAGCAGCTCAATGGCTGAGCCACTCCCAAACTTCCACATTGCTAATGCCTCCCCTCCTTTGCTACCTCAGACCCAGTCAGGGGAGGAGCCCCTGGGGCAGCTCTTCTCCAGCTCTTACATGGCTGTATGCCTTCTTTCCTGAAGTTCTCAAGCCTGATCCTCCTGCTTCCCTGGGAATGTCGATTCTAAGTTCTTCCTCTTCCCTGGGTTCCCTAGCCTGGTAAATCTAAAGTCCCTCCTCTGTCTCCCTGCCCAGCCATTGGCCACCAGCAACTTTACCAATTAGAGCCAACTGGGGGGCTATAACCCATAGCATCTTACCTGAAGACATTTGAATTCCCGTGTAATTTGGGAACCAAATTAACATAATATAAGCAATAAACCAAATCCACAATGTAAGTGTGCTAAGGATGCCTTAGAACACTCTACACCCCAGAAGCCACCAAATCAAATTCCAATTCAAACTTGAATGCTGGCATTTTAAAAAGCTTCTCAGATGATGCCCATGTGTGGTCAAAGCTGAAAGACCCTGAGCCAAAGGTCTAGAGTGCCTGCCATCACAGTTGGCACACAGTGCTTCCTGCATCTCTCACCCCCATCACAACAGAGTTCAGAGTGTGCTGGACCTATCCATGTGTGATTTGCAGAATCAAATTTGGATCCCACTTCAAACACTTTATAAGGGGGAAATAAAGCATTTGTGCAGGAGTTTCTTCATAAAATAAAATAGAGGTTTTCTATGTTGGCTTTTATAGTGTTGTTTGTTTGGGCCACAGAAGGAGTTCATCAGAACAGAGTGGTCCTAAGCCATGTTACTGATCTCCAGTGGTATGTGCCTCTTGCCATACAAACAGAAGAGAGACAGAGAATAGCACGAAGAGTCCCAGTGGGGCCACCATGACTCTATCCCTAGTCTTTGATGCCCGAATGACAACTCCAACATAACAGCAACAAAAACTGCTGTCACTTGACAGTGGGCACTTGTGCCTGCTTTGATCCCACTTTCAGAGGATGTCCACAAAGATAAAGACTCTTCCTTTTGTGGAAGACTCACAGAAAGATAATCCACCAGGCTCCTGGGTTGAAAGGAGCTAATTCATCGCTCTATTGTTCTGCAAAAAGGGCTGTTTCTTGGGTCCTCTATGTGGCCTTTCATACAGAAATAAAGCCAGGCTCTTCTGAGTTTTATTATTTCCTCTGGACAAGACCAGGCTGCTTTGGATTCCAGTGCCCCCAGGACAGAAAGGCTGGCTGAAAACGTGAGCTCCCACCTGCTGGGGCAGAGCCTGCCATGTAGACATGATGTTCTATGTGGCATGAAATGAAGACATTCATTTCTCATATTTCTAGATGCTGACAATCAAGATCAAGAAGTACAAACTAAAGCCCTGGTGACAGCACACTTCCTGGTTTACTGAGTCTACATGTGTTAAGAGGAAAAAAAAATCCTTCTGTTTTCTGCATCAGTACAGCTCTCATCTTTGGGTGGAAGCTGCCCTCTTGAAAGCATGTGAATCTAACTGTCCCCCACCCGAGAGGATCCCTTCAAGATACCACCGAGTGGAAAGGGGGTGGGGAGCTAACAGAAACTTGAGAGGCGCCTGCGATCCACAGCACTCTTTTAAATTAAAAACAAAACAAAACAAAACAGACCCCCCAGATCAAAAGCCAGGATAGGAACCGGGGAGATGGCTCAGTGAGTAAAATGCCTGCATTGAAAGCTCAGGACCTTTCTTCAGTCCCCTAAAATGCATGTAAAGGAGCTAAGTGAGCTGGCAGGGGCTAGTGATCCCAGCTGCCAGCAAGGAACACAGATTCCTGGAGGTTTGGGCAGCCGGCCAGCCTGACCTTGTCAAGTTCAGGTCAAGGAGAGACCTTGTCTCAAAGAAAATGAGTAAGAGGTGGAACCTGGGGAATGACAGACAAGGTTGTTGTCCTCCACATGAAAGTATGCACCTGCACACTAGCACACACACACACACACACACTCACACACAAAAGAGAGAGGGGAAGGAGGGACTCAAGGAAGGAAGGAAAGACAAAGAAAGGCATTTGTTGGTTCTCAAATTTAAAAATACATTTATGGCTGCAACCTGTGGCTCAGATGTCACCAGAGCCCTTCTCTCTTTCTACCTTTCCATCTTTTGTGTTAGTTTTATTTCTAGGGGAGAAAAAAAATAAAACCTGCTGCCCTGCCTCTTTTGTCTTACCTGCTAACACCATAGCTACTCAAGAAAAAGTTACACATTCCTGGGGCTCCAAAAGAAGCCCCAAGTCTGTTTTCCTTTTGTCTTAGTTTCTCTTTCATTGTTGTGATAAGGGTTTATTTGAGTTTTGCAGTTCCAGATCGATGAGAGTCCATCTGCAACATGGTGGGAAGCACAGCAACAGGCAGGCAGGCATCGAGCTGGAACAGCCGCTGAGAGCTCACGTCCTGATCTACAAGAAAGGAGGTAGAAACAAGGGGGTGGGGGGAGCGGGACTCCAGGCACGGTGTAACACTAAAGTGCATCCCTAGCAACTCTCCTTCTCCAGTAAGGTCAATCCTCCTAATTCACCTTCCCAAGCAGTTCTACCAACTGCCAACCAAGTATTCAAACATATGAGCTTATAGGGGCCATTCTCATGGAAACCACCACACCATTGGTCTTAGACGTCAATCCATAGGTCTGGAGAGAAGGATGGCTTGGTGGCTAAAAGCACTTTCTGCTCTTCCCAGAGACCCAAGTACAGGTCCCAGCACTTACCTCCAGTAGCTCGAAACCATCTGTAACTCTAGTTCTCCAAAGGATCTGATACCTTCTTTGGACATCTATGGACACTGTATCCACATACAGCTCTACCCCCTACCCTGGATACATATACACCTAATTAAAAAATAAATCTTGAAAAAAATCAGGCCTTGGGTCCATAACAGTAAGCAGAGAAATGAATATTCATTCTGGCTGGGTTAGGCCTAGGGGCCATAAAATGCCTCCCTCTGAGTCCCACTGATAAGGAGAGAAGGCAATGGATGAAGTTAGAGGGGAAAAGCTAAGAACACCACTGCCCACTGTGATCCTGACGTCTTATCCCAAATGGGGAGAAGATCATGAAACCCTCAGGACTACTGTGAAAACAGAATTAAGTAATGGGCAACAGTAAGTTGGCACACATCTGTAATTCCAGCACTCAGAAGGCTGAGGCAGGAGAATTGTAATTTCCTAATTAACCTGGGTTTCAGAGTGAGCTGTTTACTGGGGGGGGGGGGATCATAGTGTGAGCCATCAGGGTAATACTAGACGGCACTGGCTGGTACTAAGTAAGTGATTCCGCTACTAACGCGCCTGCCACGCATGTGTGAGGACCTGGGTTCAGAGCTGGGCAACACACAGCTGTAATCTCAGTACTGAAGGGGGTGGAGGAATGTGGATCCTGGGAGCTCCCTGGCCAGCCAGCCTGGCTAAAATAATGAGCTCCAGGCTCAATGAGAGACCCTGTCTCAAAAAATAAGGTGGAGAGTGATTGAGAAAGACACCCAGTCTCAACTTCTGGCCTCCAGAAACACAAGTTTATACATGCATGGACCACACTCACAAAATAAAAATGAAACTAACTAAATTTATTATACACATATCCCTGTATCTTGGTATTTTAATCTCATTAGAGCATGCCCTTGGCTTTCTCATCTCCCCTACCATGGCAACCACACATCTGAACACACTGCAGATATACTCAGGAGAAAGCACTGTTCAGCCCTCTAGCCAAAAAAGGCCCTTCTTTGAGACCTGACCAGGATAAGTAACTCCTCAAGAGGGAACCTTGAGAACAGTACCCCAGTTGCTCTCAGAGAGGAATTAATCAGCCCTTTAAAGTGCAAGTGCACCTAGGAAGGGCTTTGTCTTAAATACCAGCTAATAGCTCAGCTAACACTGCAAAGCAGAATGAATTATAGGGCTGGTGAGACCCATCAGGGACCATAGAGTCAAACAGAGAGGAAGGTACTGATGGTAGAGAAAGGGGAGATGCCTGAGTTCTGCCTCCAACTTGTCCTGGAGCATGGTACACACACCCTTCCTTCCCAAATCTGAGTTAAAGAGCTACATGAAAGAGTAACCGCAGCTGCAACCAGAAGAACGTGGTAGGTATGCCAGTCAGGCCCCTTCATTTCTTTTTTAGGCAAAACAATGAATTGTACAGAGATGTGTTTCTGTTTTTTCCACTTCTTCCCATTGGGTGTCCAGGCACTGCTGCACACCATGTGGGGAAGGATGAGCAAAGTCCAGAATGGGCGGGTCAGCAGGATCTGGTCCAGCAGCCTATGTTGGAGGGAAGAGGTCTTCTCCAAAGATTTCAGTGTTGCAGCTCTTTTAAATGGCATTTAATGAAACAGCTCTTTCAGAAGGTATTCAGTGAAACAACTTGTATTCATATGCTTTGTTCGGGATGAATCAAGGGCTATAAATATGATCCTTGGAAAGTGGGAAGGGTTTCTTCTTAGTGTGAAGTTTCATTGGCTGAGGCTTAAGTTTCCGGGGATACCTGGAGAGATATTTCAAGAAGTTGAACCTGTAATTTCACCAAGGATTATGAAATATTCCTCAAGTAGAAAACTGGAGGTTCAGGCTCCTCAAATCCAGCAGAGAAGAAGAAGATCTGCTAAGAAAAGGGAATTCTCCATCTTGCCCCGGTCTCAGGAAAGCTGTACCGACATGGTAGATATAAGTATCTACACATTTAAGATGCATCACAGAGACACATGAATAGGAAATGAGATGGCTTATTAAGGGACAGATACAGAAGGGTGGTGTTCCATGCCTCCCTTCTGACAAGAAAGGAATGAAGGGCTAAAGTGAGACCCCTCCCAGTCACCTTTTATGGGTCATTGACATAGCATGCACATCTCCCAACTTCCTAATGCCTGGGCTTCCCTGAGTGTGCTCCCTTGGCTGAAAGGAGCCCAGATGGACTATGGGCTGCCTTCTTCTACAGTAATCCCTGATATCTCCCTGTCTGACATCGAAGATTTGATGGAGTCAAGGTCTGAAGCAAAGACCAAGCATATAGGCTCTCCACAGCCTCCTAAAGCTCCCGTCACCAGGCAGGTATTGCAGATACACCGCTCTCTGTTCCTCTGAGCGAACGGGAGGACACTGATGGTGAAAGGAAGGTTGCTATTGTCATCAACACCACAATTCCCAGAAGACTCTAGGATGTTTGTGTGTGTGTGCGTGTGCGTGTGTATGTGTGTAGGTGGTAGTGGTGATGGTGGTGTTTAATTGAGACTGCATACTGTCTATATGAAATAACGGGTTACATCATGACATGTCCACTGCGTATTTGATCATTTTCCCACACACCCCTTTCTTGTAAACATTCCCTTTTCTTTACTATTTTTAATGTAGGTTTTACCAGTGAGAGATTGACATTCTGAGTCTGCCTTACTTTCCTCGACAGGATAACTCCCACCTTCCATCTCTTTTCCTGACAATCATGTATTTTATCCTTCTTTATGGCTGAATAATACTCCATTATGTATACACACCACTTTTTCTTTGCCCAATCATCTTTTGATGGGCGTTATGATGATTTCATCCTGCCCACTATGAAAAAAGCTGTGGTAAACTAGATGTGCCAATGTCCCCATGACATAGTGACTTAAGTTTCTTTGGATAGATACTCAGAAGTTTTGTGTCTGGATTGTATGGTAGTTCTATTTTTAAGTTTTTAATAAACAAGTTTTCAAAAACTAAAAATAATAGAAAGAATTGTCATGTGCTATTTACACTCTGGTAACTAAATGGTGTTTAAAAGTAGCCACAAAAGCCTGAAGTACACTTTCAAGCAGGAACTGATATTTATTGAAAAGATGTTCAGAAGCTCACAGAAGTAGGAAGGGCCTAAGGAACTTTTCTGCTCAGTTCCTTCCTCCTGTGGGTTTAGAGGAATTCATGAGGCAAGATGACCTTTGCAGAAGCATCATTATCTGCCACCTCTGTCACAAATGGGTGCAAAATCACACCCAGAATGATGGCTTTTGTCATGGGACACCTCTGCTTGATGTTGTCAAAACTCTTTAAAAGGAGATATCATATCCCCTCTTTTTCCATGAGAGCCACTTTCAAGTTACAACAACAACAAAATGTATTTGTATGTTCATTCTTGTGATACTCATTGGTTAGATACAATGGTTACAAGCTACAAAAATCATAACTTCCACCCCTAAGGAGCTCCCAACCCAGAAGTGATTGAGAATATTCCTAAGTGTACTAGAAGAGTAGTCAAAAGACCTATGATGTGGGGATGTGGCACAGTGAGTAGAGTGCTTGCCTAGTATGCAGGGGTTCCTGGGTTCAATCCCCAGCACTGCATAAAGCAGATATGATATCCCATCCCTGTCATCCCAGCACTCAGGAAGTGGAAGCAGGGGTGACTAAGGGGTTCAAGGTCATCCTCAGAGGCTAGTTCTTGGTGAGGAAACTGAGTTCTTATCACAATTGATTTATTATCAAACTACTCAAGACTCCCGGTACAGCATTTACCCTCATCTGAAAGATGCCGGTAATAACAAACATAAAAGGAAGAAAGGGGGAAAGAAAGAATGGATTTGGACAGGTTCCTAAAGCAAGATCTAAAAAGAACAAGCCAAAAATAGGCAACAGAAAGTGCTAGGTAACGTTAAATCAGCGTTTCTACTCAGACAGGGACTCAGCTACACATGGAAGGCATTGGTAACTAGTGAGGGGTTACATGCAGCATCTAAGACTTAGATTGTTTTCCTAGCCAGAGAAATCCCTGCAAAAGAGCAAGAAATACCAATGGACAAGCAAATGGACATTTCTCTTAGAAGAAAATGAAGGGATGAGGAAAACCTAGTGGGCAGAAGTAGATGTGGAGTTGCCCAACCTTGCTCATACTCAGAGCAAAGCAGATTCAACCATGGAACATACAACAGATTTGCAAAATAATATAAAGTTAGAAACAAGTTCTGAGAGATTTAACCCAACAGCCACTCCAAGACACAAGCTCTCTATCCCAGTATAATTAGCTACTTATCTACCCAGGAAAATCCCCGCTAAACCATCCTGCCCATTCATGCATAAGGCTACCTAGCACTGTCTGGCATGTGGCAGCAAAGACTGATGTCCCCATAAAGTCATAATTAGGGAAACAGATAAGCAAATGGTGATCCCTGCACGTGGGCAACTTCTGAGTCACTGTTAGAATCTAATGACTTTAATTTACAGACAGCAACACAAAAAGGTTTCTAAAATAAACTGAGTATGGAAAATAGAGGGTTTCTTTTTTGCTTCAAACCATTTATGGAAATTAATAAAAAGAAGATAACTGCATATTTTATCAATATTTACATATATCGAAATAAACATGAAAAGGAAATTGAAAGAATGTATATTGTGTTTGTTCGGATGTTCTCAGGTGGAAAAGTTAAAGAGGGCATGGGGATAGAAGAAGAAAACATAACAAAAAATGTGAGGACCCCTCTCTGAAGAGGGAGTGAAGTAATATCAGTTCATCTATCTTGAACCCCTGAAATACCAACTGAGTTTGCACCCCAAAAAGCAGAGAAAGTGGCTCATGTACAGTATCACATTTAATTTTCATCATGGCATTATGGGGCACTTTGAAATTTTGAAAACTAAGTCTCATAGAAGGTGTTCTAGTTTTCATTTTGTTGCTGCAATAAAACATCTTGATAAAAAAGCAGCATAAGGAGGATTGGGCTTATTTTGCCCTCAATTTCAGGTCCTGGTCTGTCATGACAAGTCACGGCAAGAGTTTAAGCAACCAATGACACCACATCCACAGCCAGAGAAGAGAGAGAATAAATGCATGTCCTTGTTTATGACTTGTTTTCTCTTGAACAGTGTAGTTCAGGACCCCCTACGTAGTGAATGATGCTACCCACAGTGAACTATGCCCTCCTTTCCTCAATTAGCAATCAAGATAATCCCCTACTGACAAGCCTATAAAACAACCTGATGAAAAAGGTCACTCAATTGAGACTCTTCCCAGGCAAGTCTAATTTGTGGCAAGTTGACATTTAAAGCTAATCATCACAGAACAAAAAAAAAAAAAAAGAAAAGAAAACACTTTCCCTCAGGCCACAGAGCAAGTTAGCTACAGAAGAGGAATTTGAACTGGGGTTGTGTAATTCTGGAGGCTGTACTCTTACTAGCATGTTTTACTACCTCTGTGGAAGAACAAAATAAAATGCAGACATACTCAATTCTTTCACTCACATCTGAGTTTTCTTAGACTCTAAGATGTTCACTGATACAGACTTATTTTTAGCTGGATAGCAACACCTGACCAAGCAAAATAACCACTTGAGCCCAACAATTTCACAGCTTCTAATGAAAAACAAAACCTAAACAAAAACTGTTTCTCGCAGCCCATCATTTCACATGATACAGCAGCTTGTACCTTAAACTGTCTTTTCCCAAATATGTTTCATACAATTTTCAATGCCAAGTATACAGCTACATAATAGTCAAAGTCTCTGTATAAACTCAACCCTACATTTTTTTCCACTGCAACAAAACCTCAAGAGTGAATTTGTTTTCTAAAATCATATTATAATAAAAAATGAAGTCTTGGAATTTCCTGAGAACCAAATACTGGTAGCCCTAAAATAATGTCGCATGCATTATCTATGCTTGAGTGGATAGGGCAGGTGGGTGTGGAAGGATGGAAGGGAAGATGAAGAGATGGATGGAGGATAACGGTGGGTAGGTGTGTGGGTACAATATGGACAGATAGATGGATGAATCAATGAGTTGTGTGGATAGATGTATGCACAAATCGACAATGGTTTGATGGGTAGATAGAAGAATGAATAGATGGTGGGAAGGTGAGTGGATATATAAATAATGTTATTGATGGATAGGTGGGTGGAGGAACAGATCATTGAGTAGTTGTGTAGATAGATGAATAAATAAATATCTGGGCGGGGAGACAATGGAAGGATAAGTGAAAAGTGGGGAGATGGGTGAGCAAATGGATGGCAGGTGGATGGGTTGATGGGTGGATAGGTTAATAGATCAATGAGTAATTGTGTAGATTATTGAATAAATGAATATATGGGTGTGTAGATAACATGGATAGATAGAAGACAAATAGGTAGGTGAATGAGTGATGGAAGGGTAGGTGGACTGGTGGGCAGATGGACAGATGAATAAATGCATGTGTAGGTGAGTACATGGTGGATGAGTGGGTAAATGGATAGGTAGATGGATGGATGAATGAGGGGGGTGTGGGTAGATAATAGATACATGGATAGATGGATGAATAGATGGGTGGATGGATAGAAGTGTGGAAGGATGAAGCGCATGCAGTCTTGGATCCATAGCGAGGAATTTTAATAACATACCTAGATGCTTCCATGAGAGCATCAAGGTGATTCCAGCGTATTCACCTCTTTCAAAAGGATCTCTTGAAATTGTAGCGCTATTTTAAGTTTGCATTTTCTCTTATCTTCCAGGAAACTTATTAAACTGACATAGGTGCCAGCAGCCAGGAGCATTGCAGCTGTGTGACTTGGTTCAAAAGTCACCCTGGGGACCCCGAGGCCTGCAGATTTCTTCTTGTTCTTTTCTCCTAGTCTTGGTGTTAGAAGGAACAGTGATTAGGAAGCTCATCACTAACTCAACAGAATGTCAGTGCTTTCAACTAAGGAGACGTGTGTGGGAACCTAGGCTGGCTTTTACGCCTTGGGAGATGTTTCTCCTACATGTGCCCTTTGGAAGTGTCAGTCCCACCCACACAGTGCTGTAGCTGCTGTGGAGACATCCTCACTCATCCTCTCCACAAAGAGCTCCTGGGCTTCTCAGTGTACTCCACATGCTGGGCAAAGTCACCAGGATTCCATAATTTATGTGCCCAAGGTCTCAAGACACCAGAGACGAAGAAATGAACATTTACAGCTCAGATTGCTAAAACAATCATTTCATTTTCCATAAATGATTTCCCCAGTGGACTTGTTTCTATAAGAGCTTTGTCCGGCACCATTAAGCAACACTCTGCCTGCTTATAAGTTACAAGGAGTTCAAATATAGATGCTGTTAAGACTTTTTGGCATAAAAATGTCTACGCTGTTTTCTGCTTGGTAAGCTAGCCTAATACTGTCTCTTTCAAAAATGTAGAAAATGTCCATGTATTTGCTAAGGTCCAGATATTGGATGTCTCCTCAGATATGTACGTATGTAGAACCCATGTCTTAGGCTTGGTCCCCAGGATGCCATTTTTGGGAGGCATTGGAGAACTTAAGTAAATGGGGTGTTATGGATGAGCCTGAGGTTATTGGGGGTGTTCCCTTAAGGAGGGCTGTGGAACAATGACCCACCCTGTATCTCTGCTCCTCTTCTGTGAGCCTTGTGCTCTGTTACATATTTCTCTTCAACTTTCCCACTAATGACTCTTGCTAAGGCTACAGTATGCACTTGAAGACTGAACCTCAAAAAATATGACCTAAATAAAACTTTACTCTGTTGGGTATAGTAGTGCATGCCTATAGTCCCAGAACTTAAAAGTAGGGGCAAGGGATCCAAGATTCATGATCATCCTGAGCTACACTTCAAGACCCTGTCCAAGTAAACAAACAAACCTTTTATCTTTATAGAGTTAATTGCTTCCAGTATTTTGTTATGGTAACATTAAATTGATTAATATCCTTACATATGTAAAAATGACTGCAAACACCCAAGATTTCCCACGCACACCGAATATCTTTCCTTTGTTTTTCTTTTCTTTATTTGACTTGAAATAGATTTTTTTTACTAGTTATTTACTTACTTTACATCTCAATTTAGCTTCCCCTTCCTCCTTTCCTCCCAGTCCCTCCCTCTATTCGCCTGTCTCCCCCCAATCTATCCATCCTCCCTTTCCCCTCAGAAAAGGGGAGGCCTCCCAAGGATATCAACCAGCCTTGGTATATAAAGTTGCAGTAAGACTAGTTCCTATTGGAGTTAAACAAGGCAGCTCCAGTTAGGGAAAAGGGCGGCAAAGGCAGGCAACAGAGTCAGAGACAGCCTGCTCCCACTGTTAGAAGTCCCACGTGAAGACCAAGCTGTACATCTGTTACATATGTGCAGAGGACTTGGGCCCAAACCACGCATACTTTCTCGTCAAAGTTTCAGACTCTAACAATATCTTTCTTAAATTCTAGTTGAAGAAGTAAATTTTAGTATTTCAAGATGACATATAACAAATGATAGTTCCTGGCCTATGATAATTTATTTAACATTCTTAAGTCTAGATTTGCTCATATGTAAAGTGGGAAGAAGAGGCATGCTATAAAGATTCTTATTCTGTAGGAAGCCTATTTCATTCAAGTCTCTTGAGTAAGGACTAGGGATTCAAAGATGCCACTGAGTACATAAACCCAGGGAGTTCACGGGGAGAGAGGCACAGGCCAGCTGTACAGTACATTAAATGCTGATATTAGAGGCCAGGAAGCTGGACAAAGATCCATTCTGGCTGAGCTGGCATCTGCATCCACTCTTGCCCACTTCCTTGAGACTATGGAATCACTCAGCCTCTCTGAACTTCCTTACACACAGGGATAATAACACCATTCTTTGTTTTATAAGTTAAATTAATCTGCTTAATAAGATACTACACCCTATGTCTAGTCTATAAAAAGTACTAGTGCTGGGGCTGGGAAGATAGTTCAGTGTATAAAGCACACACTGCAGAGGAGAGAGGACTTGAGTCCAGATCCCCAGAACCCAGTAAAGCCAGACTCAGCAGTGCATGTGTCTGTGAACCTAGTGCCTCTAAGACAAAATGGTAGGCACTCACAGCAAGAGCCTCAAAGAAAGTGAAGTCAAAGACCAATACCTGAAGCTGTGCTCTGACCTCCATGCTAGCACACACATTCATGCATACACATTGAGAGAGAGAGACAGAGACAGACAGAGATAGAAACAGAGACACAGGGAGACAGACAGAGATAGACACAGGGATAAACAGAGACAAAGACAGGGAGAGAGAAACACCCAGAGACACTTACACATACACAGAAGGAAGTAGACATGGTGTGGCTCAGTGCTATGACCAAATACCTGGCAAAAAGCACCTTAGGGGAGGGAAGGTTTATCTTGGCTCACAGTTTAGAGCAATCCAGTCTTCCAGGAGGGAAAGCACAGTGGAGGAGTGGTTTGGTCTGTGGGGGATGCTGGCACTCCTCTGGCTTCTCCTCTGCCTTTCTCTTTGACTCAGAGTAGACCCTCAGCCCATAAGATGGTGCTCCCCTCATTCAAGGTGAGCACTCCCTTCTCTGCTAAACTTCTAGGACATCCTCACACTCAAACCCAAAGTATTTATCATAAATGTCTTCAGTGCCTCTTAATCCATTCAAGCTGGTGAAATTAAGCATCACCAAGAAACAGAGTTTATGTGGTACATCACTGAGAAGCCAGCGCTCCTTCCTAGTGAGACAGACATAGTATTTGGCAGCTCAAGTTGACCGCATAGACTTATAGATCAGGAAGCAGAGGCTGGAACCGGAAACATATATGACTCATACTTAAAGAGTGACCAGCTACTGGGAGTGGAACAGGGGGAGGGGAGGGCATAGTACTGCTATACTGTAGTTCTAGGGTGGGGACCTGGGACAGCCATCAGGGGATCTGGCAATGAGAATTCTTGGGAAGACAAAAGCTATGCTGAGCCATGATTCCCTGGACAACAGTATTTGCTCAGCCCCAAAACACTCCCTTACACAGAGATGGCCACCGATACCATTAGAAAAGGGACTAGTGTCATACTCTTGTCCTGGATGTTGTGTCATGGGTCTTGACTACACTGCTCTTTCCATGAGACTACTGCAAGTTGAAAAATATACATGTTCAGCATTCTTTTGGAGCAAGTAGCAGGAACCCAAGTCAAGCTGATGGATCCAACCTCAGCCTTGGCCAGACATTAGTAGTAATCTGTCTTTTTCTATATCAGATTAGTTATTTGATTTTGTCTTCCTTCAAAAGGTATTATTCTTGGGAAGGCAAGATCTTGCTCTTTCAGGAATGGCAATAAAAAGAAACAAATTTGCTTTTCTAATAGTTGTAGTAAAAGACCCATGGTATTCACTGGCTCTGGTTCGCCCAGTTTGATGATTGGCAAGGTCTGGGTCTTGCTCTCCCCTAGTACTGGATATAGGGTCACTTGTCCTGGGAACTGGGTAGACATAGGTTCTCAAAGAAAAATAGGAGTGTCATTCAAAGAAGGAGCTTGGACACAATGGTGTGTGCCTGGAGTCCCCACTGTTTAGAAGGCTGTTAGTTCCAGATTAGCCTGGGCAACCACATAGATAGATAGATAGATAGATAGATAGATAGATAGATAGATAGATAGCAAATAGACATAACCCTGGTTTGCTTTCTGTTGCTGTGATAAACCACTCAGACCAAAAGTCACTTGGAGGTGTTGGAGGTGTAAGGGTTTTAAATCAACTTATATTTCTAGGTCACACAGGGAAACATGTCTAGGTCTAGGTCCATCACTGAGGCAAGTCAAGGGAAGAACTCAAGCAGGAACTGAAGCAGAGACCCTAGAGGAACACTGCTTGCTGTCTTACTCCTAACCTCATCTTCAACTGTCTTTCTTATACAGCACAGATACACCTACATAGGGATGACACCACCCCCAGGCTGGGGCCTCCTGTATCAAACAGCAACCAAGAAAATGCCCCACAGATACACCCACAGGCCAATGGAGACAAGATTTTAATTAAAGTTCTTTCTTCCTAGGTGTGTGAAGCTGATAGCCAAGATTAGCCATCACAGATAAGTAGGCAGTTACAGATAGATAGATAGATAGATAGATAGATAGATAGATAGATAGATAGATATAGAGATAGATAGATATAGATAGATAGATAGATAGATAGATAGATAGATAGATAGATAGATA
>NW_021604749.1:752458-768420 GCF_004785775.1 Grammomys surdaster | reverse complement strand
GATAGATAGATAGATAGATAGATAGATAGATAGATAGATAGATAGATGATAGATAGATAGTCAATCGTGAGTTAAGTACAGGTATCTAAGCAGAATGCAGTAAGTGTCTACTGTTCTTTATTGAGCATGTCTGGCTGTATTCAGAAGTCAGCCTCCTCAGGGACAGAAGAGAGTCAGACTCAGCAAAGCCCACTGTGGCCATTCATTACTGCAAATTCCTCACTGGCTGATCACACAGCATTTAAACTCAAGATCATCCTGCTTCCTAGTCTGGGGCTTTGAAAAGCAGAACAAAATTGTGACCCAACATTTCCCAAAGCAGCAGATACAACTGTGGCTTGCGAAATGAAAGAAAGTAAACAAGAAAACACAATTTGATGTGATTTAATAAAAGATGTATTTCCAACCACTCCTCCCGGGAATCCGGGCCCATTTTCTTTCTACTGACTGCTGTTATCTCCACCTTTATTGAACAAAGACAACCAGAACACAGCTGCCAAGGATCAGTGGAGAAAATCATTCTTTTATTAATAAGATTGTTATTAGCAAGGAAAAAAATCCATGTTTGGGGGTTTGCAGGGAAGTTTCAGGCCATTTAGAAGAAATATGGCTGACTACTGCCAACATTATTTCAAGCAATTTCATGATCAAATGCCCTATTAGGCTGTTTAAAATTTTTATAGGGATTGTAAATCAGAACTATTTTCTATTTGCCCTAAATATTTAGGTGCTACAGGGAAAACAGATCAAATCAAAGGGTATTGTGCACATTTTTTACTGACATCTCCTGGAGCAGTAAATCATCTGACTTGTGGCACAGAGTTCCGAAAGAGCATTTGTGAACGTCTCATCCAGAGATTCTCCTCCACTCTCGTTAATGAGTGGTTTGAGCTGGAAAGGCCTTTCTGTGGTGCCAGTGGGGACCACATGTCAAGATTCAAAGGATGAGCCTCAAAGATTCCTGGGAGGCTTGGGAGTAGGCTCCATTGATAAAGTGCTTGCTGTACTAGCACAGGGACTTGAGTTTGATCCCTGGAACACACATCTAAAAGCTTAGGTGTGATAATGCACACCTGTAATTCCATTGCTGGGGAGAGGCCCTGGGGCTCAGTGGCCAGACAGACTAGACACAGGAATGAGCACTGAGCCAATGAGAGGCCCTTCCTCAAAGATGGTGGATAGGGTTCCGAAGCGCGCGCGCACACACACACACACACATGCAAGCACACAGACACACACAGACACACACACATAAAATGCTTCAGATGTAGAAGGCCAATAGCTACCTATGAGACCTGTATACCTGGATGTAGCCATTTTTGGTTTAGGGGTTCGGCCTCCTAAAACATATGGGCACAGGCATAACGATAATGACTCTGGGAGGTTTAATACAGCTTCAGCTACAGATATGAAAAAGAGAGAGAGAAGCAATCCAGTGTCTCTCAACATGGCCGTGATGCAATCCTGTGGTAACAGCACACAGAAGGAAATGCAGCCATTGAGATAGACCCAGAAGAAGCAAAGTCAAATCCCTCCCAACAAAAGCTGCTAAGCAGAGAAAAGGAAGGTGGCAAGGAAAAGGTATGAGACAATATTTTGTATTTTTGAGCTGAAGTTCAAGTATCAAGTTATGTATCTGCTCCTGGAAGAAAAAAGTAACATTTGGCTTGGTAGAAGAAACAGAAAACAACAATATTTATGCTGTTTTATCATTTGTTTTTTTATTTTTGTTTTTTAACTTTATTGTGTGTGCACTTGGAACTTTTAAATAATATGTTAAACAAAAATGTGGCTGGATGTGGTGGTGCATTCTGGAGGCTGAGACAGGTAGGTCGTGAGTTTGAGGTAAGCTCTGGACTACCCAGTGAGACCCTACTTCAAAGAACAGAAATTTAGTATTTTGCCGTGCATCCACCAGGAAGAAAATGGAAGTGCTATTCAGAAACACACTGCTTCCCTGATTATAATTGACTGTAACCTCTCTCTCTCTCTCTCTCTCTCTCTCTCTCTCTCTCTCTCTCTCTCTCTCTCTCTCTCAGAGTAGACCTGTCCACTCTGTACCTTTGCCATCATCCCACCACAGTGGGTCACATGCTCAGACAAAACCCAAGGATGTCAATGGCGGCCACATGACTCCCACTATCAAGTAAGTTGGACCAGAGGCCTCACCTGTGCCTCTGAGCCTTTGCTCGGCTCCACGCCCTTCCTCCAGCCTTCACAGAAACTGCAGATATCACTGTTCCAGGTTGAGCAAGAATGGATAGCATACTGGACCAGCCCATAGCCTGGAACCAAGCCACCTTAAGCCAACAGAGACTAGCAGAACCCCAGGCTACATGCTGAGCCATGAGCAAGAGAAAGAGTTACTGCAAGCAGGACCTGATGGGAGGCTTGTCACACAGCTTGACTCTAGCCATAGGTGACTGGTACAGTGCAGAAATCATAATACTGTTGCCCAAAGGCTTCTCAGTACAATCACCCTTTGCTTCCCATAGACAGTCATATGGAGTCATTCACAATGGCCCTCATGGTGCCCACAAGTTTTCTCTTCCCACAGCATAGCTCCTGTGATGTGTCCCTCTACTGTAAATGCCTCTATCTGCTATCCCTGTTTTGCTAACTCCTGAACACATATATAATTTTGGACTCAAAACAATAATGCCTACACAAGTTAAATCTATTTCACTCTTTTGCCTAATAAATGTAAAGACAGTGGAAACGTTCCTGGAAAGCTACACATACCCCCACGGCTCCAGAGAAACAAGATCCCCACTGTTTTCCCATGGACACCTTCCTACGTTCACCTCATGGTCCAGGAAGGCTGCTGGAGCTCCAGCAACTGCAGTCTGACTCTAGTCAGTGGGGATAAAATTAAGAGAACACCGTCCCTTTTTCCTGTAAGAAAACTTCCAGAGACCACATTTCATGCTTGTTTTGCTTTGGTTTATTTTTTACAGAAACTCAGACACATGGACATACCCAGCTGCATAGGAATTGCTTATTCTTACTGTCATAAGCCAGCACCTTAAACCATAGTAGCTTAAAACAGTAAGGCTTTCCTTAGTGTTAGATTTTTAGGTTGTCAGCCTCTGGCCGACTCAGTCCAGCAGTTCTGTACTCTCACCTGATCGCTTCCCATCCGTCAGCAGGTCCCTGTCGGGGGGATTCAGTGATGCCTGTGGGACCCTCACTGGCTTTTCCCGTGGCTTTCATTCCCCAGAAGCCTGGCAGGATTCCAAGAGACTGCTCACGACTAACAAGAAGCTACCTCCGTGACATGGCATTGCCCAAAGAATCAAGACTGGTCTGTATGCATGAATCCTTCCTGTAAATAGAAATTACAAAGGCACATCCCAGAGTTGTGTGCCCATGGAGAGGGGGCCAGTGTAGGCATTACTGTAGGCATTATTCCACAAAACTGCAGCCTTAATTCTAGGGTTGTGTTACTGTGGAAGAGGAAAGGAATGGATACTGACAGACAGCGTGAAATTTTCTATGGCACTGATTTAAAACTTCCTAAGGCAGGTATAGTGGCAAATACTTATAAACCCAGCACCTGGAAGTCAGACAAGAGGATTGTAAATTCAACTCCAGCATGGGCTACATAGTGAGGTCCTATTTCTAAATATAAATAAATAAATATATTTATTTTTTAAATGCACTTCCTTAAGCTGGATATAAGGAAGCGCACACTTGGGAGGCAGAGGCAGACAGATCTCTATGAGTTCAAGTCCAGCCTGGTCTACTTACTAAGGCCCTGTCTAATAAATAAATAAACAAACAAACAAGCAAATTAAATTCCCTTTCTTACCCAAGCATGGTGACATGAAGGTCATCTCAGCACTTGGAAGACAGAAGCAAGAAAATCCTGAATTTAAGACCAACTCCAACAAGGGTGATATACTGAGACTCTGCCTCAAAAATACATACTTACTGTAGGAGGAGCTAAGGTGGGAGGAGTAAGGAGAGGAAGAGGAAAAGGAAGAGGAGGAGCAAGGCAAGAGAGAGACAGAAATGGAGGAGGATGAAGAGCCATGAAGATATGGAGAGCAGTCCTGGGTAACAACTTATATTTAGGTTAGCTAATTGGGAAACACTTCTAATTGTATGGGCATATTGTTATTGAGCATTACCAAATATATAAAGCCTTTGATTAATATTTAAGCATTAGAGTCTCATTTTCTACTGGGCCCAAGTGGATGGTGGGATGGTCTGGGCACTGCCCAGACTTGTAAAGACAGCATGGAAGATTGGCAGCACTATCTCCCACGCTGGTGTCACATGGGTGGCAGAGCCGGTATCTCCCAGCCAGAACACACCTCTGCCGCTCGCTCACGGCCACAGGCCTAGGCTAGTCGGGAACATGGCGGCAGATTAAGAAAAGCCTGATTGAATGTCGCCATTTTAAATAGCTCCCGCAAGAACTTACTTACACACAGGGACAGATAGGCAGATACACACACACACACACGTACACACACACAAACACACACATTTAAAACAAATAAGATCTCCATATGTCCTCCTGGGTGTTCTCCTTGGCTCACTGAACTAGAATTCTGATCACAGAGCTTCCTACCTGTCTGCACTTCGGTCTTTGTAGAGTTACCTATGGAGGGCTACCCTCCTTATATCAGAGTTTTGGAGGATAGAAGGGAATTCTTGAGCCTTCCTCTGAAGCTATCATAAATTTGGACTCCACTTTCACTGGGTTAACATTTTTGTTGCTTCAAGTGTTTTTCTCACTTGAGTGGCAGATCAATAGGGGATAGGACTGTACAGGTCTTACAACAACTCACACTGCTCTGACTTCACTAAGGTCTATACGGATTTCATCAGCTTCCCAGGGGCTTGGAAGGACATGTTCTCCTCATTGTAGAAGAACTGGAATGAGTCTGGGGATATGCTGGCATTTTCTTTCTCCCTTTATCTTCTTTCCCATTCTCAGAGCGGCTAGAATATAAATCTGAAGCCTCTATCCTCTGGTTAGGAAGGTCCTCATTTGGGAGGTGCCAGACCATTAAGAAGAGAAAGAAATCCTTCTGCAACACTTCCTGGCAGCTGCAGGGGACTGGCATAAAGGCGGGACACAGGGGAGGGAGCAGAACTGCTAAGGGAAGTGACTATGCATCAAATGAGAATTCCTAGTATGTGGCTCTGGCAGAGGGCTCAGGAATAGAATCCGTGTATAAAGAAAAAGCCCAGGAAGGAAGGAAAGGAGAACCCAGCTAGCCTGGTGCTGATCCACATGGGTCACTGCTGTCCCAGGTGAGGCAGGAGGATAAAGCAGGGTTTTCAAAGATGCAGAAGACAGTGTGCCTGAGCTTTAAAGGTCAGAGAAGAGATGGCTTCCATCCTCCATCACCTCCTACAGGAATGACAGCCCACATTTGCTGGATGACCATGTATGCTAATAACACGTCAAACAGTGAACACACATTCCTTATCCCGGTGAGCCTTCCTCACAAAGTCATCAGGCCATAGGACCATGACCTCCACTTTGACAATGAGCTTGGTGATAACCATCATTCTATCAAGGTTGAATGGTTGATTCAAGCCCAGTTTCTCTGGCTGCAGGGTCTTTCCCTCTGCCATAGTCCTTGATTCTTATGCCACAACAGAGCAAAGGGCATGTGGCTGGTTCATCAGAGTTCCATCTCTGATGACCCTCAATGATAAGTCTGAACTGTCACAGGTTCCTTCACTGAAATCGAAGACTTTAGGAAAACATGTCTGAGGGTCTACAGATGAGAATGGAGTAACAGGGTGTGGTTGTGCAGACCGAGGTGGGAGGATTACAAGTTCAAGGCCATCTTTGACTACAGAGAAAGTTCAAGACCAGGCGGGGCAAATTTAAAGAAACCCTGTCTCCAAATGAAAGATGATACAGGCACGAAAATGTACAAGGTTCTGGGTGCAACTCCCAGCACTAAAACAAGAAGGAGGAGGAGAGACAAAAGGAGAAAGAGGGGGAAAAGGAGGGAAGGAGGAGGGAGGAGGAGAGAGGGAAGGAATAAATGAGAGGGAGGGAATGAGGGAAGGAGGTGGTAGGCAGGAAAGGAGGTGGGAAGGAGGGGGAAAGGGAGAGGGAGAGGGAGGGAATGGGGAGAGGGAAGCAGAGGAAAAGCAGCAGAAGAAGAAATGATAACAAATAAAGTAAGCATGAAGCTTTTGGCCAGAACCTCACCGTCTAGAACCAACAGAGGCAGAATTCAAACTGAAGTCCAAGGTAAAGGAGCAGGGGCCTTTCCTCTTCCTTGTCCCTACATGAACATGTCAGCCATTCAGTTCCATTCATACTTCAAATACAAATGTAAATTCACTGAACCTGAGGACCTTCAACTTCTGTGGCTGGGTGGGATGAGCAGGGAGGCCTCTGAGCTCTGACTGACAAAAGAAGAAGGATGCTAGGATCAATAGCAAGCAAAAGCGGGGGAAGAGTGAAGGGAGAACATGAGAAACGTCTGTGATCTTAACACAGAGGGTCTGGTGAAGCATAGGGGTAGAGAGGGCCGCACATGTGTGTGTGCCTGTGTGTGTGTGTGAGCCTGGGTGTAAGCACATGTTGTTGCTTGTGTAGGCAGGTGCATATGTGGTTTGTGTTTGTATATGTGCATGTATGTGTGTATATGTGTTTGGTATATGTGCTGTGTGAGTGTGTTGATGTAGGTATATGCATATGTAGTGTGTGTGGTATGTCTGTGTGGGTACTTACGTGTATATATGCTGTGTGTGCAAGTGTGTGTGCATACCTGCGTGCATGTATAGGCCAGAAGGAAACACTGAGTGTGTTCCTCTATGGCTCCTAGCCTTGCTTTTTCTGAGACAGGCTGTGGTGGTCAGTTTTTAAAGGTCAAGTTCCCCAAATTTAAAATCCTTTGAGAGGAGAACCTTACCTGAAGAATTGTTCAGATCAGATTGGCCTGTGGCATATTTAAGAGGTGTTATTTTTCACTCTTAGTTGATATAGGAAGACCGAGCCCAATGTGGGCCGCTTTGTTTCATGGGCTGGGCCTGGATTATTTAATATTGGACTGCTGAGATGGGGAAGCAGGCATTCATTTCTCTCTGCTTTTGACTGGATATGGGATAACCTCTGCCTCTTTGCTCGTGTACCTGTCTCTGTGACTTCCCTGCAATCTGCAATTGTAAGTCAAACAGACTCTTCCTCCATTGAACTGCTTTTTGTTTTTCCACAGCCACTGAAATGAAACTGTATGGTGTAGGATCTCACCGAACCTGGAGTGTGCAGATCTAGCTGGGCTTCCTGGCCAGAGAGCTTCAAAGATGCTCCTGTCTCTGCCTTCTAGAGATGAGATTATAGGCATGACATGGCCTGCCTGGCTTTTCACACCAATCCTCACATTTTCACGGCAAGTATCTTACCAACCGAATCATCTCCCCAGACCTACCATAGCTTCTTTGATGGGGAATTCTACCTAGGGTGAGTTGTCCAGGTAGAAGGTAGGGAAGGGATAGTGGGAGAGATGCACAGGAAGAGTGAGAAGGAGAAGCTTAAAGCTATGGTAATTTTCTAGTGACTGGGGAAATCAGATCACCAAGACATCAAGATGGTGTGGTCAGAGTTTAGCCACTTAACACCCAGCCTCTTTCCCTGCATCGTCATCCTTACAGACCCTTCCCTTTGCCACTCAGTAAAAGAGCTTATTAAGTTTCTCCTTTGTAGAGTACAGTCGTGTGGATCAAAGAAGGCATGGCAAAGATGTATTTTTGGCATGGAGGCTGATCCCAGGCACAGGATGGTGAATATTAGAATATATATCCAGGGCTGAAAAGGAAAGGACACACCCCGTATCACTGATACAAGCAGCAGCAATACAAACAACTATTCTTGGTGTATTGGTTATCCACCACTGTGGAACAATGACCCCAGAAGCCTGATACAAATCAATTTCATTCTCTCGGGAAGTCTGTGCCTGAGGATGCTGGGCAGAGCCTCTCTGCCTCTAGTTCAAGTCTCTTCTGAGATTACAGTTAAGTCACAGAGTGCCGTGTTCCCATCTGAAGATCCAACTGGGAGGCCTTTCCAAGTTCATCCACAAGGAGTCTTTATCCATCATCACGTTGGAACTGATTTATGACCTGATTTGTGTTTTCCCCTTTCCTCTTCCTTCTTTCTAACTCTTTTCATGCACCAGCTCTCCTCCACCTCATTCTTTATCATGGTGTCCTAATTGGGGTTTTGTTGGTGTGATAAACACCATAAGCAAAAGTAACTCATACAGAAGAACGTTTATTTTACCTCACAGCTTATAGTCCATCCTGAAGGGAAGTCAGGGAAGGAAAGAAGCTATGGAGGAGTGCTGCTTACTGACTTGCTCAGCCTGCTTTCTCACACACCTTAGGACCACTTGCCTAGGGGATGGCACCACCCACAGTGGGTTGATCCCTCCCAAATCAATCACTAATGAAGAAAATGCCACAAAAACTTGTCTATAGGCCAATCTGATGACAGTGTTTTCCCAGTTGAGGTCTCATCTTGACCCAGGCTTGTGTCAAGTTGACAAAAAACATCCAGCACACTCGGAAGTACTGTACTCTGTGGTGCGCATGCCTTACAAAGTCTGTGGCCAGTTCTCTACTGTCAGAAATTTATGTTGTTTGCAGGTCATAATTGTTGCTATTTTTCTTCTTCACTATTTTCCCAGGAGTGTTTAGGACACACAGAAATGTCTCCCAGTGGGAAAGAATATTCCTCGCTCTCCCACCCAAGTAGCATCGTCATCAAGCCTCTCCCCTCACCCATCCATGAGATAGAGATATCCTGTTTGGCCTTCCTCATGACATCTTCTACCAGCCACATACACCACAAGAACTGAGAATTTACACACATCAGGAACATTTGCTTCTGGAGCCTGCAAAAAGACGCATTGCTTTTGAGCCGATGTTAACACTTAATGACTCATTAGAAGCAGACAGGTCATCGTGCAGCAAGGCCCTCGACATGCTAACACCCCCTGGCCCCATTAGGAATGTAGTTGAATTAACCCAGAGAGCAGCCTCTTCTAACAGTTCTTTGTGTTTGGAACTAAGGTATTTTTCTCTATCTGATGCCTTAGATGAGTAAAGTAAGGTAACGAACCCACGTGGTGTGCGCACTTCCCATAGTGAACTGGTTGCTCTCACTCCACTGTCACCTAAACCCCTTCGCAGAGAGCGCTTAGTCCACCATGGAGTCCTCAGTGGAGCAGTGGTTTTGTGGTGACAGGAGCATGAAGTGCTCACATCCTAGTGCTCCAGGGAGCAGAGAGAGCAGAACTGTGCTCTAGGATTGCATCCAGACCCCACTTCCACAAGGCTCCATAGCTTCCCAAAAGAACTCTGGCAGTCAGGGAACAAATGTTAAAATATGGGCCTGTTGGGGACAACTCAGATTCAAACCATGATGCCCAGAACAGGATGGTAATGACATAAGTGTCGGTAACATCACAGCTTGTTGAATCACTAATTACATGCTATGTGTTCTGTGAAGATAATCCCATTACACATATCAGTGTAGCAGGAATACCGTGGGAACTAGTGCCGGTGTCCTGCGGCCAGCAGGAGTGTAACCAAGGTCTGACAGAGACCTGAGTCTACAGTGGGATAAGTTGGAACTGGACTCAAGAAGGAAAATAAGTAAGTAAGATGTCACAGCTGATACGGTCCGGGGTGACCTACACCTGCTTCCAGATCCAACACACCACCTGGTCCAGAGAAGGAACTTGGCACAGTTTTGTTTTTAACATGAATAAAGAAAAGCAGAAGCCTTTCTAGGCTGTTCTACAGGATGAGAAAACTCCCTGCAGGCAAAGTATCATGGTGTGCTTGAAGTAAGGCCTTTTGTTTTCCCCTTTGTTTTATTTTGGTTTGATGTCTTTGAGACAGGGCTTCATGTAGTCTAGGCTTGCCTCAGTCTCACTATGTAGCCAAGGATGACCTGGTACCTCTGATCTTCCTGCTTCTACCACCCCAGTGCTAGGATTACAGGTATGCACCACCATGACTGCTTTGGTTTGTTTTGTTATGATATGTTGTGCTATGTTTTGTTTTTGGTTTTGTTTTGTTTTGTTTTGTTCTAATACAATTGTGGATCAAACCCTGGTCTCTGTGCACACACTCCCTCTCCCAGCTGAACTGCACACCCAGTCCTAAGCTGGTTCATTTTCTAGGACGTGGTGTTCAGGCGGGGGTGAGTCAGCACCAGGAGGTACACACTGGCGCAGAAGATGATCTGCCTTTCACTGGCTGTTCTTTCCAAGAATCTAAACCATAGCTCAAAGTCACAGAGAGATGGAAGAGAAAGAGTGAGCATCACCATGTCACGATGGGACGTCAGAACAAAACATCTTGAAATCAAAAGGACTGGAAAATCATGTAGCTATCCAACACGACCGAGAAAACATGTCGGCCATGACATTATAAAGCATGAATCACGGACTCATTTATTTATTCAGCAGCCACAGAAATACCACAAACTTTTAACCAACCTAGAAACAAACCCTGCTCAGTGACAGGCAATGGGTAACTTACATTAGTCATGTTACAACCATGATGCTGTTAAAGAATGTGATCAGCACGAAGTTAAGGCCACTGACAAATGTTCTGATAACAACAGATAACGTCAGACATAAAACAGAACATACAACATAATTCCATTTTTCTTAAAGTATAAACTTGTGAGAAAGCAGGCTAGAAGGATACAGAATAGGGAAAAAATAAAAAACAGCATTTTAGGGATAAGATTAGGCGAGGAGCCAGGCTGTAGCTCTGTGGCAGGAAACTTGCCTTACAGCTGTGAGGCCCAGGATTCAATCACCAACACCCAGCTGTACCCAGACAAAATCTGGTTGCAGAGACTAAGATGGAAGAAAGTCTTGCTGGCTGAAGGAAACGGTCAGTCAGGCAAAGGCGGTGCTGACCCACAGGGAATCTGTCTTAGAGAGTGGCTGTCATCTGTGTGCTAAGAGGCAAGGACCCAGCAGAGCAAGCTGTCACTTCCAATAAGGACTCTCAGCCAGCCCAGCCACATGCTGAGCATCCAGGCATGGGTCCCCTGGGGTGAAGGAAGCAGAAAGGAGTGACGGTGAGCATGATGGGTAGTCTGTCCCCCAGATTCCCATGTGTTGCTTGCCCCACTCTGCCTCCCTGGGGCCCCAACAGCTCACACTGGGCATTGGACTTTTTCACTTGCAAGGTTTTTTTTACTTCTGCTTAACCTGCTCCAGTACAGCTGTTCTCCATGAGGACAGTGTAGGGGACATTTAATCATGACCACTGGCACCCTGGGTATCACACCTAGGGGTGGGCTATGACTATCATGTGCCAAGTAAAGAATAGCTGTATTAGTTTCCTGTTGCTGTTATAACAACCACAGTTGCAGAGGCTAGAGACAGCATACGCTTGTTAGTCTATATTCCTGGAGCTCAGAAGACTAAAATGAGCTAGGGCTGCTGCTCAGAGGCAGTCCTTGGCTAATGTGCACACAGCCTTAGTACAAACTCCTGATACACACACTAGAATGAAGCCTGGGAAAATGGCTCTTCCGTACAGTGCTTGCCACCCATATTTGATGATGTTGACGACCAGAATTCAGATCAGCAGCACCCATGTAAAAGTGAGATGGGCACAGCCAGCTATCTACAAGACCAGCACATGAGAGCCTGAGACATAGAGCCCAGAGCCCGATGACAGCTGGATGGACCAGTTGAACTGGCAAGCTCTAGGTTCTAATAAAAGATGCTGCCTCAATATATAAGGTGAATAACAATCAAGGAAAGCCACTAATTAACCTCGGGCCTCCATAGCCAGATGCACTTACATATACACTTGGGCCCAACACACATGGAAGCATGCATAGACATGCATGCATGTATGCTATATACCCATATACATATCAAAAAAAAGACTCAAAATGTGTTCACAAGTCACTTTGCTTCTTCTGGTGCCATGAGAAAATCTGTTTTCTTCTCTCATCCAGCCCAAAGAGAGTGCCTGTATTCCTTGGCTCACGGCCCGTTCCTCCATCTCATACCTGGAAGTTTCTATCCTCATTCCTCAGACCCACATGGATAATCCAGAGTCATCTTCCACTCCAAGAATGCTTCAGTTTTTTGTTTGGTTTGGTTTGCCACATAAGGTAACATATTCACAGATTTCGAGAATTAAGATACTAACCATCCCTACTACAGAAGTTAAGAAACACACAAACTAAGGCCAATCCCACACATGTTAACTTAGGATAACGTGTGGGTAAGTTGAAGTTCATCCCTGCCTAGATCCCATCAACGCATGATGCCTCTAACTTTATTTTATTCTGTGTACATTTGTGCAAATGTTCAGGTACATGTGTATGGAGGCCAGAACTCATTCCTCAGGTGCTGGATATCTGTTGTTTGAGATGCTGTTTTATTCTGGCCTGAACTTGTTGGTTAGGCTAGGCTAGCCAGTGAGCCCCAGGGATTCATCCTCCTGTCTCCACCTCCGTAGTTAGCTCTGGGCTTACAAGTGTGCTTCACTTCCTTCTTTTGAGACTTGAGTGATGGAGTGAGAACTCAGGTTGTCATGGTAAGCACATTACCAACTGAGTTATTTCCCCAGCTTCTTCCCAACTCTTATTTGTTATTAATTTTTAAAAATTTATCCATCAGGGCTAGAGAGATGGTTCCAGAGGTTAAGAGTACAGGCTGTTTTTCCAAAGGACTAGAGTTCAATTCCCTGCGTTCATATGACAGCTCACAACTCATTGTAACTCCAGGGGATCCAACACCCTCACACAGACAGACATGCAGGCAAAACACTGACACATATGAAATACAAATAAAATACAAGTTTTTTAGTTAAAAGAAATCATCTATGTACTGTGTGTGAGAATGTAAATGCAAAATACATGTGGAGATCATAGGTCAATATGGAGAAGTCGGTCCTCTCCTTCCATTTTGTGAGCAGCAGAGGTTAGACTGAGGTGGCTAGCACCTTTACCTGCTATGCCTTGTGGCCAGGCTCATAACTTCTAAGCAGCTGTGATATTGTTCAGTAACAGAAACCAAGTCTCCCCAGGAGTTAAAAGCAGCAGAAAGGTAAACATTTCTTTAGTTCTGGTGTAGTTCCTGGGGATTCCATAAGGATCGTTTTGCGCTGAATGCTTGGGACATAATTTACAAGTTGGAACTGAATTCCTAAGCTTCTGGTGTTACATACTGATAGTATGTCAATGTGTATGTATGTCTACGTCCCAATAAAACTTTATTTATAAAAATGAGTACAGACACCAAGAGTGTAGTTTGCTGTCTCTGAACTGAAGCTTTCAGCTTAGGTCTAGAAGATCCTGGAGTGTCCCTGCCGATCTATCTTGGGGCTGAAACATTAGTGACGCAGAGATACTGAGCCATTGGGAACTGCTCAGTAAATTCTTAGTAAACCATTTTAAGGAGTAAATAGTGTTGTACCATGAGGTAGCAGAGACAAATCCTGCACATCAAACATCACTGGGGTGTACTGAACCACTGTGCTGTTGTTCCCACAGTGAGGTAGTACAGGAAAGGAAAGTAAACAGGTCTGCATCTGTTTCCCTCTTTGAAGGTTCTTCCCATAACTCATTCTGACTTTGAGTTGAATTAAATAGGCTAGTGGAAGACAATCCATTCTGTCAACAAGCAGGAGATGGAGGACCCAGCTCTCTGACTCCTATGATATAAGTGTCTCCAGTATTCCACCTGAAGAAGAGACCCACCATGGGGGTGCAGAGGAAGTGAGTGGGAGTCTGTGGACCCAGCAGCTGTCCTAGACCAGTTTTCCTCTCTGAATTGCTTTGGGGGCCCCAGCCCCTGAGATCTGTATCAAAAAACAGATGTGATGTACAGAGCGTGGTGTAGAAGACAGGTTTTATGGCAGAGCAGAGGTGAACACATAGTCAAGGGGAGATGTGGACAATAGCCAGAGGGGGGCATTGTCCTGAACTTAATTTTTAAATGCATAGAATCGTAGGGTTGTGAAAGCTTTTCTGAGTATGTCACAAATCCAGAAGACATAATGAAAGCTACACTTGATTGATAATAGCTTTAAAAGTGCTGCAGAAACAAAACCATCACAAAGTCACAAAACCAATGACAAACCAGGAAATGATGTCTATGTAGCCCAGTATAGAACATGGCTAATTTCCCTAATTATAAAATCAATGAAAGAAAGATCAAACCAACAGAAAAAATAGTAAAAGATACGGACTACTGAGTACACACACCACAACACACACACATACACACACACACACATCTCGAACCATGTCCTCTTCTATCTATTTTACTTTATATATAACCAAGTAATCTCACCTACGAGCACATGGGTATAGCATTGACCACTGGAGGATAGGCAGCCTATACTAGGCTGGCCACATCCCTGAAGGAAACTCACACCCTCTCCCTCAGCAGCTGTCAACTGCCCGTAACTCCTTATGTAGGAGTGGGGCCTCACAGGCCCTTCACCCTCCCATGGTGAGGTATTGAATGGTGTGATCCTGTGGAAGTCGTGTGGGTGCCCCCTCTTCCATGCTGTTCCCTTGAGCTTTAGTGAGAGAGTGTACTATTGATGTTCCACTGGGGAGAGGGTACAGCTTAGACCACAGAGTCCATGATAAAGAGACCACTTTTTATGCCTTAGTCTAGGGAATGTCAAAGACTATTCTGTAGAGTAAGAAAAACTACTGTTTTCTCATATGTTGAGTAAGATACTTAAGGCTCAGACAAATACAGTGACTCAGTCAAGGCCACATAGTTACGAAACTGCAGAAAGAGATTACCAGCAAGACATTAGGAGGAAGAAGCCACTTCAGATACCAACTGAAGAACACAGAAATGGGTAAGTGTAGGTATAGTCAAAAGGGAAAAATCCAAATAACCCTGAACCAGTGAATGGGATAAAAATATATCCCTATAATGGAATATTATTCAATCATAAAATGGATGAAGTGACGTGACACATTCCATGTCATGGAAGAATCTGAACTTTTACAAACACTGTAAAAGAAGCTATATAAAGAATGCTACATGTTATCCAGAAAATGCAATGTGAATATATCCAGAAAATGCAAATCCATTGGAGAGAGACAGTAGAAGAATGGTTATTGGTGCTAAGGAGAGCACGAAGGCAATGATAAGAATTTCTTAGGAAGGACATGTACAATTCAAAAGGTGGTGATACTTGGGGCTGCGGAAGTGGCTCCATTGGCCAAGTGCTCACTTTATATGGACCTGAGTTCAGAGATCCAGGGCCCACGTTGCACATCTGTAACCCAGGAGAATGTATCACCTGGGAAATGGACACAGGCAGATCCCAGGATTTGTCATCTAGCTGAATTGGTGAACTCCAGGTTAGTGAGTGACCCTGCCTCAAAAAAATAAAATGGGGAGTGATTGAGGAAGACACTTAAGATTGACCTCTGACCCATATACATACACATACAGTAGATACACACACACACAGACACACACACACACAAATAATAATAATAATGATAGTTGAAAAATCTTCTAAATACATCAAGGACTTATACAACTTTAATTGT
Organism: Grammomys surdaster; assembly: GCF_004785775.1. Taxonomy (NCBI): domain Eukaryota; kingdom Metazoa; phylum Chordata; class Mammalia; order Rodentia; family Muridae; genus Grammomys; species Grammomys surdaster. Next base: position 752,861 of record NW_021604749.1, on the reverse strand, counting down.
GAATTATTTAATTACATTGCCACTAAGAATACAAAGCCATGTGCTATATTCAGGTTTGCTTTGAAGGTGGAATCCTGCAGTCCAGGGTCATGAGCCAGAGATGAACGTTAATCATGTGGCTTAAAATGCCTTTCTCATTTCCCTAATGCTTCAGTAGGTAAAATGGGAACAACCAGACTCGATTTGCAAGGCCATCATCAGTATTAGTGCTAATCCTTGTCACCTCTTAAGCAAAGCAATGGTGAGCAGTGAACACTGACTGTTGCCATAACAGGACCTGGAGTCACCTAGAAAACAAGCCTTCAGGGATTATCCTGTTCTGTTAATTGACATGAGAAAACTCACTCAGTAGTCTAGTGTCCTGGACTTGCTGGAAAAAAACAGAGGAAGCTAGCTCAGTATC
>NW_021604749.1:740136-752058 GCF_004785775.1 Grammomys surdaster | reverse complement strand
CCCCTCCCCCTCCCCTCCTCTCTCTTTCTCTCTCTGATTCCTGGCTGCCATCACCACATCACAAGCTGCCTCCTCAAACTCCTACCACCATGATATCCCTGCCATGATGGCCTATGTTGGGGTCCAGGAATCACCTCACAAACCACACAAACACTGATCTCAGCAAGACAGAGATAGTTTATTGAGCTTACACCTCAGGACTGATCAACCAGGGCCATTGAACTGAACCATGACCCTGAGATAAGATTCTACAGGGTTTTTAAATTCTAAATCCACAGATATCTGTACCATGTTTTTATACCGATCAGGATTTATGAATAGGTGATTTTCTTAGAAACTTGTCTTTGGTGTACACTTATCTTACTCTCATTGGTTGGATATTACAACCAATTCCAAGGCAGGGGACTTGCCTTGTCTAATATTTATGTCTTAACTTGTCTACCATGATGGGACTTATCTAACATTCATGTCTTAACATGATGTCAATTACCCACGCACATGTCTCTTTCTGCCAAGTAGGATGTCAGTTACCAAGAAGGTCTTGGGAACCTAAACTTTACTGGACCCCTACTAAAAACGAAAGTCTTATTCCAAATAGTTTCTTATATTGGTACAGGTTTCTCTCTTATGTCAGAGTCCATCCCAAGGGTAATTTATAAAAGTTTATACATAGGTGCAGGAAGTACTGTTAGTTGGTTGGTTCGGATCCAACTTTATTGTGGGTAACTATACAAAACAGATCTGCTGAATTCTATCATGATTGACTTCCAAGAACACAGAACATAACAGAATTTATAATCAATCTTGGCATTAGAAAGTTTTCTAGTAACAGCAGAAACATGAGAAAGTTTTCTCATAATGGCAGACTACTCAGGTAATAGTCACCTAGGCCATAATATTTTACCCAAGGCTTTAACATTTTACCTAGGCTTTAACATTCTGTCTAGGCCTTAATATTTTACCTGGATCCTAACAGGCTATACCTGAAAACTGTGAGCCAAAATAAGTTTTTCCTCCCTTAAAGAAAGTGGTCATAGTCTAACTGTAGTAGTGCAAGTCAAAAGATGCATTTTAAGAACAAGCCAGGATGTCCTACAGAGGTCTGGTCACTGTGAACCATCATAGCTCAAAAGAAGCTAAAAGGCCAAAGCTAGCTTGCTCTCTGGTGTCTGTGTAGTGAGTTGGGGATTTTTTTTTTTTTTTAATTACTGATTCATGGGGGAAAAAAATCAAGATTTTACATTGTATCTTCAAGAGAATCCATTAGACTCCCTCCCTCGGTCATTTGCAAAGTCACATTTTTGTGAAGGAGAATTCATTTGAATACCAAATAAGTAGAGGCCAAGTTGCTGCTAGTAACATTAGAAAGCAGCTAATGATCACAAAGCTTAGAGCCCAAATGCGCCTCCTGTGACAGAGTTAGTTGATGACCCTTGAAGAACAAATGGACTTTTCAAGAATAAATATACACACACACACACAAAAAAATATGGTTTTCTTTGACAACTTTTTTAAATCCCAAGGACATAAGAAGTTAAGAGTCTTAGAGTATATTTAAAAAAAAAAAAACTTCTTAAAAATCCTAACAAAGAGGTAGAGATTACAATAGTTTATAATCCCAGTTACTGTAAAGACTGAGACAGGAGACTTGAAAATTAAAGTCCTGAATGGGGCGTATAGTGAGTTCAAAGCCAGGCTGGGCAATGTAGTAAGACTGTCTCAAAATCGAAAGGATGCTGGGAATGTAACTTACCTAGCATGTGTGATGAACAGAATCCATCACCTGTACTTTAAAAAGAAAAGTCCAATAAATGTTTTACTATTTTTAAAACGTAATTTACAGACAGGAAGTATACTCATGCTGACAGGCAGGTTTGCATTGAGGCTTTCCATTGACTGTCCATGGCGACCTCCGGTGAATAACCTCTGTAATCAGGAAAGATTGGACACAGGCCTAGCTGCACCTTAGAATTAGTTGAAACTTTTTTTAAAGGTACCAAAGGCCAGGCCTCTCCCGGGAAGTCTAACTTCATCAGTAGGAAGCAGAGGCTGACATATATGAAGAGCAGTCTGGAGGACCAGTGACTGCAGCAAGAGATATTCAGTGAAAGGCATGGAGGACAAAGTCACCAAGGGGAAAGAGGCCCATTCATGAGGCCCCTGAACATCAACAGGAGGACAGATTTTACTCTACAAAAAATGGTCACCTAATGGCTAAGGAGATGTTTCTGTGGGTAAAGTGCTTGCCAAGCAAACATAAGGGCCTGAGTTTGATCCTCAGAACCCATGTTAATTAATTAATTAACCCTCCTTCCTTCTTTTAATATGAAATAAACTACTCCTGAATCAATTGACCTCAACAGGGAGTTTCTGGGCACAGCACTGAAGGCAGCTACTAGCCACAGCCAGCTGTGAACCAAGTGTCTCAGCCTAGTACCCCTCAGAGGACAAAGTCCTGCCCATAGTCACACAAGCAGGCATGAGATTCCCCCCAAGCTGAGCCACCTAACTGATCGCAATGCTCATGGATCCTTTTATCGCAGCCCATGAGAGACCCTGAGTGCAGACATCCTGGCAAGCTACACCCACATCCCATTGACTGAAACAGCTGAGCTTAGGGGTAATTCACTATACAGCGACTGGACACAAGTGGAGTGGCTGAGATCAGAAAAGAGTGACAAAAGAAAAGAGAAATGGATGACAGGATTTAGAGATGGCTTGCAGGGGAGGGCCAGAAGGGTCAAGTATGAACATAGGAATCTGTCTCCAGAAACTGGGGTGGGCATGCTGTGCAGACTAGGCAACAAGCCGGCATCAGATCTGTAACTGGAGTTACAGATGGTTCCGAATGACCATGTGGATGCTGGGAATCAAACACGGGTTATCTAGAAGAGCACCCAGTGCTCTTAAGCATAGATTCAACTCTCCAGTTCCTGTGATGATGTCTTATTGAACACATATTGTCTCTGAGCTCTGTGGAAATGGCCTTGTCCTTGGGGGTGCCTACTATTATCTATTACACATTAGAGATGAGGAAAAAATCCTTTCAGAAAAGTTAGCAACTTACTCACATTCACACAACTAGAAAGGATCTGGACACTGTGGGAAGTACCTATAGTCCTGTCTAGTTGAAAGGCTGAGGCAGGAGAATCCCTTGAACCCAGGAATTCCAGACCAATTTAGTGAAACTCCATCCCTCAAAAACAGGTAAAACTAAAAAGATGGATGGCTTCTGGGGAGTGTCACCAAAGATTGTCTTCTGGTCTTCCCATGCACCTTCCCACACTCAAATAACTATAAGAACACATGCTAGCACACATATGCACACACAGCACATACAACAAATAACCCACACAAGGTGTCACACACCTGTAATCCCAGCACTTGAGAGACAGAGGCAGAATAAACATAAACTCAAGGACATCCTCAGATATAGAGAATTCCAGGCCAGCCTGGGCTACAGGAGGTGCTATTTCGAAACAGAGAAAACAAAAATCAGGAACCCAAACTACAACTGCTTCTGCCCTGATATATAAACGTAGACTACAAGGCAGAGGGTGTGATGTATACATGTTTGCATAATTACACATTCCTTGTACTGAAGGCTCTATCCAAGCTCAATGATCAAACAAACAGTCACTGTTGGCGTTATTTTCCCTGAGCCGTAGCACAAACACTCTGTGAAAATCATGCACATCAGGGCTCTTCTTAGAACAGTGGGTAGCCATGGTTTCCTTTTTTCTCTCCTGCTTCCTTTTTTACCATCCTTTGGGGGAATCAGCTGCTAAGTGTTTGGCTTGAGGGTTCAAAAACAACATTGGTGGCTTTGAACACTGGGTTAAAAGAGTGGTCTGCCTGTGAGCTGAACAAAGGAACACATTACAGAAGTGCAATGGAACAGAAATTCCTTCCAGCAATTTCCTCGGGAAAAGTCAGTGCTGAGTCTTCATCTGTCCACCTCCAGCCCTGCCTTTGAACACTTTACGTCGGGACATGTGTTTTACATGCTTTCAAATTGCTCTCGTATTCAGTATCTCTTGGTATTCAAATGCTTCCATGTCCTCTCCACATAGGCGAGTTGTGAGATGCTCACCCGTGTCCTATATAAGTAGAAAGAACCAGACAATCTGGATTCCTGACAAACAGGTTAAACAGGTCCCATTTATTCATTCATCAAACACACCTGGGCAGAATACCAGGCTATGGCCATGATTCCTTGGGTGAAGCACCAACTGCCAAGTATGAGGCCCTGAACTAGATCCCCCCCCCGCCCCCAGGATCCAGGTAAGGACAGGGTAGCCAGCATCTGATTTCAGCACTCTACAGGAGGATGGGAAGCAGGGACTCCATGGAAGCCTATGAGCCAAATTTGACATAACCCAAGGGTAAGCATCAGTGAACAAGAGGCCCTGCCTCAAAGGGTAAAAGGCAAGGACCAGTGCCAAGGATGCCATCTGACCTCCACATCTGTGCTGAGGCCCACACATGCCCACATACATGTACACATGCACAGAGCGAGAAAGAATTTAAAAAGAAAACACATCTAGGTAGAGTATGGCAAGACAAAATCCAATATTGCCTCAATCTCTGGCTCTACAGCTCCAGGGAAGCTCCGGGGCTTCTGCACACAGAAGCAGCAGCCACATTGGGGACAGTGATCAAGACACCTGTGTGGACATGGCTATGAGAAGAGCCAACAGAAAAGACTAGAGCTAGCTGCCCACCCACGCCACTCTGCCCTTCTCAAACAAGGCAATGAGAAACCCAAGGATGAATGGTTTCTACATCTTCTCAAAATTCCAAGACAGGCTCCAAAAATCAGAGTCCTGAGAAGAGAACAAGCTGCATTATGGAAGGACTCCCCCTTGTCAAGACACAGATACCCGCCCAGCACACAGTAGGTCTCAGGGCTCCCAGAAGCCAAGATTGAAGTAGAACTGTTACTGGAATAGAGGAAGCGAAGCTTGCCCAAAGGCAGCTGAGCCCTCCCTCAATCCGGAGGACACAATGGCATGCAGACTTGTTCATTTTCAATAAGGCTCCAGCCTTACTGTTAAAGCCTTCCCTTTGTCAGGATGAATGCATGACATTGCCAGCAATTCCGATGAATCTTCAGAGGAGCTCAGCTCCCTGGAGAGGGCAGAATGGCCAGCACTACGACATCTGGGGATGACAGCCTTGGACTCCGACTATGGCTGAAATGTGTACCTCCTTCCCTCAAAGACACATGCTGGGTAGGTAATCTCTAAGGTGGCAGTGGTCAGAGGTGGCCTGAGAGGAGGTGGGGAAGGGTTCAGCTCATGAGGTCTTATGGATTTGGTCTAACACTTGCATCATGTTATTTGGGTTCCCAAAACTGCACAAGATGCTGAGGGTTCTTGACCCCCAGCTGGCTTTGATTGGTAAATCAAGTTGCCAGTAGCCAATGGCTGGACAGGGAGACAGAGGTGGGACTTTAGGATTCATGGGCAAGAGGACCTAGAGAGAAGAAGAACCATGATGTCAGGAAAGCAAAGGTCCAGACCTGAGAGGTGCATAAGAGAGAGCATACCAACCATGTAGGAGTCAGGGAAGAGTGCCCTCAGAGAGGCTCTGGTTGGGTCTAGAGCAGCAAAGATGGAATGTAGATTTTACTAAGTAAAACTCAGGAGTATCAGTGGAGAGGTGTTAGCCACCCACATGTAGGTTTGAAGGCTCTCTCTCTCTCTCTCTCTCTCTCTCCCTCCCCCTCTCTCTCTCTGTTTCTGTCTCTGTCTCCCTGTCTCTCTGTCTCTCTCTGTCTCTCTGTCTCTCTCTGTCTCTCTCTGTCTCTCTCTGTCTCTCTGTCTCTCTGTGTGTGTGTATCTGTGTGTGTGTCTCTCTCTGTCTCTCTGTCTCTCTGTCTCTGTCTCTGTCTCTCTCTCTCTCTTTCTCTCTCTCTCTGTGTGTGTGTGTGTGTGTGTGTGTGTGTGTCTGTGTGTGTGTGTTTCACTCTAAAACATTGGGGCAGATAGCAGAGCTACTGCCGCTGGGGCAATTTGAGCAGGCTTAGTCACCTACTGCAACAATGAAGGCTTCACCTTAAGAGTGAGATCGCTGTTCTTGTCCTCCTTCTCCTCCCTTCCTCCTCTCTCCTTCCTTCCTTCCCTCTGTCCTGTCTCCCTCCCCATCCTTTTTCCTCTCTCCCTTCCTTCCTCTTCCTTTCCATCTCTTCTCCTCTCTTTTCCTCCCTCCTTTCCTCCCTCTTATCTTCTACTATAGGAAATAAAGCAGCAAGAAGGCCCTCCCTAAAAACCAGTCTTGATACTGGATGTCGAAACCTCCAAAGCCATGAGCCAAACACTTATTGCTTATAAGCTACCCAGGCTATGGCCTTCTGTTACAGCAGCACACTGCCCTGATAACTCCTTATGGATCACATGGGAAATCAATGGCAGGAGGGGGTATACAGGGAGTGCTTGTTGCCTGAGTGACATCCATCATAGAGCACTGTTTCCTGGCCTCTTCGTCCCTACACAAGATAGGAGTTTTACCCTGGACACACATCGCAGGCATCATCTGGAATTCAGAGTCCTTCTCCAGTACAACCCACTGCCCAGCAAGCGTCTCTCACAGCCCTGTTAAAACCCCTTCAGAGGATGAAGGATGTGACTCCTGAGGTTTGAGCCACAGACCAGTACCTATATTCAACATCTGGACAAGGGGCAAATCATGCCAAAGGGCCAGGGATACAACATAAAAAGTCCACTAGAGTATTTGAGTCTTCCTTTCTCATGTCACCTATGCACTGAGAACTCAAACCAGGAACCAACAAAGATATTACACCACTCTTGCCTGCAAGCGGGCATGTACAGTGTGATCATTACTGGCAGGAAGAACAGAAGAACAAAGCCAGGGCTTTTCATCATTTTCTTTTAATCCTACCCATTTTCTACCAGGCTTTAATGGCCCTGCCAGCCTAGAGCTGCCTCCCACTCCTCCCATGGAAGGAGTCCTTCCTTGTCTCCATTCCCGAAGCACAGGTAGTCAAAAGTAAAACAGATGACAGCCCAAGAGGAGGGTTGTGAAGCACCCTTTGCTAAAAGCAGCTGACAGGTGGGGCTTCTCGAAGCTGTGGATATCACTTCTCTCTTTAAAACCTTCCAGTCTCAGGAGGTAACGCACTTCCAGCCCATAATGGAAGAAGTCTCTATATTACTAAGGCTTCTGTGTAGCTTTGACCAAACACCCAAGAAAAGCAATTCAGAGGAAGGTTTGTTTTGACTCACAGTTTCAGAGACTCAGTCTGGGGTCAGCAGGCCCCACAAGCGTGGGCAGAACACTCTGGCAGAGGAAGCCTGTAGCAGAGGAGAGGCAATCACCTTGTGGTTGACAGAGAGCAAAGCCAGAAAAAAAGGAAAAAGCAGAAGCAATCAAGAATAATAGGTCCGCAAAGAAACCCTCAGAGATTTACTTCCTCCAACTAGGCCGCACCCCCTTCTTTCCACCTCCTCCTGATGAAGCCATCAAGAGATTAATTCATTGAGGAGGTTAGAGCCCTTGTATTCTGTCTCTAGGGTAACTGCAGACACACCCGGCACCAGTGGTGCTCTTTATTAACTGACACAAAAATTGATAATAAGAACTAAGCCTCACAGGTTCGACCTCTTCTTTCCTTCACTCACTAACCCCAGCAACAGTGGCTTCCCTGGGGCTTCATTAGCTCACAAATATACTGAGAATATGAGTCCCCAGTGCAAGGGTTGTCTGAGAATGAAAAGATCTGATAGGACCATCGAGACAGCCCAGTGGATAAAGGTGCTTGCTGCCAAGCCGGACAATATGAGTTCAATCCCTGGGACCCACATGGTGAAAGGAGAGAACTAACTTAAGCAATTGTCCTCTGACCTCTAGTCACATGTCTTGGTGCATATGGATGCATAAACAAGCAGAGAAAATGAATGAATAAATAAATAAATAAATAAACAAATAAACCATTTTAAGGATGTACTATCTGTACAGGGCTGGGACAGCAGAGGCACACAGCAAGCTCAGAATGGAAAGCAGATTGTATTTACTGTTTCACTTATTTATCACAAATCCCCTTTTGTTGTTTAATTATTTCAGTTCAACTGCTATGTCTTTATGCTAAAAAAAAAAAACAAAAGCAAAAAAAGCAAAAATCAAAAAACAAAGCAAAAACAAAAAACCTCCCTGTGATCCTGCTTTATTCCCCACCCCCCCAGCAGAGAAAATATGTACAGCCAAGTAGGAATGAGATTCCCTAGTGAGTGTTTTCTACAGGCAGAGGAGGGTCCCAGAGAATGTTAATAGGACCATCAAAGAGGCCTTGGTACAAGAGGGAGAACAGATACACTGAGGCATCTTCACCAGGACAGGAGCCTGGTGGTCCAGCACTTCCTGGCTCCATATGTAATCCTAAGTCCACACCAGAGCCTCCAGCTGTCCTGGGTGGCCCCAAGGCAGACTGTGCTGGTCCAGCCCTGGAGGCCCCAGCTTCATGGGCCTATAAGAAATACATGGCACAGGAATTCTCACCAGCATCCTTCTATGGTGTTTTTCATTTGTAATTAACTGCTTACTGGAGAGGTTGAGCATCTTCACATACCTGCTGGCTGCTTGTATCTCTCTTGTTTCCTTGTGATTAAGGACCTCTGGTTCTTTGTATATTATGCATATTAGCCCTTATGTAGATGCTTGAGGCTTGGTCATTGGGAGGTGTGGAACCTTTAGGGAGTAAAGCTTGTGAGAAGTCCTTAGGTCTCTGAGGGTGTGTTTTGAAGGGGATTGTGGTGCTCTCACTCTTGCTCCTGGCCCCATGATGAAACACTTTGTTCCACTTCATGCTCCTACCATGATGTGCTGCCCTTCACAAAGTCCCAAAGCAATTGGGGCTGCCCAATTTTATATTGAGACATCCAGGACCATGAGCCAAACTGAATCTTTGTTCTTCATAAACTGATTGTCACAGGCAGTTCATTGTAATATTGCAAAGCTGACTAATACATGATTTAAAAATATGTTCTCCCAATTCACAGGTTGTACCTTTATTCAGTTAAATATGAATTTGTTAAATAGAACCTTTGCTATGCAGAAGGTTCTGCTGTACAGGACCCTCTTGGAGATGACAGATATGCTACTTGGCCTTATTTGCCCCTAAGGTATTCATGTATTCTATGGGAGCATCAAAACATCACCTTATACATCATGACTATATACTATTATTAACAATGAAAAACAAAGCCCATTCAACATATAAAATATGTACATATCTGAAAACTTAAAAGATAAAATTTGGGGAAAAAAAAGAAATCTAAAAAGGAAAGAAAGAGAATCTCTGGGTGATTAAGATGTGCTGCAGAGGCAGAAAGCTCCATTTGGGAGGAAGGAAGCAAACCTCTGCTCTCCAGGTCTTGCCATGTGGTCAGCACAGGTCTCTTACACAGGAAGCAAACCTGATCAAAATGCAGATATACATCCATATATGCATGCAATAACAACTGATGGAAAAAGAGGCCATGAGTTTGGAAGAGAGCCTGGACAGGTACGGGGGCGGGTTTGAAGAGAGGAAAGGGAAGGGAGAAATTTTGTAATTAAAATAAAGCCTAAGAAATAAACAAAAATGAAAAACAGACGCAGATTCTGGTTCTTCCAGTCTCTGTGGGCGTGGGACTTAGCATTCACCACTGGGTTATGGATGTGGCTCTGGCTACTGGTTCAGTGATTGTACTTAGGACAAGTGTGAAGTGTGATAGGCCCAGGGTACCCAGTACCAGTACCTACCAGTACCGCTTGTCTTGATCTATCTCAAGAACTTCACCTGAACCCAGGACAGCAGCTACTCTGAGTCAGCTTCTCTCCACCTGGATGGCAGAAGGTCCTCCCAGGAGTACAGAAGGGGGCATGCTGTTCCTGGGGGTCACCCCCTAGGCTTCCTACATCCGTTTCAGTCAGCGTGAGATACCTGAATCCACTTGTTTCCATGGACTTTATCTTGTCTAAGCTCTGAGCACTGAGCCTTCTCTCAAAATAAACTTGCAAACTTTCTTCCATTCCTCTGTACCTGAGGCAATCATTACCGGTGATAACCAAGAGCCACCAACTGTGGATAGCGCTCTTAAATGCTTCATATTCAATTTTGTCAGAGCCCACCAGCCCTAAGGTACCACACAATCCCTGTGTTCCCTGTGCCTATTTCCATGAGATTATCTGTCAGTCAAAGACACACAGGGCTCTGCAGGAAGAGAAAAGCACTTCCTGACTCCCTGGAAGTTCAACTAAGGCTCCAATAAATGTCACAGAAAGAAATTTTGGCCCTGAAGGCCAATACCACAGGTCTTACCCATCCCAGCTTCAGTGTTTTGTCTCTTGATTTTCATTCACAAGATGAAGTTGTCTTCTGGGACTGAGTTAAGCTGGAGGGTATTTGAGGGAACAATGAGGCTAACTTCAGTAGCCAGACTTCCAAGATGGCCCCCACCACGTGTATCCCCCGGTACCCCCCCCCCCCCAGTTCCCTACCAAGCTCATACTATAAATAGGATATGGTTTTCTCTCTTGCCTTGTCTCCCTTACAGACTCTCTACTAGTTGAGTCTTACCATGATGGAAGACCCAGGCAACAGCTCAACTACAAAACTCTGAGCCTTTCGAGCAGAGCCCCAAGGTCCTGGACCAGGCCACACAGAAGCTGTGAGGCAACTCACTACAGTCTGCGACTTTAAGGCACTAAACCTGCGATGAGAGAGATGTAGATAACTGATAAAGCATCTGTTTCAAACCAGCCTATACATTTACAGTCCTCACATCTATAGGGGTGTTTCAATAGCAAGATGTGGTCCCATTTTGTAGATGAGAAAGTAGAGACCAATATCAGTTCAGTACTTAAAGCAGCAAGGCTGAGTGGGACTTTAGAGCAGCCCAGATTATCTAAGGGTAAGTTGTGGTTTGTGTCCCCTGTTTTAATATTCATGTGTTTATTCATTTGGGGGATAGGTGTGTGCCATGATGCATGTGTGGAGGTCAAGAACAACTTCCAGGAGATGATTGTCTCCTTCCACAATGGGTTCTAGGAACTGAACTCAGATTGCCAGGCTTGGTAGCAAGCACCTTGAGGCCATCTCATTGGCCCCTGGCTTTGTTTTCCAATCCATTGTATGCCAACATTTTCATAAAATATAATAAAAAAATTAGCTGCTGCCGGAAAGGCCGTGCAGTTGGGTGTGGTGACAGTGTCACTCTGCCCTAGAACCCTGCTCTCTGTGTGGGGATTAGCTGCTGACAGCAACAGCTCTGGAGGGCCACTCCCTTGGGTTTCCCAAACTTCACACATTGGTGAGTCTTCACCTGAGACATTATCTGTGGAGCATCTCTGCTGCCACTTACTGGAGATTATCACTATGTTCGTACACTGTCTCGCTTCCCAGCCATTGAGTTCTGAGCACTGACCAGAGAACAGAACACAGCAGGTGGGGGTTGTGGAGATGCGGGGATCTGCCCTGTTGGTGATGGTAAAGTGGTGCAGACACACTGGGAAGCAGTGGGAAAGGTCTTCAGAAGCTTATACTAGACTAACACAGGACTAATAAAAACACTAAGAAGAGGGAGCAGAAAGACGGGGCTGGGGAGACACAGCAGGACAGGACCACTGTGCTCGCACGTGAAGCTCTAACCTGCACGAGGTGGAGCAGGTTGACAGCCCCAGAGAGAGCTGGGGGGGAGGGGAGTGCACACCCAGAGGCACTGGTTACATCTGATGCTTCTGAGGGAGTCAGTATCCTCTAAGAGGATCGCCCTGGTAGGCCAGCCACACTACAGAGGACACATACATGTACACACACACACATACACAAACACATGCGCATGAACATGCACACCCAGCTATTTAAAACTGGAAGGAAAATGTGTGTGTATGTGTGTGCATGTAAAATAAAGAAGGAAGGAA
>NW_021604749.1:714302-739736 GCF_004785775.1 Grammomys surdaster | reverse complement strand
GAGGGAGGGAGGGAGGATAAAGGAACTGTGGCACATACATACAATGAAATATCATCTAGCCTTAAAATAAAAGGAAATTCTGTCACAAGCTGAAACACAAACAAGAGTCTTCTAAATTTTTGTTTACATTTATCATTTATTTGTTTATTAGTGTGTACAGATAGGTCACAGCTCAAGTATGGAGGTCAAGAACAACTTGTGTGAGTTTGTTCTTTCCTTACCTCTTGTGAGTTCTGGGTAGTCAGACCTGGCTGCCGGTGCCTTCACTCAGAGCCATTGCACCAGCCCCAAAGTGCGAGGGTTTTACACTAAGTAAAATAAGCCAGTCACAGTGATATAAATGCAGCATGACTGCTCATGTGAAGTGGCTAAAGCGCTCAGGAAACACTCAAAATGAAGAGAGGCTATGCACAGCTGTCGTCCCAGCTACATGAGATGCTGAGGCAGGAGGATAGCTTGAACCAAGAAATATGAGGCCAGCCTGGGCAGCCAGCAAGACCTGTCTCAAAAAATGAAACTAAAGCCCAGAAAGAGAGCTGTGGCTGCCAGGTGTTGGGAAGAATTAGTGTTTAATGGGGTGTGGAGCTTTGGTTCCTCAAGGTGACAGAGTGGAAGTGTGTGCTGCAGGACAACAGAGATGCAGTCACATGACCAAGGCCATCACATGACCAAGGCCACCACTGGTGACAAGCCAGACTCAGATAAACTCCAAACCGTGAAATCTAGATTCATGTATGTGTATGTATATGTATGATACATACATGTAGGGACGACAGGGAAGTGGGCAAATGAGGCCTAGCTGCAAAGATGAGCTGAGTATGAGTGTGTGAGGCACAGACCATGGTGCTATACACTCATGAAAAGATTAAAACTGAGGGCTGGCAAAACTTGCTGAATACACTTAAAGATCTAAGTTCAAATCTGTAGAACCACAAAGTTAAAAACCAAGCATGTGTCTGTAGTCCCAGGACTGAGGAGGTAGAGACAGGCAGGTCCCAGGTCAGCGAGCCTGGCCAAGTGAGTCATCTCCAGGCTCAGTGAGAGACCATCCCTAGAAGTAAGAGGAACAACGTAAGGAAGACACCAACAATGACCTCTGGCATCCACGGTTCTGTACACCTCTATGTACAAATGTACATAAATGAACACAGGTATACACACACACACACACAAGAGCACGCACTCAAATAGTAATAACTAAAACTTACCAGAAAGCACAGCAGTGTCTCTCAGAAGGGTGTTGTTTCTAGAGAGACTTGTACAAAATCTCTGCTTCATTAACCAGAGGCTAAGAAACGGCCATTGCATTTAGAAGCCAGGTGTGAATTCAGCTTCCCACTTACTACCTGTGCAACCTGGGATGAATTACAAGGCCTCTCTGGAACTAACAATATCTGTGAAAAGAGAGTTGTGGTAAGTACTTTGTGGGCTTGTTGTGGGAATCAAATTATTAATATAAACAGCATCCAGACTCTCACACCTATCCTAGAACAAACATCTGATAGGATTCACTCACTTGCTACCTTCTCGTGTGGAGAGAGGAGACTCCTCCAGCCACAGCAGCCTCTGCTCAAAGAAGGAACAAAGCCCCAAGTCCACAGAAAGTTACTGTGAGTGAGTGAATGAGTGAGTGGGTGAGTGAGTGGATTACATACTGTTAGAATAACTCCACTTAACTGCTACTCAGCAGGTATCAAGTCTTTCTTCCTCCCTTCCTCATCCTTTCTTTTCTCTCAGGCTGAGTAAGGACAGTATGACATTGTCTTGTGCAGCCCAGCATCATTTGAATTCAAAGCAAGGCCCATCTGCAGGCAGAGGACCCTGTGGCCCTACTTCCTAGCAAGGCCTTCCTTCTAAGCTGTTAGGGGAGCAGGTTGGCCATGGCTATGCTTCCTGCCCAGAGCTTGCAGGATTTAGACACGTGCTCTTTTGCCCACCTCCCCAGTCAGCAGCGTCTAGCCAGCCTCCTGTGGGGCTGCTGAGGGTTACGGTTCTGCTGCTTTGGGGTCTCAGAAGCACAAAGTCAATGGTTTTGATGCATGGCCCCATTTATAGCACCTGAAACACAACATCCATTACTGTCAGACCTCCTTCATATAACAATACAAGAGTTTCCGAGTCTCAGAAAGTATTTTCAAGCTGGGGAGAGCAACTCAGAGTGGCTCACACCTGCATGCCCTCCACAGATCATGGATAAGCACTCCAAATGGCTGCGCCATCTCTGCAGACCCTGTTGTTTTAAATGTGCCATACAGTTATTCAAGTGTGTGTGTGTGTGCGTGTGTACACAGGAAAAATAGGTGATGTTAGAAATGGCTGTTCTATGTAGGTGCAGAGAGTAAATATTTGAGGTGCTGGTTACAACTCTTCTGCTCTGCATTGTACTGCCAGCTACAGACCACAGACCAGTGAATAAGCACACTGTTATTACTACCAAACTTCATTTACAAAATCAGACAGTAGGCTGGACCTCACCCACAGGCCAGGATTTACACACAATTGCTCTAGCCTAAGGCTTGGAGTCAAGTAAACAAGCTGTACAGTGCTTGACATGAGTCTCTGCCCAGGAGCTACCATGTCCTCTTTGCATTGTGCAGAGACTAAAATGAGCTGTATATTATTCAGCACTCTATCTGGAGATAGGCACACATCCAGAAGCAACTATTTTGCTTTGTTTGTTTTGTTTTTTCTTTGTTCGTGTGTGTGTGTGTGTGTGTGTGTCTGTGTGTGTCTGTGTGTGTGTGTTTGAACAACTGCACAGTACATTTGAAAACAGTTCTAACAGTGGCTGCAGAGATGGCTCAGTTATTAAGAGTACTCATTGCTCTTGTAAAGAACCTAGGTCTGAATTCCAGCACCCAGGTGGTGGCTCACAATCACATGTAACTCCAGTTCCAGGGAATACAACACCTTCTTCCACTCTCCATAGACAGCTGAATTCACATAATTCACATAATTTTTATGTGTATGTACTAAGATACATACACATAAAAAAACATATTTCTTAAAACATAGTTAAGATGGAAGCTGGGAAGATGTTTTCTGGTTAAGTGCTTGCCATACAGTATGAGGGCAGGTGTTCAAATCCTCAGAACCCACATGAATGGGTAGTCACAGCAGCCCACTTGGAATTCCAGCCATGGCAAGGTGTAAATAGTGGATCACCATTGCAATCTGGCTACCTGTGGGGCGGAGGACCGTGAAAGGATAGCTTGGTTTCTGGTCGAGCACTGGCTAGAGATGGCTGGAGACCCAACAGGTATCCCTGCAAAGGACGGCATGCATTTCACCACGCTCCCAGACTCCAGGCTCCTGACATGAGGTTGAAGACCTCCATTGATCAGCACCTTTCAAGTCACATAGGGCAACGGTCCTATCAGCCCCTCCACAGATAGAGGGTGTGATTACAGGCCGCAGAGCCTCAAGAGATCTCCATATTAATGAGGTACCTAAAGGCCAGAGGGCATAGCCAATTAAGCATTCCTTCCCAGACCCTCCTCCTTACAAACGGTATTTAACCTCAGGCCCACTCTGAGGACACAGGGTACAGCTACATCCACTTTCCACCATGACAATAAACCTTTTAAAACCATGAACTTCCTTGTGTCTTTGGGGCCTGCTGTGGAGAACCATAGAGGTGGCCTTCAACTAATGAGCCACTGCAGCCTAATCTACTTCCTGGAGGACTTCTCTACATTTCAGCCACAGAGCCCTGCCAACTCAAGTAAGCTAGCCAGCCAGCCATGACCCAACCAAGTGAGTCCCCATGACCAAGAGTTTCCACCCCACGGGGTGCTGCCAGAGCTCTCCCTCTTGTCCCTCTCAGCTGTGGGCCGGTCCAGCCCATATGCCCCCAGTCTCAACTATTCCGTGGCTCCCAGTGGCGCCTGGGAGGCCAGGAGTTTGAGACCAGTCGGTCCCCACATGCCCTCTTGTCTGGGGGTCCCTATCCAAGAGCTCTGCCCCTGCGGGTCTCAGACTGAGATTTCCCCATGCTCAGGTGGATCTCAGTGGCTTCTCATAGCCCAGAGTCCACCCAGCACCATGTGGAGTAAACTTAATCAAATTCCCACATGCTTCTGCTCCCCGAACCACGGTACCAGCCGCCTGGGGCAGCAGACACAAGAGATCCTCAACACAGCCCAACAGGACCCACGCCCACGCACAAGCTACAGACCTGCAGCTACCTGGTCTAGTTTTATCTGTGAGCTCTTGGTTCAGTCTAGAGATTTCACCTCAATATAAACATAGAGAATAACCACCTTCCTGTCTGTGCCAGTGCCCTGAACAGACCTTGGACACCAGCTCTGCACCTAATCTCACAACACCTAGAGGAGGCTGGACTCCCAGAGCTCTAACATGCCCAGGATCGTAGGTATTTAATATGGGGAAGAGGGTATGTTTGTGTTTTTTCTGCAGGATGCTGAAGGAGCATTGTGGCTGCCAAAGTGATTGGTGAGACATGCTGATGCTGGGACAAAGAATGATGCTGACCTTTGAGCTTGCTGAGTGTCCTGACAATGGTGACTGGGAAGCTGTATTGGACACATGCTCCTGGCCCACCTTTGCTTGCCTATATCCCAGATGGGACAAGCTACCTTGCCTCAAATTTTTAGACCTTGTGGGACAGAGAATCAAAAAGAGAAGTTATAATGACTCTTGTATTTTTCTTAAATGTGATCAGTTATTTGGACTCAATCATGGACTGGTATAAAAATCAATCCAATATTGGAAATAACAGTCTTCATTTGGAAGGCTGGTTCTGAACGTTTTCAGAGACATATTTGGAAGTTAGCTACAGTTCTCTATGATCTTACATTAGCAAGAGATAAAATTGAGACAGGATCTGGATTTCAAACAAGTGTTAGTGCATGTGTTAAGGCTCTTTTGTCATGTTATAAATTACTTTTGTTTCTTCTATAGTATTTAACGTAAGTTGTATTGATTGTACACTTTCTAATTGTGTTAGTGTGTTGAAACCTGGCATGTCTGTTACGGAGGTCTATCTGCCAGCTTTTGTTTTATTGCCCTGAGTATTACAGAACCTTGGTATTCTGAAAAAAGAAGCCTGCAAGTACTGGAAGAAGTGAGTAAGGCTTTAAGCAGAAGCAAGAGGGTAGTGGGCTTGATTATTGCTGGTATAACAGCTTTAATTACATTAATTGCTAGGACCACTGCTTCTGTAATTGCTTTGACACAAGGAGTTAATACAGCTACTTCTGTTAATCATTTAGCAAAAAAAAAAAGAAAGAAAGAAAGATGTTACTAATGTGTTGAGTATACAAGAGGATCTAGAAAGGCATTTGGAACAATGGATTGATGTTCTTTATCCTATTTGAATTATTGGAAGGAGGTTCAGAATTTAAGAGTAGGGCCCCATCTCAAGTATCATGCCAAATACCAATGGATTTGTGTTACTTCTCAAATTTACAATGATAGTCATTACAATTAGGAAAAAGTTTAAAGATACTTGCAGGGTATTTGGCATAATTCTAACACCTCTCTGGATGTTTTAACTTTGCATAGTGAGATTATGAATTTAAAGACTGCTGCTCTGCTGAGCATTGATGCTGCAGATACTGCTGATAAAATTATTTATGGCCTGAGGTCAGTATTTCCATTTTGGTTAAGTTTCAAGAATGGCATATATAGCTTGATCATGCTAGCCCTTTTTGTCCTGGGAATACTTTTATTCCTACCCATTGTCTTTAACAACATCAACATGTTGGCACCCAAAGTACATGGCTTCAAACTGAAAATGGACCCCCAAATAGAGTTATTAATTTAGCAGGCTGATAAGCCAAGGAAGGGTAAGATTCTGCACAGAGCCTTACCAATCTAACACATAAGTACATTGCTTTTGATAATGCATATTCCGTGATAGGTAAGGAAGGAATTCTTTTCAGAACGACCTAAGACTTGTTTATGAAATAAAAAGGGTGGAGATATGTAGAGCTTTGGGGCTGCTTGGAAGGAATCTGACATTGGCCAAGGACAAGGAAATGGGCTTCAGGCAGGAATCTGACATTAGGCTAGAACAAAGAAGTAATTTCAGGCAGGAATCTAAATCCTAGGCTAGAACAAAGAAGTAGGCTTCAGACATGAAAATGATTTTGGGCTAGGACAGGGAAGTAGGTTCAAATATTTTGGGCATCCTGATAAACCCTTAGGAACTTAGGAACTTTGTTTATTGCCTCGCTTGTTCTTTAACTATTTGTGTTTATTGTCTTGCTTGTTCCTTGGCTATTTGAATCTATTGTATTGTTAGTTCCTCAACCTAGAACTGAACTTAATACTTGAATGTAATTAAAATGGTATAAAAGAAAAAAAAGATAGAAAATAATCACAAAAAACTCACAATGTCAATCTCAGGACCCCAATGCATCTGCACATATGTATACACACATGTGAACACATACCAAAGTGCACAGCACAGATGCATACCCATGAAAAGAAAAGGCATGCATAATGATCAGCATAAATACATAGTTTACAGTGATTTTAAAAAGGTCTTAAACTGAAGGAACTTTTAGCACATGCTCCAACATGAATGAACCCTGAAGGTACTACCCTAGGCAGAATGATGCAGACACAAGAAGAAACCCTGCATGTGACTGAGAATTTGGAAACAGCAGATGGTGAGTGCCCAGGCTCAGGATGAGGTGGGTAGCTCAGGTCTGCAGTGCCAACACTCAGGAGACTGAAGCTGGAGGATCATGAGTTCAAGGCCAGCCTGGGGTACATGGTAAGATCTTATCTCAAAAACAACAATGCTTATTGGGTATGTCTATGTTTGAGATGAAGAAAGAGCCTTGCTATACATTTTTAAACATGTTATGGAGATAATGTAGAGTGTGTCACCATGCAATATGACACATCTTAGCCTGTCACCCATCTTCCTTGCTTCACTGCATTTCCTTAATTTGGGCCTCACCATAATCCCACAAGAGAGGAACCACAATAGTCTCTCTTCTGTGAGATTTAATTTTATGTATGTGTCCATAGCACATGGGAGCAATGCCTGAGGAATCCAGAAGAAGGTGTGGGATCCCCTCGAGCTAAAGCTGCAGATGATTATACGCTGCCCAATCTGGGTACTAAGAACCAAACTCGGGTTCTCTATAAGAGCAGCAAACACTCTTAACCACTGAACCATCTCTCCAACCCACAATACAACAGAGAAGAACAGCATAAACCCAGAGAGATGTAGTGACTTGATACCAAGTCTGGCTTCAGAGAAACTTCTTACACAATCTATTGGGTCACTTGTCACCAAGACTTAGCTTTACTCTTTGATATTGTAATAAAACCCTTTGTCCAGGTTTGCTGTGATAAAACACCAAGACCAAAAGCAACTTGATGAGCAAGAGTTTTATTTTATGTTACACCTCACAGTCCATCTTGAAGTAAAATTGAGGAAAGAATTCAAAGAATTCAACTCAATACCTGGAGGCAGAAACTATAGCAGAGATCATGGAGGAGTGCTATCTACTGGCTTGCTCAGCTTGATTTTTTACATATGTATATAACCCAGGACCACATACCCAGGAGTTACTCATCATATAGTAGGCTGGGGCCTCCTCCATCAATCATTAATCAAGAAAATGCCCCCACAGACTTGTCTGCAGGCCAATTTTAAGGAGAAAAGGTGTTTTTGGTTTGTCTTTTTTTTTTTTTTCAGTTGAGATCCCTGTTTCTAGATACTTCTAGCTTGTATCAAGTTGAAAAAAACCCTAACCCTTGAACCTCAGTTAAGTATCAAATACCCTAAATTGCCAGAAGTTTATGTGCTAGCTACGGAAAACAGGCTTTTTAGCAAAGCCATACTAAGCCCATCTTGGTTTTAAAAGGACTGGAATTGTCTTCAAGACTGTCAGGCTGCACTGCTTAACATGAGTGTTCTTGGAACAAGATGAAGATGTCTGCTTTCTCCACTCCTGTTCAACACAGTGTGTGAAATCTTAGCAAGAGCAATAAGACATGTGAAGAAGAGAACAGGATACAAATAGGGAAGAAGTGAAAGCATCTTTATCTGCAGATGATATGGTTTTCATCCTTAAAGCACCTAAAGACTCCACCAGGAAACTCCTACAGCTCCAGAAAGAAATCCATCATTGGTCGAGCTATAACCTTCTTGGGCATATACCCCAAGGAAAGTGGATGGAGCTGTAAACAACCATCCAGAGTGCAGAAACCCAGACCAACAAAGACATATAACAAATGTTATCTCATGTATATGGATGTTACTTTCGGCTCTTTGGATATGCGTATTTAAATTGGAGTGCCCATGGAGGTAAGGAAACTGAAATGGAGACTTTGGGGAGTAGGATCTGAAGGGAGTAGAGATGAAATGCAAGTGATATGGAGGAAAATGAGGGATATCAGAGTAGGAAAAGAAATAGGATGGTGAGATCTAGGAGGGAGTGTGGGAGGGGATAACTATACTAAGGCCTTTAAGAAACTCATGTAGAAACCTACTACTGTAAACACTTCCTAAAATATGTACACATACATACTGTGATGGTTTGTACATGCTTGGCCCAGGGAGTGGCACTATTGGGAGGTGTGGCCTTGTTGGAGTAGGTGTGTCACTGTGGGCATGGGTTTAAGACCCTCACCCTACCTGCCTGAAAATCAGTCTTCCACTAGCAGTCTTCAGATGAAGATGTAGAACTCTCAGCTCCTCCTGTACCATGCCTGCCTGGATGCTGCCATACTCCCACCTTGATGATAATGAACTGAACCTCTGAACCTGTAAGCCAACCCCAAATATATGTTGTCCTTTATAAGACTTGCCTTGGTCATGGTATCTGTTCACAGCAGTAAAACCCTAACTAAGACACATATTTAAAGAGTTTAAGGGGGGTAACCCTATAATGGTGGAGTGAGGAGACAGGGGCACTGTTAGACACTATCGAAAGTCTAGTCAAGAATAGGTTAATGTTTTTGGAATTGTTGGTCATTAGTGTCCCAGAAACTCCCAAACATTACAGGTTATTGCCATTATTCTTGTTTACCTTCCAGAACTTGACAGGAAGGCAATAGATAATTGAGTCATGGGATATGCTAAATCAATTTGGTAGTCACCTGGAGCTTCATCCCTACTAGCTACCTTGTATTATGCTAAAAGGTGCTATGGAAACTACTAGAAGAGGAAAGTAACCATCAATTTAATTTTACCTCACTGTGAACCCTGAGAGCCACGGTAATGTCTGGCCTGATAAGATGTGCCCACCTGTATATAAATGGCGTGAATGTTTTGGGGGTGACCAACTACTTTATGCCTGAATTTAAGACACAAACAGAACCCATGTCTGGGTCTGTTATTTTGACCAAGAGCCTGGGAGTAGAGAGGCCATAAGCCCTGGGTAAGAGCCGATTACTATCACTCTGCTTAAATGGGTGTAGGATTAAACCAGCTTCTAATTACTTATTGCTGTACCCATAGATAGTGCACCTCTTAACCCTTGTCAGAAAATCGTCCTTTAGCACTAGATGGCAATTAACACAGAGAATCCCAACTGGTCAGCTTGTAGAGAAGAAGACTCTCAAATGCTCAATCCTAAATGAAGTATCTATATTACACTCCCTCCTCACAAAATTCAGGTATCATCCCAGAAGAAGGATCATAAAGACTTCAAGAGTCAGAGATAGCAAATAACTACAGAAAAACAGTGTTTTCCAGACACAACAGGGCTGTTGCACATGTAAATTCACAGGGACTATTACAGCATGCACAAGATCTGTGCAAGCTCAAGCCAGACAAAATGCCAGCATGGAGAAAGAAGATCAGCACGAAGCCCCACCCCAGCTAAGGATTTATTGGTAATGTGCAGCTGCTCAGAAAGGGAGAGTCAGATTTCTTTAAGAGAAAGGCTTTTGGGAGGCTACTGGAGCTCCAGTAGGAGGCCCTACACCAGACGCATACTAGCAGCAGTAAGTGAACTCAGTGGACTTTTTAAAAAAAAAAAAAAAATTAACACATGACAAAGTGGTGAGAGGGAATTCAGGGAGAAATTGGAGTAGAGGGAATGGGGAGGGGGTGAGTTTAGTCAAAGTCCATAATATACATGTATGAAATGTTCCAACAATAAAAGGAAACATTCTAAGTTTAGGGGTCAGAAAGTTACTTATGTGCATGTGTGTGCACATATGTGCGCCCATAAGCCAAGGCCAAAAGTTGATACGGGGTATCTTCTTCATTTGGTCTCCTCTTCATTTCTAATGAATTTTATTAAAGTTCTTTGACAATTTAATATTTATACACAATACACTCTAGCTATTCTCACCCACCACCCACTCCTCTCCCATCCTTGGCAATCCTCTTCCTTCTCTGTCAGTTCCTTTCTCTCGTTCATTTCTTGAGACACAGTCTTCGATGAAGCCTAGAGTTCAGTGGTCCAGCTAGGACCCCTGGCCAGTGAACTGAAGGATCCAGGAATCGCTGTCTCCATCAGCCACGGTACTGGGATTACAGGCACACACTACTGCACCTAGCTTGTTATGTGAAGATCTGACCTCAGGTCCTCATGCTTGTACAGCAAGCACTTTACTGACTAAGCCTTCCATCCCCTGTAGTCTTAACTCTGAAAAGCCATTGCCTCAGCAGCCACAGGACTCCAGTCTGTCAGCACATATTTGCAATACATTTTGAATGAGACACAGAGAGAGCCAGGTTGTAAACTAAAAGGCTGATACGTAAAACAAACAAGCAGCAACAGACCCCACATAAACCCCACATATAAAAATCTGCTGTGAATTGATGATAGTGCAAAAGGAGCCTCTTCCTGGGTTTAAATCCAGCAGTTGAACCTCGGGCTTGCCTTCATTTTGCAATTGTCTCAATGCTGTCCATCTGCCAGGTGCACGGGAGAGGTGAGTTTTACCAAATTGTTCCTCAGAAGCGTTTTATGTCAATAATAGCGAGTGCGACCTAGTCCTTTTATCCTGTTTATTCTCCACTGTTGCCTCTGATAAGTGGTATTTCTGCAATCTGCCAACCTCCGCAGTACTTATTTGTTTATGAGAGAATATTAATTAGTGATGCTGAGCAGACTATGGGATGCAAATGCAATTCTGATAATGACATTCCTTAGACTGTCTTTGCCCCCTAAGGCATCCTCTATTTAAATAGTCCAATCGAACATAATTATTAACACAAGTAATAATAATAATTATCAGAGCTTCCCGCTTCCGTGGTTATTCGTGGAGACTGTGAGTTCTTCCCTATCCATTGGCCTCAGTTTAAGAGTGGAAAGTAAATTCTCGTTTTATGTTTATTTCTGTATCGGCTGTGCTTTTTTAGATTTCTTCTGAGCCCAGCAACTAAACTCTCACAATGGCCCTTTATGTGCATGTTTCTTTTTGGTTTTGTGTCTGGATTTGGTCCTTGAGATGGAGTCTTGTGTAATTCAGGTTCCCCTTGGACTCTTCAGTCACCTAGATATCCTGGAGCTCCTGGGCCTCCTGCCTGCAGTCCTGAGGTCACAGGCCACTGCCTAGAGCTGTTCTTCCCATTTGAAAGAAGAGTTTGCAGTGGTGGAAAGCATCCAATAGACAGCTTTTTCCTTCTATGAGTGATTGTCTTGAAACAATCTGGGCCCAGAGACACAGTTACCTGGAAGGCAGAAGCAGGAGGTTCACTAGTTAAAAGGTAAGGCTGGGCACCTTAATGAGACACTCTCAAAACAAACAGTAAAGGTAGAGCTGTGGGTGCAGCTCAGTGATATAGTGCTTCCCAGCACTGGGGAGGCAGAGACAGGGGGATCCCTGGAGCTCACAGCCAAGTCATGGAGCTGAATTAGTGAGCTCCCACTCAGTGAGAGACCTTGTCTCAAACAATAAGGTGGAGCACAATTAGCCCTCACATGCTTACACATACATGTGTATATGTGACACATGAACACACTCACAGTTAAGACCATAGACTTGGTAAACACCACAGGTTCAAACTGCAATCCTGCCATTGGTGATGGTCCACCAGCCTCCTTCCCTGCTCAGGAGATACCAAAAATATCACACCTGGACCAATCCTCCCTTTCACCCTTGGCTTTCAATAAACACCATGTCATTTGAGTCTAAATGAGAGTGTGACCCTGATCAATCTTCCATTGATTCCAAATTTTTATTCAGTTTTTCAAGCTACCTTACTTTCCTCAGGTAAGGACCGTAAGTTCATTGTCTTGTTCATCAATTATAAACCAAGTTGCAATTTATAGGGAGAGGTTAAAGGAATGGATTCCAACTTCAGAACACCAGACTGAAGAGCAGAGGTCAGAAGGGGAAATTTCAGTCATTGACTCCATGTGGTCCAGAAAGGATTTCAAAACAAAAGGTTGTAGAGGTCTGTCTTGCGCTCAGAAAATATTGCTCATTGTAACTGATAATCATTGTAGAAGCTCCCACCTGTCAAATGCTTACTGTGATAACAGATATGTGTGGGCTGATACCTTCAATTCATATCTCATTTCCTCCTTATGACAATAGCATCAGACCTAAACTCATGTCTTCCTCTCCATTTTATTTCAAGGAAATTGAAATCCTTGAGACAAGCGATTCTCCCAAATAACTCACCTGAAAATTCAAACTCAAGATACCTGGCTCTAGAAACTCAAATCTGACATAAACACTCTTCCAAGTAAACACTCACACTGAGACAGACCTCATTAGCAAGTCTCCCTACCACCTGGCCAGACCTACTTAAACAAGAAACCACACAAGTGGCTTTAAAAAACTGGAATGTGTTGTATCATAGGTCCAGATGCTCTTAGTCTAAACCTTATGTGGGTTTCTTTAGAGAACTGTTCAAAAATTCCTGTTCTTGCCTTTCTCATGACTTCTGGTGGTCTGGGTCATCTTTAGCATTCCTTGACTACTAGACTTTGCCTGATATTTACATGGGATTCTCTCTTGTTCATGTCTAAATTCCACCCAGTTAGTGAAGAGGCCAGAATCCTGTGGTATCCTAAATAAGCACCTGTCTACTCCAGGGTAATTGCATCTCCCTACCTTACATCTGAAATAGCTCTAGGTTGCAACAGGGTCACACATGTGGGTACTAGGAGTTGGGATCTCAGCTTATGAACTCTGAGAGGACATAGTCATAGTTTAATCTAAAATATCCTTTATATAAACTGTCTATGGCCCCATCTTCCAGCCCAAGGCATAAGGTGGGACCCAGTAAGAAGGGCGGGTCTCCACAAGTTGCATCTTGGAGATGTAACTCTTCATTCCAAGCCCTAAAGAGATATTTATCCTCCATGAGAAAGGAGAATTGAAAAGAGATACGGTACAAAAGATGTCAAAATGAAGATGAATGTTTCCTCAGAGGCAACAGCTTCCAGAGACTTGAAGGAGCACATTTTTTTTTTTTTGAAAAATGAAGGCACAAGAAACAAAGGTTGAATTTTATGAAATCATTGATAACCCCCAAGACAATGCAGTGTTCCCCCATGGTTATAAATGGGGGTGGGGTGAAATGGAACTTCTATTGTGTGGCTCTCAAAGCCCACAGTATCCAAGGAATATTGAATCATTGCTGAGGTAAAGCACTCCTTTTAAACCCAGGGGAAACAGAAGTAGGCTGATAAAAATGGCAATGCAGGAAGCAGATTTACGAGCAAACAGAAAACTGAGCACTGCTTTTTTTTATATTCTTTGAGATGGACCCGTCTTGAGGACCATGTGGGAATAAGAGTCTAAGATTAAGGGCTAAAACAAACTTTCTGCATTTTCCAGACTCAGAGAATTTTACACAGGCCCCTCCCGATAAATAACAGATATTATACAAATGCACAGTTCTTTGTCTAGTGCTGTACCATTGGGGGGGGGCGGGGAGAGACTAGAGCGGATGGTGCTGTCCCTGGTGCTGAACAAGCATTTGATGTTGGGGGCCGAGGACTGTACAGATAGGGATCCCAAATAGAATAACTCATTCACACATCTGCAAAGGAATTTCAGGCAGGTGAACAGAATGTCAGGGGTGAGGTGGGTGCCTGTGGCATGAGGAGTTCAAAGCCAGCCTGGGCTACATAACAAATCCCTATTTCATAACCATCTAACAAGGAAGAGATTAAAAGAGAGAAGGAAGTAGAAAAAAGAAAAAAGAAGAAGAGGAGGAAAAAATGGAATGGAGAGGAGGAGAAAAAGGACAAGGTTGAGAGTAGGATGGGAGAGAGGAGAAAGAAAAACAGAAAGAAGAAAGAAAAATGGAAGGAAGAATAAGAGGGTAAAGAGGATGAGGAGGGAGAGAAAGAGGAGGAGGGCAGAACAGAGAAAAGGAGCGTGCTTATATTTTTGCTATGTGTCATCTAATGAATTCCCCACAGCAACCTTCCAAGATGACATCATTCCTCCAGGTGTGATCAGCCTCACTCTGGTTACTTGCAAGTACCCTGCCAGATGGAGCCCTCTGACGTTGGTGTGGCACAGTTCACACTGTGGCTCTGTTTTCCTCTCCTTCCCTCGGGGTGCCCAGGCACTGCTGCACCAGGCAGGAGCATCCACATTCTAGATGAAATTTACTAAAACAGCCCTCTTAGATGATATTTAATGAAACTGTTTGTGTTCAGACTTCATTCTGGTGAACAAGGGCTATATATATGAACCTTGAAGAGTGGAAAGGGGTTCTTCTTAGGATGAAGTTTCATTGGCTGAGGCTTAAGGTTCTAAAGATACCTCATTTGCATGAAGAGGCATTCCAGGAACTTGAACCTGCAATGTTGGCAAGAACTATGTGACATCATCAAGTAGAAGATTGGAGTTGGGCTCCTTAGATCAGGTGGAGAAGAGGAAGCCCCACTAAGAAAAGGGAGTCTTCCCTTTTGTGCTGACTTTAGGAAAGCTGTCCAGACTACAACCTTAGTAGTGAGATACAGCAATATACATTTACCCTTTCTTGGTGAGGCCAGTCATAGGCACCAATAACAACTCAACACCCAGCCCACCACTGACACCCCACCTCTGACATTCTACCCCTGAAATCCCACTTTCAACACACTATTCCCAACATCCCACCTCTAACACCCTACCGCTGACACACTACCCCCAACACTCCATCCCTGACACCTCACCTCTAACATTCCTCCACCAACATCCCATCCCTGATGCCACACCTCTAACACCCCACCTCTGACACTCTACTCCTGAAATCCCACTTCTAACACACCACTTCTGACGCCCCACCCCTGAGACCACACCTCTGACACCTTACCCCTGACACCCTACCCCTGACACTATCTCTCACACCCCACCCCCGACACCCCACCTCTGACACCCCAACCCTGACACTACACCCTTGATACTATACCTCTAACACCCCATCCCACTTCCAACACCCCATCACTGACACCCTACCCCCTACACAACACCTCTAACACCTCCTACATCCTGCCCCTGACACCTCACCCAGACCTCATTATTCTGCTTTGCTTCTTTCTCTTTGGCCTAGAACAAATCACGTTCTACACAATATGCATGATGTATGAAGGTGCCACTTGAGATACAAGATGCAGGATGCTGTAGCTTTGGGAAAGCACTTCAGAACGCCAACAAACTAAACAGAGAATTACCCAATGATCCAGCAAGTGTACTCCTAGGCCCATACACACCCAAGAGAGGTAAAAAGCAAGTGTTCAAACAAACATGAGTCCACAAACATGGTATGAGGAGAAAACTGACTCGGGCAAGTTGACCTCCGACCTCTACATCCACACTGAGGCAACAGAACAGACATAAGTACACAAACTATAAAACAAGAAACCAGACACCAAAGACTGAGTGCTGTGTGACTATATTTATATGAAATTTCCAGAATTAGCATATCCATAAAGAGAGAAAGTAGTTATCTCTGAGACTGTGGTGATTTGAATATGCTTGGCCTAGGGAATGGCACTATTAGGAGGTGTGGCCTTATTGGAGGAAGTGTGTCACTGTGGGGCTGGGCTTGGAGATCCTCCACCTAGCTGCCTTGGAGACAGTCTTCTGGTTGCCTTCAGAACAAAATATAGAAATCTCAGCTCCTTTTCCAGCGCCATGCCTGCTTGCCCGATGCCATGTCTCCCACCTTGATGATTCTGAACTGAACCTCTGAACTTATAAGACAGCCCCAATTAAATGTTGTCTTTATAAGAGTTGCCTTGGTCATGGTGTCTCTTCACAGCAACAGAAAACCTAAGACACAGACCCTGGTGTAAGAGAAGGGTGGAGAAGAGGTAACAAGCAGGTGTCAGTTTTTACCTCAAGCTGATGACGGTATTCTGAAGCTAGCTAGAGGGATTGGTTGAAAAATATTATAGTGTCTTAAATCTGACTGATATACTTATTTCTAAATGACTAATTTTACCATATGGATTTAACCTCTACACACACACATGCACACACACACGCACACCAAAAAAGAGCATCTCTGAAAAATGCACCCTCAGTGAGAGTAGTGTTACACACCTGTAATCCCAACACTTGGGAGGCTGAGGCAGGAGAATCTCAAGTCTGAGGGCACAGAAGGCACAAAGCCACACCCTGCCTCAAATCTTCTCTCCACCACTGAAAACTTAACAGTTAATCAATGTTTGGTAGATGAATGAATAATTAAAAATGAATACTTACAACCCAGGAAAACACCTTAGACTCTTTCTGTGAAATGGTGCTCTGTTCCTCATGGCTTTCCATTTGGGGGAACCCCACAACCCTTTGTCAAGCCCGTGTACATCACCCTGTTGTGATGTAAGTGGGCGTCAGTGGTGACCCCTGGGAGTCTGTGACAATTCTTGGTGCCCTGCCTGAGCTTTAACATTCCAGTCATAGAAACAGTAGTTGAAACCCATGGTCCCGTAGGATGGAAATGGAGATGCACAGCTCCCTGTCGTGGTCTTCTTCAGAACTCACTGTCTCGCTGTGTCTCTGTGTTCAGAGTCCCTTCTGAACACCAGGAGGGAATAAAGCCATCAGGAGTCAGGTCCCATCTGCCTGTAAAGGGACAGGAACATTAGCTGTCTAAATACTTCATCAGAGTGTCTTGTGGCTAGGGGCCTTTAGCTCTCCCTGTGACCCAGCCTGAGGAGCACATTAGAGAACCACCATGCCTCAGAGGAGGGTGGAAAGAAGGCAAGTGGCTGCCAGACTGAAAGGGAATTAAAAATAAAGCTCCCTTATTAAATTCATAATTATTGTGAAGCTGTGAAATCTTATCTCCAACCTTCGTCTTTCCTTTGTCCAGGGCAGAGGCTGCCTGCTTCCCCAATCCTTACTTTGCTTTATGGACAATTTCTCTTTAGCATTCTGAGCATTTAACCTTGAAAAATAGTGTTGTTTTGCTGCTGTATTTTCTGATTGTGAGTCTCCAGGCATCTCTGTGGCATCTTTATAAATCTGCAGGAGCTGGTAAATATTTCTTGCCGACCAGCAGCTGAAATCTGAAAATACCGGCTCAATTTTTAGCTGTCAGGCAATTAATGTAATTCAAAGAAAATGAAAGGTGTGGACAGCTGGGACCTCTTTTAATAACGGGAGGGCTTCTGGCTCGGGCTTAGCCAAGCCAGGCAGAGGAATCAATAAGAGGCAAGCAGAAAGGCAAGAAGAGGGCACAGAGCTCTCCAGAAGCATTTTGTCAGCATCCTGGCAGCCTTGCTCAGCTGTGCCAGGAGCGGTTGATAAAAGCAACTACTGACGGTCAAGTCAATAGGTCAAACTTGGAAGCCCAGGACACAGTGGCAGTCAATGGCTCTGTAAAACAGAAAAGGGCACCCCATCTGGACAAGCAAACCAGGAGAAAATGCTGCCTGTTGATAGGCACACACCCATCATGCAGCTGGGTACACATCATGCAGTTTGGTAAGCAAACAGTGCAGGATAGCTTTATTCCCTCCAATGCCCAGGACCTTTGAGCAGTGCACAGATCATGCAACTGTACCTAGCAGCCCTATACAGACCACTTCCCACTTCCTCATCCCTGTCACGATGTTGGTTAATCTCACATACCAGGGAGAGCCTTTCACCCCCTGCTGAGTCAGCATGTTAGCTTTGGACCTCAGCAGTAGCATATGGATTTTAGTTTTTATGGAACAGAGTCTCTCACTGAACTTATAGCCAGGTGGGTTCTGCTGACTGGCCAGTGAGATCCTGAGATTCACCTGTCCCTGTCCCTGCCCCCAGTGCTGAGGTTACAGTCACACAACACCATTCTCTAATGCCTTACACCTGTGCAAGAGGCATTTCACTAAATGAGTCACTGTCCCAGCCCCACAGGCAAGATGAGACTGTACTTAATAGTTACATAGGGGCACTTTCTCTGACTATGTGGACTCCTATGTTACCAGTACCCTGAATCTCACATGCAGTGTACCTGGGAAACCTGGGGGGGAGGGGGCGGAGAAATACTAAGGCACATGCCTCAATGAACCTTCCAAGAGAAAACAAAACTTCAAAACTCAGTCCAGCAAGATAAATACGGAATCATCAAGTGTAATTTTATGTGCCAGCAAACACTTAGATGACAGAAATACCACTTACAATAATGTGCTTTAAAATCAAATACCCAGAAATAAATCCAACAGTCTGTGCGTGCCTGCCACAATGAAGCCAAAACATCCTTGGTAGGAATTTCAAATCGTCTAAGTACATGGAGGGGAGCCACAGTCACGGATTAGAAGGTTCCAAGGGGGCAGTCATGTCTTTCACCTGCAAACTGATCTACAGACTCAATTCGCGTCCACACAGTTTTTCCAAACAATTTCTTTTTGAAACTGGCATGTGGAATCTAAAATGTAGACATAAACATAACGGATACTGACTGACCAAGACAATCTTTTTTTTTAATTTTGCCAAGACAATCTTTTGCTGTCTTTTGTTATTAGAATATTTTTACTAACTCTTCAAGGGTTTCATGCACATATACAATGTATCTTGATCATATTTACCTGCCACTCCTACCCCAGTGCTGATCCTGGATCCATCTCTGTGACCATCCCCTCCCAATTTCATAACCTTTTTTATGCACATAATCCACTGAGTCCGATCTGTACTGGTCATATACTCCTAGGTATGCAGCAAGCCACTGGAGTGTGGTCAACCTACCAGAGTCCAAACCCTCAAAGAAAACTAACCCCCCCTCCCTAAGAGGCTATCAACTACTCATAGCTCTTGAGCTAGAGGTTGAGATTTTGTGTTGACTGACTTGATCTTGTGGCAGGTCTTTTCCATAAATACAACAAAGGAAAACAAGTGTAAAAAAATCATTCTAAAAGGAATTAAGAAATACTGTAATAATAGAAATCAATAGAGCGACTTGACTTGAAAGTCAGCAAATGAAAGGAATAGAGCCCTTGAGTGGACCTGCCCACTTCTGAGCACTTGGTTTATTATCAAATGGCAGGGACGTGAGAAAATGAGCCCTTTCAATGCGAGTGCTGTTGGGTATCAGCGTGGGAGAATGAAAATCTGAGCCCCAGATCACATCATATGCAAAAGCAAATCACAGGCAGCTTACAAACCTGAACATAAAAGGTACAACAATAAGCCCCTCGCAGATGATATGGAGGGGCTGGAGAGAGGACTCAGATTCCCAGAACCCACATAAAAAGCCAGTCATGGTAACTAGTAACTAGTACATTAGTAACTGTGGCACCAAAGGGCAGGGGTAGGCAGATCCCTAAAGCTCAGCCAGGCCAGACAATTGGTGGGCTCCATGTGAAGAGACTTTAACTTTTAAAAAGTAAGGTGAAAGTGAAATAGGAAGACACTCAATGCTGATCTCTGGTCTCTAAATACACACACACACACACACACACACACACACACACACACACACAGGGCTGAATGACATCAGCATACCCATCAATTCTGTTAGGGCTTACTAAGGCCGTGAAAAGTAACTCACAGAGAGGAAAACCTACATGTCAGTGCTTTGGGGATTTTATGCACACTAGCCCCAAGCCACAAAGCATGTGGTTAATTGCTGGTAGAGAAACAGACTGCCTTATGTCTACACAGTGAACAATTTAAAAAAAAAAAAACAGCTTACTATTTCACCCAGGGATGTGGGTGAACCCTAAAGACATTGCACTAAGTTTGAGAAGCAAGGCTCAAAAGGCTTCATGCTACGTGGTCACATTAAAGTGAGTTAGAGGGCTCAGGCTACAGCTCAGCTGGTAGGATGCTTGTCTAGCATGCAGAAGGTCCTAGGTCTGAACCCACTAACACAAAAACCAAGACTGCCAGCACACACTTGTAATCCAACACTCCAGAGAGAGAGAGATGAAGGATGGCTCACTCACAGCCAGTATGTTTGTGTTTCTTGTTGCTGTGATAAAGATCATGGCCAAATGAAATCTGGAAAGAAGGGGCTTTAATAAAATGGCTTCCATGTCATGATGGCAGTCCATCACTGAGGGAAATCAAAGCAGGTACTCCAAGGCAGGAACCAGAAGGCAGAAGCCGAAGAAGAGGCAGTGGGATGCAGCTTACCAGCTTGTCCCTCATGCCTTGCTCATTTTCTTATACAACACAACCAGGGGCAGCACCATCCATGGACATCTGGGACCTCCCCTTCAAATCACTCATTAACCAAGAAAAGATCATACCAACTGGCCTGCCGGTGACCCATCAGTCTTTCCCTAATTCTGACTCCTCCCAGATCCATCCCTATCTACCCCCTCTCAATTTCATATCCTCTTTTTCATGCACATAATACCCTGAGCTCAGTCTGTACTGACCACATGCTCATAGGTATGCAGTCATCCACCAGACTGTGGTCAATGGAGATGTTTCTCAACTGAGGTTCCTCTTCCCTGGTAACTCTAGGTTGTATTAAGTTGACAAAAGACAAAAAAAAAAAAGAAAGAAAGAGAGAGAGAGAGAGAGAGAGAGAGAGAGAGAGAGAAAGAAAGAAAGAAAGAAAGAAAGAAAGAAAGAAAGAAAGCAAGCAGGAAAGCCAGCCTAGGCTACATGAAACCAACAGAGAAAAATACATTCAGAATGGGAGAGGAGAAAGGGAAGTAGATTTCAAGAAGCGGAAAAATCAAGACTTCAAGACCAGGACTAGAGAAGTGACTTGGCTCCCTGCATGTTGCCCTAGTTCTGGGGGATTCCAAATAGTCATCTGTCTTACACACACACAAACACACACACACACACACACACACACACACACACACACATTAATGAAAAGTTCAAGATCAGCATAGACAACATAATGAGTTAGAGGCTATCCTGGGCTGTCTGAGGCAAAACTCTAAGCACTGGAAGGGGAACGGAGCTGTCAGGATCTGAGGGTGACAGGAAGATGATGGTAAAGGACAGGAAATAATGTTGGGGAAATAAGAAAATGTTCTGTATGTAAATAGTGGTGGCCATGTGACCATCGGTGTTGTCAAAACCCATTAACTATGTACAACAAGGGTAATTGTGCATACACCATAGTTCAAGATCACAAGCAAAAGACGATGCATGAAGTCTTCAGCCCAGCCACACCTGTGGTGAACATACAAGACACAGTTGGAATTTCTAGTTATTCATCAACATTTTGTAAATGTACTCATATTGGGTCATGTGAATGAATGTAGGAATTCGGGAAAATCTGGCCAAATGAAAGGTTATTTGAACTGAATGCCAAAACTAATTTCCTATCAAACACACAATGAGTCCAAGATAGCTCCAGCAGTGCTCACCCATGCTACCTCATAGAACTTCTCCACAGCCTTGGCTCTGAAAGCCTGCTGATGGTCCCATCATGACGCCTTGAAATGTTTGAAATGGTGGACACGTCAAGCCCCATCTACCCACTGAGTGTTGACATATACTACAGCATGGCGCTGTATTCCTCTTACGCACTGCCAATGAAAAGCAAAGCCCTTGCCCACCCATCGGAGTCCACACAGCACCACAGACCCAGTCAGCATGTTTTCACTGCGGCTGCGCAGCATGACCCCCTCCCTCTCTGTGGCAAGCAGTCTGTGGTATCGCTCAATTCTCACCTCCAGGTAGTTTTCACACCCTTGGGTAGTCCCCTCCATTTTGGCATAGACAGAAGGTCAACAAAACACAGCAAAAGGAAGGGGATGTGACCTCCCTCATAAAGCCATGCCAGTCATCTTACAAGTAGACTCTATTGCTTCATGACTTTGTGAAGTTGTGATGGGCACTGCTGTATTATACAGTACATCACAGCCAAGAGCAACACTGCTAGAGGAACTGGATCGGCCAACAACGCAGGAACTTGGAAGGGCTCATCCTTATTTGAACCTTCAACTCAAGCCACAGCTCAATGATATTATGACGGCAGCTTTGACAGAGTCTCTGAGGCACAGCTCACAACTAAGATGTGCCAAGACTCCTGAACACAGAAACTATGAGATAGGGCATGGGGGGATAGCCAGACAAGCAAAAATGCCTGAGTTCAAACCCCAGAATTCATGTAAAAAGTCAAGCATGGTTGTATGCACACCTGTAATCCCAGTGCCGTAGGGGACAGGGACAGGAGGGTCAGTGCCACTTACTGGCTACAGGCCTAGCTCCAGGGTCAGCAAGAGAACCAGTGACAAGTAACGAGGCAGAGAATAGTAGGACACCAGATCTCCTCTCATGACCTCTATATATTTATATGAGCCCGTGAATAGATACACACTTGTATATGCCACAAACATACCACATAGTTACAACCCAAAAGGAAAAGCAATACAAGCATTGAGGTCACAAACATGCTGTGTTTTACACTGCTAAACTTGATTGTAAAGATTACAGTTACTCACCACCCTATGCAATACAGAGCATTTCAAAGAGCATAGGTGGCCATACACCTCACAGACCGATGGCTCTGGCATTGTCTTAGCCATTCTCTCCTTGATGACCTCACTCTGCCTACCCTTCTGCAGCCTGTACTTTTTTTTTTAACTGATGTGGTCAGCTTTCCTCAAACAACAGCAAAACATCTACAAATATATCTTCCTCATCTCTTCCTACTTCTGAGATCCTAGCAAAGCAAGCTAGCTATAAGAATAAATTCCACACTCTAGATTAGAATTAATAGGGTCACATACAGAGATAAAAGCTTGCCCTTTTCTTTGGAGTTTCTGGGAAGTTGTCCCAGGAATGCCATGGTAACCAACACTACTTCACGGGATTCTTTATTTAATCTCGCTGTTAATGGAGAGGATTTCCGTCTGTTTTCCCTTTCTAAGCAAATTACAAGTGAAAAGAAGCAGAAGTAGCTGAAATGGAAAAATCAAGTTTCTTTTCAGTCATCTGTATTAATTTTTTGTTCTGCCTACTTCTTTATGCTGTGTTTCTGGCCAGCAGCTTCTGTTTCAAGTACAGATGTGATTACTATTGTCCAGTGTTCCCTCTAACATAACAATTGTTTATAACTGTGGCCCCCAGGCCAAATCTGATCTATCACTTTTGTTTATAAATAAAGTTTTATTGAAACATGGCCACTCATTTGCAAACTGTCTGTCATGGCTCTTTTGCTTCAAAGGCAGAGCAGAGCATTTGGAGAGATTCACAGCCAAAAAACCTGAAGGATTTACTCTCAGTCCCTTGACTGACCTTTGTCATTGAGTGACTAAGAGAAGGCTTAGAGAGTAGTAGCTAAGTCTCTTCACACGGCTATGAGAGCATGAAAGCCAAGGTAACTTAGAGAAGAAAGAATTCATTTGGAGCTGGTGGTTCCAGAAGGTCAGAGTTTAGGATGGCGAGCAGAGGTAGCAGGTGGCAGATAGCTGGCTCAGCAGCTGAAAGCTCACATCTAATCCACAGTCATGACACAGAGAGAGAGCTAATTAGAATAGCATGAGCTTTTGAAGCCTCAAAGCCCATCCCCAGTGACACATCTCTTCCAACAAGGCCACACCTCCTAATCCTTACCAAATAGTGCCATTAACTGGGGACCAAACACTTAAACATGTGAGCATATGAACATAAAGACACCATTCACCTGAATGAAGTACTTAGGGAGCACCCCCGGGATGAGGATTTCAGTCAAGGAAGCTCATCAGCTACCCACCAAATGTGCTTAGTCATCCCAAACACCTCCCCGGATTGATCCAAATATGTAAATGTATATTCCCTGAACTCCTAAAGGGTAGAGGAGGAAGAGACACTTTGCACTCTGTTCCCAGAGAACAAACAGAGACAATGTGGTGATACATTCTCCCAGACTGGAACTCTGATCCCTGGAAAAGCACCCCCAGGGCCTAAGCACCAAAGAGGGAGAGTGAATATTGAAAGCCTGAGGAATGATGAATTCTAGCACGTGATCATGCTCCACAGAGGAAGGGGGTGTGGGAATGCTATCTTTAACTTCGAGATTTCCCAATGCAACACTAGAGACTGATACATACCAGAGCTTAATATGGAAAACACTATAAAAGAAACATTAAACTGAGTCCCAAGGAATCAAGGAAGAAAGGACCATTGATGCTGGAGATGCTGGGAAATATTTCATAAAAGTAATGGCTGGAAGCAGAGTAGCAAATAGATTAAAGGATGTTAAGGAAGGAGGTAAGATGGTTCCTAGGCACAAGGACAAGGGTCTCTCAGGGAGTGAGAGTTGAAAACAGTCCAAGGAAGAGAGAGATATTCTTCACTTGGGAGAGGATGAGAGGTGAAAATCATCTGTGAAAACACATGACTATTTTGCCTTTGGTAAGTAGCATAGCAAAGAATCCACACTTAAACAGGGAGTTAGTGATTTTGATACCCTGCGATTAGTAGCAACCAGAACCATGAGACAAATCTATTTCCTGCCTCAAGACAGCAGAGAATCTGTGAGTCTATGCCTCCCCTTGTCGATCATCTGAAGTTCACAAAGTTGCCTTGCTTTGCTGTGAATAATATGTACACTAAGAAGCATTCTGCTTTCTGATTTCATTTCTTGGATTTATTAGCATGTACCCCCTCTGGGTTCCACTTGGATTCCAGAGACACAGGGCTTGCAGAGCCAGAGTAATCGTGTGTCCTCAATCCAGACAGAGACACTGCTAAGTCCTTAATATTGGCCAACACAGTGCTAAACTCTTACAGTTATGATGGTAGGTGGTTCCCACGGTCCCCCTATGAGAAAGTGAATGATCAAGAAGCTGGCTACATTCCCCTCTGACAGAAAGGACGGTGAGAGTCAGAGGTATTCACTGGGGGCTGGTGAGACCATTACAAGACTGATTGCTAAACATGATGACTTAAGTCAATCCTCAGAATGTATTCCAGCACACAAACATACAGACACATGGACACACATGTCTGTGTATGTGTGCACTATAAATAAATGTAATTTTTTTAAAAAATTTAAAAGCAATATGCTTGCCTACAAGGCCTAAACACTACACAAAGAACTACAGGCAGCCAGGCGGTGGTGGCGCACGCCTTTAATCCCAGCACTTGGGAGGCAGAGGCAGGCGGATTTCTGAGTTCAAGGCCAGCCTGGTCTACAGAGTGAGTTCCAGG
>NW_021604749.1:704808-714202 GCF_004785775.1 Grammomys surdaster | reverse complement strand
CAGCAGGGTACAGGTACCCTGACAGCCCTCTTTGTAGGTGAAGAGATGGAGACATGAGGCTTTTAACCAACATGGCTACCATCCTGCAGCAAGCAAGAGTTAGGGGCTTTGAGAAAAAAACCAAGTACCAGGGACAGAGAGTGAGACAGGAAAGGGAGTTCAAAGATGGAGATCCAAGCACAGTGGAAATAGCCAGCACTGTTTTGCTGAAGATATCACACACTTTGGTCACAAGACAGGGAGAAATCAAGTTGGCAGTGACCAGGAATCTTCACCCTGCTGGCTTGTTTTCACAGTCCAGAAATGTGCTGTACCGTTGCTTAGGGGAGGGAATGTCATCACTAATCTTACCCAGTTATGAACCCCGCGAGACACAATAATGACTGGTATGGTCAGATATGGCCATGGGTGCAACAGCAGCGCAAAGTTTACATTGGTAACCAACAGCTTTACGTGTAAGGTCTGCTCCACAGGAGAAAACACATGAATAGTACTGCAAACCTAGCCAAGAACACAAGGTTAGGGAGCTCACAGGCCACACAGATGAGCTTGACTACTGGTATTTTGTTAAATGGACATAATATCAAACTGATTTCTTTTTTAATGATGTATTTATTTTTTATGTTTGTGTTTTGCCTGCATATATGTCTTATGAAGGTGTCAGATACCCTGAAACTGGAGTTACAGACAGTCGTGAGCTGCCATGTGGGTGCTGGAGATTGAACCTAGGTCCTTTGGAAAAACAACCAGTGCTCTTAACCACCGAGCCATCTGTCCAGCCCCCCCCCCCTTCTCTTAATTCCTACTTCCCTACCCATAGTTAGAGGCAGCTCTTGGATCTCAACAGAAAAGTTTCTTCTTGTTCTGGATGCTGGATTAGTAATATGTAGACTCACAACTGGTCAAAGTGTGGAGAGTAAATGGTTGTGACTTGCTCAGCCACGAAGGAGGCACCTGTACCAACCCCCTGCACTAGGCTCAGAGGCCATCCTAGCGAGGGAGGTGGACAGACTGCACAGATGAGGGTCGGAGGGAACCAGGGTGAAAGAGTGCCTTCTGGACATGACCGAAATGCCGGTCTCCTGACTCGCAGCAGCAGTGGCTGCCTACACAAGTTCAAGCCAGTTAGTGTTCTAGCATGGAGTAAAAAGGGGTCCCTGAGCCCCCCAATCTGTACCTGAGGAGCTATGGACAGGTGGTGGCTTGTGGAGTTCAGGGAGTCCATTTTCTTTAATGGTATGGCTCCTTGTAAGTCAGCCATGTGCCAGGCAGCACAAACTGGAGCTGATTATTTATTAAATTAAAATAAGAGAGGACCCAGGGATGGAAAAATACGGAAATGACTGGGATCTGTGAGACATAAAGGGGAGGAGTCAAGTATAGTAAATATGATCAAAGTACATTGCATGAATGTATAAAACTCTTTTAGAAACCAATAAAAAACGTTGAGACTAAAGTAATGCTCTTCTCCTCTGGAAGGCAGTGCTCGGTACAACACCCTCAAGTTGAACTCTTCTTGGAAATATAACCCAGCTTTGGAGAAACATACACTCATCACTGATGATTTGGTGATGCCTCTCAGAATTACACGTGTGTGTGTGTAGGTTGACTGACAATTCCACTTCTAAACTACACCTTGAATATCTATAAAAGGGGATGCCTGTATGCCACGCATGTAAGTGCAAGGAGTTTGGCCTAACAAAGAGTTGGAAACAGTCTGGGGATGTAGCTCAGTGGTAGAGCACTTGCCTGGCATGTGTGAACTCCAGAGCTCAACCCCTAGGAACAGACATACACATACACACACACACACACACACACACACAAGTTGAAAACAATATAATGAGTACCCATCTATGATACATTCGCAAGTAATAAGTCTTGCAATATTATGTGGGTAGAAACTAAGGATGAGGACGCTCTCCACTTACAGAGAGAGAGAGAGAGAGAGAGAGAGAGAGAGAGACAGAGAGAGACAGAGAGACAGAGAGACAGAGAGACAGAGACAGACAGACAGACAGACAGGCAGGCAGGCAGGCAGGCAGGCAGGAAGGCAGAGGCAGAGAGATATGTAGATGGATGGACAGATGGATGGATGAATGGACAGACAGACGAACAGACGGACGGACGGATGGACTGATGGATGGATGTCTGAAGTACCTCAATGAATATGGAACAAAAATTCACATGGAGTGGCTGGAGACATGTCTCAATTGTTAAGAGGAATGGTTCTCAACCTTCCTAATGCTGCAACCTTTTAATACAGTTCCTCATGTTGTGTGACCTCCAACCATAAAATAATTTTTGTTGGTATTTCATAACTGTAATTTGTTACTGTTATGAATTATAATGTAACAATCTAATATACAGGATATCTGATATGCCCTGTGAAGGGATTACGACACACAGATTGCGAACTGCTGGTTAAGAGCATGGACTACTGTTGCAGAGGACCAAGGAATTCATCCCTAGAACCTACACTGGTCAACTCCCTATGACCTGTAACTTTGGCTCCAGGAGATGCAGAGCCCTTTTCTGGCTTCTAAAGGCATGTCTCTCACATGTGCAGACTCAGCATGCACATAATTAATTTTTTTTAATTTAAACCCATATGTAAAACTGAAATCAGATCTATACAGAGAGACTCTGACTCAGGAGAAAGAAGAAGATAAGGAGGAGGAGGAGGAAGAAGAGGAAGAGGAGGAAGAGGAGGAAGAGTCGTCATGGCTACAGAGATGAAGCTGGAGTGTGGCAGTCCTGGGCTCACTGGGCATTCAGCCTAGCCCATTAGGAGAGAACTGGAAACACTGTCTTTAAAAGTGGGTGGGAGTAAAGATGGAGAGATGGCTCAATGTTTAAGAGCACTTGCTCTTTCAAAGGATCCAGTTTCCTTTATCAGGCAGCTTAAAGGTACCCAAAACCCCAGTTCCTAAGACTCTGAAACCTCTGGGTTCTGTGGCACCTGCACTCCCATGCACAGATCCACATGCATGCATGTTTGCACAAGCACACACACACACACATGAATAAGTAAAATAAACTCATTCTACACCTGACCAATATAGAAAGACACCCAGATACTATGTTAGAAGTAAACTCTAGCCGGGCAGTGGTGGCACACACCTTTAATCCCAGCACTTGGGAGGCAGAGGCAGGCGGATTTCTGAGTTTGAGGCCAGCCTGGTCTACAGAGTGAGTTCCAGGACAGCCAGGGCTATACAGAGAAACCATGTCTCAAAAAAACAAAAAAAAAAAAAAAAAGAAGTAAAGTCTAGTTTGCAAAGCCCTCAGCCCTGAAAACACAGAATCTGCCAGCATCTCTATCAGCTATTTCTATGGCATATTTCAGGCTTCTCTCTCAGTCACAGCACCCACTCCCAAATGGAAAATTAGATATAGATTCAGTTTCCAAAACATCTCAGTGGAGGGAACACTGT
The DNA here is from genome assembly GCF_004785775.1 of Grammomys surdaster. Classification (NCBI taxonomy): domain Eukaryota; kingdom Metazoa; phylum Chordata; class Mammalia; order Rodentia; family Muridae; genus Grammomys; species Grammomys surdaster. The sequence continues at coordinate 710,765 of NW_021604749.1, read as the reverse complement.
TCGATTCCAACTTTGCGCATCCGATGTTCCTGCATCCCTCTCCAAAGGCATGTGCCACCGGCATGTGAAGAACTGCACTAATAGCAGCTTCATGTTAATAATTGATGATCTGTTTGCTTAACTTTCAGTTATTGCTTGATATAAGAAGTCTCCAGTGCAAAATATTCTCTGCTAATAACCCAAATAAAACTGATCAAGAGATGCTTGGTGGTTGGCTGTCGCTTTTTTCCTCCACACTCCACAGCGTGTGCTGAGCTCTTTATCTGGATACAAAAATATTTCAAAGTGAAGTGTCCAAGAAAGTCCTTCTGTCCCACAGATGGAAACCATCTCATTAGGAAGTGATACAGACATCCTTAAATAAAATGGAAATGCCTTTCACTGCATGGCCCCTGAGGGGCTCAGCTCTCATTTATCTTATTTTGTTTTGTTTTGTTTTGTTTTGTTTTCATGGGTGTGTGTGTGTGTGTGTGTGTGTTTGGTTGTATATGTTCTTGCACGTGTATGTGCATGGATGGCTGTATATATGTGTATATTTGTGGGTAGGTATGTGTGCATGTATGTGTCTGTGTGTGTTTGGCTGTATGTGTGTGTGTATGTGTGCATGTGCATGTGTGTGTGCATGTGTATGTGTCTGTGCACGTGTGTATGTTTGGCTGTATGTGTGTGTGCATGTGTGTGTGCATGTGTATGTGTATGTGCATGTGTGTGTGTGTATGTGTGTGTTTGGCTGTATATGTGTGTGCATGTGCATGTGTGTGTGCATGTGTGTGTGTGCATGTGTGTGTACATGTGTGTGTGTTTGGCTGTATGTGTGTGTGCATGTGTGTGTGCATGTGTGTGTGCATGTGCGTGTGTGTGCATGTAAGTCAGAGGTTGACAACAGTGTCTTCCTCTATCTCTCCCACCTTATTTCCTCACACTGACCCAGGAGATCACTGATTCAGCTGGCCAGGAAATCCTCTTGTCTCTGCCTCCCCAGCACTGAGATTACAGGTGTGCAACACCATGGAGGCTTTCTGTCTGGATGCTGGAGATCCAGACTCCAGTCTGGTCCTCATGGTTGTACTTCACCAACTGAGCCACTTCCTCAGCCCAGTTAGATGTCAAACCAGAAGGAAGTTTAAAAAAAAAAAAGTTAAGACATAGGAAGAGGAGTCCCACAGCATGAAGACCTGGTTCAAGAGCTGCATGAAGAACTGGTTTCAACAGCCTTCCTCCATAGAACTGTAGTCTGAGCGATCCATCTTCTTAAGTCCAGCTAGACCTGCTCTGAAAAGATTGCAGCTTGGCCTGATGACTACAGATGTTCCCTTTGAGAAGGAAGGCATAGAGAGCATCACACACCCTCCCCTGAGTGACCACCTCCTCCTTCCTTGCACTTGAGGAAGGGCTGCTTATACTGGTTTTCTTTCTATTGTTATGATAAAATACAAGGATGCCATTAGCTCTCCAGAAAGCAGAGGTAGGAGGATCTCTGAGTGTCTGACCTACATAGTGACCTCCAGGACACATAGAAAGAGCCTGTCTCCACAGAGCACCACCATAACCAAGAGCAACCTGGGGAGGAAAGGGTTCATCTTACAATTTACAGTCCATCATGAAGGGAAGTTAGAACAAGAACCTGAGGCAGAAACTGAGGCAGGCATGGAAATGTGCTGTTCACTGGCCTGTTACCTGTGGCTTGTTAGCCTGCTTTCTTACACAACCCAGGACAACCTGTTTATAGGTGTCATAACCCACAGTTGTGGACCCGCCTACATCATTCATTAGTCCAGATAAGGCCCTCACAGGCCTGTCCACAAACACTGTCTCATGGCAGTGTTTTCTTGATTGAGGTTCCTCTTCCCAGTGATTCTGGCTGTGTCAAGTTGACAGAAAACTAACCAGGACACTGTTCTTGAAGAGGACCTCCCCTAGTCCTGGTCCCAGAACCTACATCAGGTAACTCATCACCACCTGAACTCCAGCTCCAGAGGACATACACATGTGTGACACACGCACATAAATTCTTTTAAAATCTTAAAAAACACAATCAGATTTTAAAACATGTCAGTCTGAAAGTACATTACAGCACAGGGTAAAATTGGAAAAATTATTTTTTTCATAGCTGACATTTTCTTCTAAGCTATTTCTTCATGGGTACTTATTAAACTGAGAGGTGACATACAAATTATGAGTAAATGTTAATAATGAAGGTGTTAAAATGAAGCTGGAAATAAGGTTTTTGAAATTCTAATTAGATTTTATTGCATATTTCATCTGGGTGCAGTAGTCCACTCTGTGATCTCAGTACTCAGGAGCATGAGGCAGGGGGGTTATAAGTTCTCAGTGGTCTGGGCTGACCCCTTCTCAAAAAATAAAAATAAAGCAAACCACTCAAAAGACAATCAACCCACTGAATCGAGCCCCTCACCCCAATAAAACAAGTCACAATTTTACCTTCCTCTTCTCTCCAGGTTGTCAATGTCAAGAGTAGCATGAAGGCCAAACTTAGGTTCACACAAAGAGCAGATGCTTTTAAGCCCCTTTGCCCCTTCTTCTTCAGCCCTTCTGTATTTTATGTATTAATGACAAAATTGTTACTATCAATTGAAACAAATCAGTGAAAACCTTGATCATAAAAATTGTGATTTCACTAAAGTAAGGGCAAAGAAGAAAATGTCATAGAATGTATAATTTATGAATCATGCATATGGTTTTCCTAAGTTATCTAAACATTGCCCGTCAAACCACCGTCAGAACACTCAGAAATTTTTCTCTACTCATTTAACTCTGTGGTCTTTGATATTGTGCCAGTGTTCGGTTATAAAAAAAGCTTCTCTTTATTTGCTATTTTTTTTCTATTATTCTAAGAGCTTGCTTGCCGTCCCCCAAAGGAGGCTCTTGCATATACTGCTCTATAATTGCCCAGGTTTATGCCTGCACAGGCAGTTCCGTGTGAACGCTCATGTAGCCCTGCAAATGGTATTTATCACAATGAGATCTGAGGCATAGCTGGGAGAGGCAGCGAGGGCGGAGGGTACAGCCCAGAGCAGACTTTCAGGGAAAAAAAAAAAAACCAGCTCAGTAAGTGTTAGCTAACACTGACTATAATATCCCCAGACTAAGATGAAAACTTACAGGAAGCTGAACACAGAGGTTCATGTCTGTAAGCCCAGAGCTCAGGAAGGCTGAGGCAGAAGGACTGCAATGATTTTGAGGCCACTTAGGACTACTTAGTGAGTTCCAGGCCATGGGCTACAGATTGAAACCTGTCTCAAAAATAAATAAAGTGCATAATGGGAAGCAGGGGGAAGATGCCTGAGGAAGGTGAGGGAGGAATTTTGCGGGAAGAAGAGCAGGTTTTCCTCATGCTGCCTGCTTTTTTTTAAACACTTATTAGTTGGACATTTACTGTATGTAGCTACTCTTGTAGAAGCTGGGTACAGACTATTGAAGGGAGTGGAGATAGTTTAGTCAGTGAAACATTTGCTTTACAAGGATCAGGACCTGAGCATTACCCCCAGTAACCTACACTTAAACAAAGTCAGCTATGGAGGATCCCTGTGGCTTGGTGGCCAGTTAGCCTTGCCTGCTTGGTGAGCTCCAGGCCCATGTATTTCTGGGGATAACCCTAGAAGCTAACCTCTGTCCCCCGCATACACATGCACACACACACACACTTCTGCACACTTGCATTTACCCACACATACACAAACCTATGCACAGACACACAATATAAACAGTAATATTGAAAGAAACATGCAAAGTTGCCCTCTTGGGAGTTACTTGAGTTCAGGAGACAAACACTGGGTAAACACAGTCTGTACAGGCATTTAGAGAGAGAAAGGGACAGAGGAAGAAACGTAGACAGTACATGCAAGAACAGCACATGGATAAGACTCCCATGCAGTAAGGGGTGGAAGGAAGGAAAGCAGGAAGCATGAGTTTCTCTAAGGTTGTGGTGAGGTTCCATAGCACAGAAAATAGCCAATGCAAAGGCCCAGAGGCAGGAGCATGCCTGATTCTGATTGAGGAGAAAGACGGTAGCCCAGAGGTACTTTGTGAAAGGAGAATAATAAGAAATGAAGCCAAACGGAAACCATGAGGACCAGAGAGTGGATACCACACAATCTACAATCTGCAGGCCACAATTTCTTCCTTTAGAAAAGAAAAGAGTGTGTGTATGTGTGTGTGTGTGCGCGCGCACGTGTGTGCACACACTTCTGTGTAAATGTACCACATGTGTGTGGACATCTGCAGAAGCCAGAAGATGCCAGATCATGCAGGCAGCTGTGAAGCATCATACAGATGCTGGGAATCTAACCCAGGTCTGCTGGAAGAGCAGTGAATGCTCTTAACTGCTAAGCCATCTGGACAGCGCCAAAGCTGCATATTCTATAGTTTATACAATATATCCAGCACAGGTATGTTTGTAGAGACTGAATGTAGATTAAAATTATCTCTTGTATCCAAAGGAGGTTGGAGCCAATGCAGCAACACGCATGGGGTGCTGATGTGCCCTTTATAAAACAATACAGCATTCTTTTCTTTTTACTATTTTTATTTATTCTTTGAAATTTTCATACATGCGTACAATGTATTGTAATCACATCTTCTCCCTACTCCTCTTTCAGCTCTTCCTAGATTACAATATCCTTCTCCTGATTTCATGTCTCTCTCTCTTTTTTTTTTTTTAAGTAACCCACCAAGTTCAATTACTGTTGTCAGTATATTCCTGGGTGTGGGACCATCCAGTGCAGTGCTGGCAGCCTATCAGAACCACGTTTCTGATAAGAAGCAACTCTCCTTCTGCACCAACAGTCAACAGCTCCCCTTAGTGCTGTTAGCTTTATGTATCAATTCACCTTGGCACAAACTAGAGCCATCTGGGAAGAGGGAATCTCAATGGAGAAAATGTCTCCATTAGATTGCCTGTGGGCAAGTCCATGGGGTGTTTTCTGGATTAATGATTGAGGGGGGAGGGCCCAGCCCATTGTGGGCAATGCCATCCCTGACCTGGTGGTCCTGGGTGTTTAAGAAAGCAGGCTGAGCAAGCCATGGAGAGCAAGCCAGTAAGCAGCACTCCTCCATGGCCTCTGCTCCAGTTCCTGACTTCCTGCCCTGACTTCCCGCACTTAGTGATGAAGTGTTATCTGAGAGCTGTGAGATGAAACAAACCCTTTCTTCCTCAAGTTGCTTTTAGTCAATGTTTTGCCGCAGCAACAGAAAGCAAACTAGGGCACACAGGGAGGCACACACCCCCATATGCTGGAATGTTGGCTGGCTTGGTCTTATGCAGATCTTGGGCAGACAACTCAGCTGTCCATGAGCACAATGCTCATGCTATGTACAGAAGGACTGTTTCACCCCAGGCCTCACCAACCTCTGATTCCTATCATTTTACTGCACCCTCTTCGCGTTTTCTGAGATATTCCCTGGGACTTGGGAGAAGGAGTGTGGCTTAGACATTGAAGTTAGAGCTGAGCACTCCACCATCACTTATGTATGCATCCTGACACATCAGATGCTATGTTCATCTAGCAAAATAATAGTAGTGTGTCCTCCCTGAGGGCCTGGGTTCTCCCATCAACTGGCTTTTGAGATGCAACATTTTGATGTATAGATCACTGAATTCCTGAGCGCAAAAATTATACCCACCAAGGGGATGACCTTGGTGTTTACCCGTAAAGAAACAAAGAATGGCTGACAATACACAAGGTGTTTCTTTGGGTGACAAAAGGGTTCTGAGATTGAGCGTGTTGGTGCCAGCACAACCCTGTCAATACTCCAGAGATTGTTCAATTGTATGCTTTAAATGGAAAGATTGCAAGGTTTGTGAATTACCACCCCCCTATACTGCAATAAAAGTAATAAAGATAAACACCCACAGGAAAAATGAGAGCAATCAGAATGAGAGCAATCAGATCTCTCTCTCTCTCTCTCTCTCTCTCTCTCTCTCTCTCTCTCTCTCT
>NW_021604749.1:691508-704798 GCF_004785775.1 Grammomys surdaster | reverse complement strand
TCTCTCTCTCTCTCTCTCTCTCTCTCTCTCTCTCTCTCTCTCTCTCTCTGTGTGTGTGTGTGTGTGTGTGTGTGTCATGAGTTAGTGGGAGCGTGTCCTGTGCATCCACAGAGCCAGAGGAAGACATCACTGTGTCCCATTCGATCACTTTCTGCTCTGCTCCCTTGAGGCAGGATGTCTCAGTGAACCTGGAGTTAGGCTGACACTGGCAAGCTCCAGCTATCCTGGCTCAGGCCCCACAGCACCGAGGCAGCCACTCCAATTAGATACTGAAGATTTGAAGCCGTGTCCTCCTATTACATGGCAACCACTGTCACCCACTCAGCCCTGGTCTTAGCTGTGGGCTACAGCCTCCCAGTTTGGCCCTAGCCTGCCCTTCAGCTGGGATCCCAGCCCCCATGTCAGCACCCCAGCTCCCTAGAACTGCTGGAGTCATTTCCACTCCCACACTCACTGCCCTTTAACACAGAATTAGCCTGAGGTGTGTGAGCTTTAAATGAAGCTCTGCACACCTCCCTCTGCATCTCAGAAAGAGGCAGTGAAAATAAAATATTGTCTCTAAGCTAACAGGTAATCTTCACAGACAACATCTTATTAAACTTCACAAAGCCCAGCCCTGAGGATAAGCACACCTCTCTCGAAGAGCAGCCTGGCAGAAGCCTCCCTGTTAGTTCCTTCCTGTGGCTTGACTCCCTGTCTCCCTCCACCTCCCCTTCCCCCAAACTGGTCACTTCTAATTCTCAAAAATCCCCCCCCCCTCTTGTATGAGGCTGAGGATCAGTTCCCTACCAAATCCAGGCTTGTGTGTATTAACAGGGCCATGGGTTTGGATTTGATGGAAGTGGCGGCTTAGATGCTTAAGCCCCTCGCATGCGGGAGAACAATCACAGATAAAAACTACTTTCAAATGTGATTAGGCTCTGACAGAGCCAGCCAGAGGCCAAAAGGAGCACGGCTCACACAGCTCACAGAGAGTCTAGAAAGGATGATTAAGGCCCAGCAGAGGACTCTGGGATTGGCCTAGGGGACATCATGCCACTGAGTCCATCTCTGTCCCAAGGACACACAGCCCCCACCCCACCCCAGCTTTGTGTTTCTTCCTGCTGTGACCTCTCAGGTTCTTAATCCTGGCTGCCTGTCACTAAACCACGTGGAAATCTAGCTGGGTTTTTATTTACTTGCCCTGCTTTCTTCCAGATAGGAACATCTTTCTTTACTGACGGTGAGCCAGTCTGTCTACATCCCTGCCAAACCCAAGCTAGCACCCAGAGGAGAACTTGATACGAGCCACTGTAAGAACTTTGTATGTAGTACCTTAGTGAGCCTTCAGAATAACCATATGAATGAGGGAATATGAAGGGGGACCGTGTCACCTCATGTTATAGATGGAAAGTAAGTGCCCAAAAAGACTTGGACCCAGAAAGCTAGGCCCTGCTCTCAGCATTGATGGATTTAGTCCTCTCAAATACCTGATGAGGTGGATTCCTTTATTACCCCCATTTTATTGGTATGGGTACTGAGACCACCCCACAAATTTTGTTCTGCCTGCCTCTCTTCTACCCCTGAAGCAACGTGGAGAAGTATGCACCACGTGGTGTGCACAGTGCCTATTACTTGCATGCGCAAGCCGTGTGAGTCCTGGAGCCAGCAGAGGCCAGAATGGCATCAGGTCCTCAAAGGCTAGATTTACAGGCCATTGTGAACCACCTGACATGGGAGCTGGGAACCAAACTTGGGTCCTCTGAGAGAGCAGACCCTGCCCCAAACTGCTAAGCCATCTCTTTAGTCCCTTAAGGGTATTTCTGAGCATTTATAGGCTTTCTATTTTAAGGAAGAATTGTAGATGTGTAGAGTCCTGATGACACGGTCAGGCCCGTACTGTGTATGTGGATTTGGGCAAATCAATTGGCTTCTCTGGGCCTCACCCTGCTCTTTCACAGAGAAGGAATAATAATAGTGGCTCTCTCAAAAACCTGGGATGACAGTTCAGAAAAATACAGCAGGCGATCAGCCTCTGAGTGGCACTTATTAAACAGCAGGTGTCTAATAAGTGCTCACTGCTTTCAGCATTACTGTTCTTGGGGCTATTATTTAACTAGTGGAAATCAAAGTGAGTTTTAAATAGATGAAACATACACAAGGGAACTAGTTCTTAAAAGTCTTTCTAACCCGGCCTCCCAGGTTGACAGTCCCTCCTCTGTCTTCTTTCTATCTTCCTTCTGTTTTTCCAGCACAAAGGGGTCTGATCCCCTCTGTGACTTAACCTTCTATAAACCAGTAACCTCCTCTGTCTCTAGGTTCACACATTCCCAGCTGCCCACTCCACATCCTGGAGACATCACGGGTGCAGAAGGATGCAGGCAGCATCCTTGACTGTTGCTCCCCACTGGACTGCAAGCTTCAGAAAGCCAGGTCCTCATCTGCCCTGATGGTTGTCACAGCCAACACAACACCCAGCACACAACGGGCAGCCGATAAATGTTGTAGTGAATGAGTGACCCAAGTGTAACCCCACACACCTCAGAATATCTACTTTTTGGCCAGGGGACACACTGCTGCAGCTGGCAGCAGCATCACCTGTCTCCCTTAAATCCTCACGCAGCCTTTCTGAATCAAAATCCACCTGCTGGGTTACGGTATGTGACAATCCTGTGAGGCCTACATGCAGACATCTCAAATGAGAACAAAACAACCAGAGAGAGAGAGAGAGAGAGAGAGAGAGAGAGAGAGAGAGAGAGCTCTACCAGGCACATCTCTGTATGTTTGCTATGTTTGAATCTGAAATGACCACACAAGGTCAGGTTTTGAATGCTTGTCCCCCAGCTGCTAAAGGAGGATGGCCTTTGAAGGTTCCCTTTGCTTCTGGTAGTCAACAAAGCTAGTACAAAGCCTCTCTCTCTCGGGAAATGCCATCTCTGCATGTAAAGATGGCCAGTCGGGTTTGGAGGGTTGTTTAGTAAGTAGGAGTTCTTGCTAGGACTGAGTTCAGATCTCACATAAAAGCTGCACATAGCTGTGACCATCTGTAACCCCAGCATAGACGCAGGAGGGCTTGCTGGCCAGTAAAGCTAAAAGGTTTTCACGTGCACAGCTTGGACAGATCACAGCAGACTAGATGGTTCCATGAGGGGGAGTTTATTAAAAGAGTGGGAGAGCGAGAGGAGAGAGAAAGGAGTAGAGAAGTAGAGACCGGCCATGACCACGTGGAGAGAGGGGGAAGGGAAGGGGGAGGGGAGTCGGCAACCTGCAGGCGCTGGGTCGAGGGACCAAGAGAGAGAGGAGGGGGCAAGCAGCCCCTTTTATAGTGGGCAGGGCTACCTGCCTGTTGCCAGGTAACTGTGGGGAGGAGCATACCTGGCCGGTGCCAGGTGACTGTGGAGGTGGAGTTTAACAGATTACTAACACAAGCTACCTGAAGAACAGCAAGCTCCGGGTTCAGTGAGAGACCCTGTTACACATAAGTAAGGCGGAGAATGATTGAGCAGAATGCACATCATCTTCCTCAGACCTCCTGCACACACGTGCAGAAGTATAAGTACACCCATGTGAGCACACACACACACACACACACACACACCACGATCACCAGTCCTCACCAGCTGCTCCCCCAGCAGTCAGGTCAGACTCCTTTGGGTGAAGGGAGACTGCTGGGAAAGAGATCCTCAAAATCCCTTTGATTCTCTTCTGGTCCTCGTCTTGTCTTTGGGCTGAGAGGCTTGCTTCTGCTCGTTTAAATTTAGCTCTCTTTGTTCGCTCCCCGTCTCGTGTTCTTCGCCAACGCAAACTTTTGAAGAAGATTCTGCTTTGGGGAAGTTTATAACAGCTGTAAAGATCTCTATTAACCATCCTTTATCGGTGAGATAAAGACCAGCTGTTTCACTAATTGCCCTTAACTGCTCGGACCTGATTATTAATGAATGCCCTTGCCTGAGTTCAAACAGCTTAATTAGTGAAAGTTAAGTGTTCCCAATAAATTTACTAACCTATGATAAGCTTTTCTTTAATAGGAAATGTGCAGTTCTTAATTAAATAGAATAATTTACAACTCCACGTCTATTATAAGTAATGGCCGCCCAGTTCCCACGCTACCTAATTAGGTGATGCTGAACCGCCTCCAAAGCAAAGCTGAGGGTACCACGGAATGTGCTCTGGAGAAGCCAACTCATGAATACCCACTGGGGTGAAGTGTGGACAGAACTTATATTGACATCAGCGTTGCGGATTTCTACTCTGGCACTCACAGGGAGCCGGCTGGCTCATCTGCGGGGGCGATACCTCACCACCTGCAGAGCCCACAGAGCCCAGCGGGAAGCGCGAGTGGGGGGGGGGGGGCAGGGTGACTGCTGAACAGCCAAAATTAAATAAAGAAGGAAAACAAAAGCTGATGCTCCTTTAAGTAGCTCTGGAGGCAGGTCTGGTTTTCCCTGGGAATGTAATTACTGTTGATATAAAATAACCATAGAGAGGCTCAGAGGTTAAGAACATTGTTCCTTCGCAGAGGTCCCAGAATCCTTGCCGAACTGCACACAGCTTCCCACAGCCCAGCCCCAGTTGATGCAATGCCCTCTTAGAGGCCAGGAAACATTTTTTTCTTTTAAATATAATAGTCAGGTATGGAGGTGTGTGCTTTTTATCTTAGCACTCAGGAGGCAGACGCAGGTGGATTGGTGTGAATTTGAGGTCAATCTGGTATATATAGCAAGTTCAAGATCAGTCAGGGCTACATACCAAAACCCTGTCTCAAAAAATAAAATGACTGTGCATATTACTGAATGCCATGTGATGGTGTAATACATGTCTACACTATGGAATAATCAGTTAGGGTAAGTGATTTATCACCTTACATTGTTTGCTGGTTGGTTTCTGTCAACTCGACATAAACCTAAGCATATCTGAGAAGAGGGAATCTTAATTGAGAAAACGTTTCCATAAGACTGGCCTGCCGCTGGCAAGCCTGCATCTGCAGGGCATTTTCTTGAATGATTGATGTTGGAATGTCCTGCCCATTGTGGGCGAGGCCACCTCTTTGTAGGTAGTCCTAAGTTGTATAACAAAGCAGGCTAAGCAAGCCATGAAGATCAAGGCAGTAAGCAGCACCCATTCATGGCCTCTTCTTCAGCTCCTGCATGCAGATTCCTGCCATGAGTTCCTGTCCTGATGTCCCTCAGTGATGGCGTGTGACCTGAGACTTGTACACTGAAATAAACTCTTTCCTCCTTAAATGGCTTTTGGTCATGGTACTTTGTTACACAATGGAAAGCCTAACTAAGGCAGAAGTTGATAGCAAGATCGTGGAAGGCTGCTGTGACAGACCTGACCGTGTTATCAGAGGGAGGATGGTGGAAATGCTCAGAATTTCGGAGAGCTCAGAGCTCGATGAGCTGTTCTGTGGAAGCTTGGCAGATAGGAATGTTAAGAGTACAGATGTTGAGACCTGGCTTGTAAGATTTCAGAAAGAAGTGAAAACTCTATCTGGGCCATTTATGTGATATTCTAGCTTAAGAATCTGTGGCTCTGGGCAGCTGGAGCTGAAGAATGGGCTGCAATGAGGAAAGAGCAGAACCGCTACAGTGAGCGAAGCCTTTGCTTTGCTAGGACAGTCAGTGACAATCAGCTGTTACATTCAGCTGGAACTGAAAACTGCCATGCATCCAGACTATGTTATTATGTATTGTACCCTCAAATTCATTCCCATCCAGAATCTCAGAATATGACTCTCTTTGGAACAAGGGGCTTTGCAAATGTCATTAGGACATACGAAGTCATACAAGATTAGACCTCAAACCCAGTGACTGGTGTAGAGGTGGTTCTGATGCTAAGGTCCTGTTCCCTAATTGGTTCTTGATCTTTTAATGAAAAAAACCATGGGCCAATTGCTGGAGGGAAGGAATAAGAGGGACTTCTGGGTTCCTGGAGGAAAAAGAGACAGATGCAAGGGAGGAGAGGAGAGTTCTCCATGCTTTGGAGAGAGAAAAACCAAGCAGCCATGTGAGGTCTTGGGAGGAGCAGTGACACAAGCTGCTCCTACAGGCAGGCGGTCAGGGATGTTTAGCAGGGACTAGATGTATCATAGCAACTAAAGTTTAGGGCAGGTGGGAAGAGAGAAGATAAGAATATTGTTAAGGGTATGCTTTTCCAGGCAAGAGATAGTAGCACCCAGCAATTGTGTCCAAAGGCAAGTTGGAAAGGAACAACTGTGTGTGTGTGTGTGTGTGTGTGTGTGTGTGTGTGTGTGTGTGTTCTATCCATGGATTCAAAGGAAACTGAGTGAGGGCTGGTAGTATGGCCTATTCCCAGAGCTTAGGCAGGGTAGCAAAAAGCTACATGCAACAGGCTAGAATACTTGTAAGTGAGGCACATGTGGAAACAGGCTAAGTGTCCAACTGCTGGTGAACAGGTAAGAAAGTATGGAGCACAGACAGCATGGAATAGCAGTCAGCTGTGGGAAGGTATGAAATCCTGTTGTTGGTGAAAGCAGGGTAGAGCCTCAGGTCACTGTGTTTAATGAAATAAGCTGGGTATAGGAGCACAGGCACCATGTGCTCTCACCCACATGTGGCAGCTCACAACCACCTTAACTCCAGTTCTAGGGGATCCAGTGCTGTCCAGTATCATTTTCTGGCCTCCGGTCACCTGTACATACAAGGCACACATGCAAACACTCAGACACATGTATACACATTAAATACATACATACATACATACATACATACATACATACATACATACAATTTTTAAAAGAAATTAGAGAGCTTGGCTGCACAGGATCTGAAAATGGATCAGGGGGAGCAAATGCTAAGGGAGGGAGGGAGGACCAGGAGCAGGAGCAAGGGCAAGAGCCCATCAACAGGGACTAAGTTAGAGCTAAGTAGGGGCAAGGTTTTCAGTGTGCTCTCATACACTATGGCGACCAGAGACCACAACCATGTACTGTAGATTTCAAAAGGCAGAAATAAATGATTGTGACAGTCTTCAACATCAGTAACAAACATGTAAGAGAGACAGACATTTAACCTGCGTTAAACAAGATGTCCTCACATGTGGAAACACTGCACCCTGTAATACATAGATTTTTGACCTGTTGGATTGTAGGCCTGTACTACCACTCCCAACTCCAACAATGTTCTTCTACTAAAGGTGGTGTGAGTAAAAACTAAGAGGAGGTATGACTTACAGCTGGGCCCATAGGTCTTTTTTTTTTTTATCTTCTTAGAACTGCCTTTATTGTATCCTACAGATATTTTCACTTTTCACTTGCTTTTTATTGATTCTTTATGAATTTCCCATCATGCACCCCAATCCCACTCATCATCCTGTCCCTTCGTATCCATCCTTTGCCCTTGCAACCCCTAAAAGGAAAATAAATAATAAAATAATAAAATAAAAGAACACAACAACAAAATCCCATTATGCAATGTCCCCTGGCTAATTATGGTCAAGGTCTACTGTTGTCCGGCTAGCCTTCTGAGCTCAGCAGAAAATGACAGACATCCTTTACAAGCAGTGTATTTCCTTTGACTTTATCTGGAGAGTTCAAACACACACACACACACACACACACACCCCTGTGGAATGTCACTGCAGCCTCAGTGAGATTGTAGATTCGGTTCCTTCTCTCCAATCAGTTCAGCTAACACCTGGGATTCCTGAAATGCCTCCCCATGCTAATGAGGTACCTTGGTACCTTAGCCTTCAGCCAATGATCTTTGCCCACCCTGGATATTCCTACTCCCTTGGCCCAAAATTATATAACCCTTGAAATTACCCCAAGTAAAATTGATCTGTCTCCCCAAAGCTGGTTCCAGTGTGTCATTATTACTGTTCATACACACGGGCCATCCAAAACCCTGTTTGTTAATTCTGTTCCCTTTGTCCTGGTGGGTCTGTAGGGAGAAGGGAGACAGACTCATAATGAAAGCTGTAGTTTGTCATAGTGTGTGTATACCCTTTTGTCCATACTTCTTTACTTACAAATATTCATTGCAATGAGTCATTGGTCTAGTTTGAGGCCTCTGGCTTCTGCTACACCATCAATACTGGATCCTCACTGGGATGCCTCTCAGATACCCAGTTGTTGCCCTGTATCATGGAGATCCTGTCACTTTGGATCTGCAGAACCAGCCCTTCACATACTCTAGCAGTTCATAGATGGGTTAGATGTTGGAGTGGGCCAACTCAAAGCTCTGGACCTGGGCCTGGGTGGTAGCTGAACTAGTCAACCCACCAGCTCTCCCACAACCACACCACCAGGGAAAGCTCTGCAGCACTGCCCCAGCTAGCTCATCCAATCCTGCAGCCAGCAGCTCTCCCACTCTCATGCCTCAGGGTCAACTCACCTTTGCCCATTCTACCAGGGCCAGCTCCACTGTGCTGCCCAAGCAAGGTGCAGGGCCTGATTGTCTAAAAAAAAAATTAAAAAAAAAATGAGCAGCCAATGAGCAACAGGCTAGCTCTCCCATACACCACAGGTGACAAGGTGGTGAGGGCAGAAGGGCATCTCTCCCCTGCCTACTCCACCACATGGCAGAAGAGTGTGGTGGCCTCATTCTTGTGCTCAGGCCCTCAGAGGCTGACTCTCCCACACTTCCACAGCCTAGGTGAGGTGCAGGGTCTGCTCTCGTGAGTGCTGCAGCCAATGAGGGTGAGACCAGTTCTCCTGCTCTCCTGACCCTATCCACCACAGATGTCGGGGGCTAGGAGGGGAAGTCCATCCATACCACCTCATGGCAGACCATTCTTGAAGGGCTGTACATTTAATATAGGCAGAGTGAACTCAGCTGTTCATGGAGAAGGATTCCAATTAGATCAGTTATCATTTCCTCTATCAAACAGACAACACCTCGTTAGGTCTCAAAAAATGGAACTATTCCTTCTAAATCAGACCCTTGTTAGAAGTACCATAACAAATCCCACTGGCACATATCTGAGCAGAGCTGTTAACATTTTCAAAATAGCTTTCACTCTCATGAAATAGTCACAGAGAACTTGGAACAAAAACAATGCAGGATTAGAAGAAAAGATGCATCAGGGTTTCACTATGTAGCCCAAAGTCTGCAACCTGTGTTGTTGCCCAGGCTAACTGGCCTGAACTTTGAGATCCTCCTGCCTCAGCCTCCCAACAACTGGGTTTTACAGGTATGCAGGACTACACCTGGAAAAATAGAAATAGGGTTATAGAAATTATAACCCTATTCCTCTGATAAAGCAACTGGATCTTCTCTTTTGCTTGACTCTCCAGTTCCTCTCCTCTGAGCCACTAATCCTCCCTGGGTCTCATAATCCCACTGACAACATACAACAGGATCTTGTGAACACACTTGCCTATTACAGGCAAACCTATGTGTTTTCACACCCAAACACTACATGCACTAGCCACTTTATACACAGCTTCCTCACTCCATCTTCTCATCTTAACCTTGTGCCACAGACGCCTCCCAAAGCCTCTCAATAGCTCTGAGGAATCATCCATCAATGCCTGAAGAGAATGCCACCGTGTGGGTGCCCTGTAAGGCTGTCTATCATGAATCGGCACTCTCTCCCTTTCTTTGGCTACAAACAATGCTTCAGTGAGCATCCTACTACAAATGTCCTGACATGCTATGGCTCTTATTTCTGGGAGATGGGTGCCAAGGGCAGGATTGGTGGCCCAAGGAGCCATGTAGTTCTTTCTAACAGTTCTTAAGAGAATAAAGCAAGAAAGCATGGCTGAGGTGACTTCTAGAAGGTCAGAGGAAGCAGAGAAAATGGATGTAAGGGGAGCCTGTGGGTGGCTGTCACAGTCTCTGAAACACAAAGTTTCTCAGGTTATAAGTGGCTCATTTGATCATATTCTCTGCGATTTATATAAATGGTATTATATTGATTGTCAAATCAATTAGATTGAAAGGTGCCAACCAAAGATTACACATAGAGAGACCCCCATGGCTCTAGCCGCAGATGTAGCAGAGGATGGCCTTATTTGGCATCAATAGGAGGAGAGGCCCTTGGTCCTAAGGAGGCTCGATGCCTCAGCATAGAGGGATGCTAGTGCGGTGAGGTAGAATTGGGTGGGTGGGTGGCAGAGCACCCTCATAGAGGCAGGGGGAGGGGAATGGGATGGGGTATGCAGAGAAGAAATCAGGAAAGGGAACATTTGAAATGTAAACAAATAAAATAACAAATAATAAATAAATAAAACAAGTCTAAGAAAGAGAGAAAGAAAGGAAGAAAGGGAGAAAGAAAGAAAGAAAGAAAGAAAGAAAGAAAGAAAGAAAGAAAGAAAGAAAGAAAAGAAAGAAAGAAAGGTGCCTACATGGTTAGTAAAGCACACCTCTGTGTTGAGATAAATAGTTAAAATCGGCCACTGATCAAACCAACTATCTGCAGCGGCTCTGCCTAGCTCAGCTGCCATGTTTCTCAGCCGGAGGCCACCTGTGCGCTGCAGCTAGAAACGGCCCACCAGAAACACCAGCCCTGCCACTCATGAGACGTCAGTGTGGGAGATGGCTCTGCCAATCTTCCACACTGTCTCCACAAGGCTGGGCATTGCCCAGACCATCCCGCCATCCACACGGGCCCAGTAGGAAAATGAGACTCTAATGCTTAAATTATTCAAAAGCTTATATATTTGGTAATGTTCAGTAACAAGATGCCCACACAATCAGAAGTGTAACCCAGTACCCAACCTAGATATACCAACTACCTTTGACTGCTACAGACACATGAACATCTGCCTCCATGTTCCCCTTTCTCTCATTCCTCTCTCCTAGCTCCTCCTCTTCCTTCTCCTCCTCTCCTCCTTACTCCTCCTCTTCCTCTCCTTACTCCTCCCACCTTAGCTTCTACACTTCTGGGTGTGGTTGTGGTAGTAGGTCCAGAGATCTGCTCCTGGGGGCTCTAATGAGTGGATTGATCCCTTGATGGATTCACATTTTGCTAGGATTCATCAGAACGTGGCGGAGGGAGGAAGTGGGTCCTCCTTGGCAGGGGTAGACCACTGAGGACATGTTCTTAAGGGTTACACCTTGCCCTGGCACCTTCAATTATACCACTTCTCTCTGCTTCCTGTGCAAGAGCCTCCACTACCAAACAATCTGGATAGCCCACCAAAATGCATGTATCCAAATAACCATAGACAAAACCCTCCCAAACTGTGAGCCAGTGTCATCAAGGCAAATGATGACAGATACTGAGGAGGATTCAGGGAACAAGAAACCCTTAACCACTGCTAGTTGGAATATGAACTGCTGCTGTAGTCTTCAGAAAGACAAATCAGAGTTACTGCATGACGTCACTCTATCATGCTTCCTACAAACCTGAAGGGTTCACAGCCAACATCCCACAGAGATACTGGCACATCTGTGCTCCTTGCCTTACTAGCCATAGCACAGGGAAGAGAAGCAGGCTAGCTGTCCATCAACAGATGAGTGTATAATGACCAGTTGGTGGACACACACTGGAATCCTATTTACCCATGGAGATGAAATCACGAGGTACAGGAAAATGGGTAGAGCTAGAGATTATAGTGCTAAGCAAAATAAGCCAGACTCAAAGACATGAATATGCTTCCTTTCATAGACAGACTTAAAATTATATATGCATGAGCAATATGTATGCATTTGAGTGTATATACATATGTGTCCTTATGTGGTGGGAGGGGCTATAGAACTAGATAGAAGTTAAGGAGTATGGAATTCTAAAGGAGGAGAGAGAAAGTGAGAAGGGGTCCTGTCTGGGGAAAAGAAGAAAAACCAGCTAGGGGTGGGAATGAGAAAGGGCAGTGGGGGCCAAAGGAGAACAAAGTATAATGATACAAATGCATAAATATATCATAAATATTACTTTGTATGCTAACTTTGGGGTTTGGGGGGTTTTGGGGGGGAGGAGTGTCTTTGTAGCCCTGGCTATCCTGAAACTTGCTCTGTAGACCAGGCTATCCTTGAACTCAGGCAACAGAGTCAGAGAGAGCCCCTGCTCCCATCATTAGGAATATGACTTGTAGACCAAGCTACACACTGTAACATCTGTGCAGAGGGCCTAGGTCAGTCCCATGCAGGCCCCTAGTTGGCTTCAGTCTCTGTGAGCCCCTATTGGCCCAGGTTAGTTGATTCTGTAGGTTTTCTTTGGTGTCCTTGATCCCTCTGGCTCCTACAGTCCTTCCTTTTCCTCTTCCACAAGATTCCCCAATCTCTGCCTAATGTTTGGCTGTGGGTCTCTGCATCTGTTTCCATCAGTTGTTGGACAAAGCCTCTCTGATAAGAGTTATCCTAGGTGCCTTCTGCACGTATAGCAGAATATCATTAGCAGTGTCAAGTGTGGGCTTCCTCTCATGGCGTGGGTCTCAAGCTGGACCAGTCATTGCTTAGCTGTTCCCTCAATTTCTGCTCTCTTTGCTCCTGCATATCTTATAAGCAGGACAAATTGTAGATCAAAGGTTTTGTAGCTGGGTTGGTGTCTCAATCCCTCCATTGAAAGACTTGCCTGGTTACCCGAGATGGCTGGTTCAGGATCCATATCCTCCAGGACTAGGGGTCTTAGCTAGGGTCACTCTCACAGATTCATCACAAGGAAGAGACCAATTTCTAATACAATAAGCATCCAATGTTACATAATGATCTTTAAGTAATCTGCATATTTGAATATTCACAAGTGGGCCAGACTTCTGAGAGCTTTGGATCTGCCCCCTCCCTACCTGAGAGGCACTTCTCACCGTTGCCTTTTGTCTCTCCCACATGGCTAGTTTTTGTATTGTTTACACATTTGTCTTCCATTTAAAAAGATATAAATGGCATGTTTGATGTCTACAAATTACTTCTTATTAAGAAGGAGAGCCTGAGAGCCTTTTTAATGTCACCCTTGGTAATGCAGAGCTCAGGGGTTCTAAATGCCACAAACAAACAAAAATAATGAACATGAACTGCCTTTGATCTCTGACATTCAAGAAGGCCTGACATGAACCCTAAATACAAATCCAAGTCTTCTGAAGTACTGTCAAAATCCTCCCTTCCTATGGTAAGGACATTAACAGAGAGTGGCCCTTCCCCGGTGAGAATGTCTTTCCTGAATGAGAGGAAGTTGTGTGGGAGAGCATGGGGTTGTGTGGAAGAGTGTGGGACAGTGTGGGACAGTGTGGGACAATGTGGGACAGTGTGAGACAGTGTGAGACAGTGTGGAAGAGTGTGAGACAATGTAGGACAGTATGGGACAGTGTGGATGAGTGTGAGACAGTGTGGGACAGAGTGGAAGAGTATGGGACAGTGTGGGACAGTGTGGGATAGTGTGGGACAGTGTGGGACAGTGTGGGACAGTGTG
>NW_021604749.1:691312-691498 GCF_004785775.1 Grammomys surdaster | reverse complement strand
CAGTGTGGGATAGTGTGGGACAGTGTGGGACAGTGTGGGACAGTGTGAGACAGTGTGGGATAGTGTGGGACAGTGTGGGACAGTGTGGGATAGTGTGGGACAGTATGGGACAGTGTGGGACAGCGTGGGACAGTGTGGAACAGTGTGGGACAGTGTGGGACAGTGTGGGACAGTGTGGGACAGTGT
>NW_021604749.1:685087-691302 GCF_004785775.1 Grammomys surdaster | reverse complement strand
AGTGTGGGACAGTGTGGGACAGTGTGGGACAGTGTGGGACAGTGTGGAAGAGTCTGGGACAGTGTGGGAGAGTGTGGAAGAGTGTGAGCTCTCCCAGACACAGCCTGGACAATGTCCTCCTACTTCCTCATCCAAATGTTGCCTCACAGAGAAACCAGTCCCCCATCTTTTTATCCCTTTCTCCTCATGATAGGGCTTCTATCAGAAGAACAGATGTAGGCCTAAACGTTGTTTTAAGTTTTCCAAGACAGTTTCTCTCTGTAGCCTTGGCTGTTCTAATACTCACATTGTAGCAAGCTGGTCTCAAACTCAGAGATCTTCCTACTTCTGCCTCCCAGTACTGAAATTAAAAGTGTATATCGCCATAAGCAGCCAAACATTAGATGGAGCATGGAGAGTCTTATGGAAGAGTTGAGGGACCCAGAGGGGATGGGACTCCCCAAGAAGACCAACAGAGTCAGCTAAGCTGGACCCTTGAGGACTCCCAGAGACTGAGCCTCCAACTAAAAAGCATTCGTGAGCTGGACCTAGTCCCACCACCTCCACACCTAAAAAGCAGATGTACAGCTTGGTCTTCATGTGGGTCCCCAACAACTGGGGCCAGGACTGTCCCTGACTGTTGCCTGCCTGTGGATCCTGTTCTTCTGAGCTGCCTTGTCTGGCCTCAGTGGAAGAGGATGTGCCTAGTTCTGCAGTGACTCAATGTCCCTCAGTAGGTTGGTAACTGGGGTTCGAAGGGAAGGTTCCCTCTTCTCAGAGGAGAAGGAGAAGGGGAATGGGAGGAGGGGCTATTGAGGGGGGACTGTGAGGAAAAGGGAGGGAGGGCTGCTCTCAGGATGTGAAGTGAATAGACAGACAGACAGACAGACAGACAGACAGGAAAAAAATGTGTGTCACTAGACCTAAAGAGATGGCTAAGTTGTTAAGAGCACTAGCTGTTCTTCCAGAGGATGCAGATTCAATTCCCAGAACCCACATGGCAACTCACAACTGTCTATAACTCCAGTTCCAGGGAATCTGACAACCTCATACAGACACATGCAGATAAGCCACCAATGCACATAAAACAAAGATAAATATATTATAATCCAGGTGGTAGTGACATATGGCTTTAATCTCAGCACACTAGAGGCAGAGGCGGGCAGATCTCTGTGAGTTTGAGGCCAGCCTGGTCAACAGAATGAGTTCCAGGACAGCCAGGGCTACATAGAGAAACTCTGTCTCAGAAAGAAAAAAGAAAGTATATGCCACCACTCCCAGCTCCTAATTTGGTTGTAATAGCTTATAGTATTGTGGGACACTGAAGTTCCAAAAGTCACTCAGCCATTCACCACAGACGGGCTTTCACACATGTGTCTCCAGAGTGTATGGTTTACGTGATAACAAAGCACTATGGTAGATTTTCTGGTCTGTGCATCTGTCTCTCTATGCCCTTATTTCTGACCCTCAAGTTCCTTATACTTTACACTTCCACTACACTCACTTTGACAGAATTATCTACCCTTTTGTTGGCAATAATTGTCTTTTGGTTGGTTGGTTAGTTGGAGATTGAGGAGAACGAAACCTAAGGGTTGAGAATTAAAAGAAAGGCCAGTGAGATGGCACAGTGGATAGAGGAGCTTGCCATAAAGCCCGAGAACCTGAGTTCAGTCCCAGGGATGCACATGGTAAAAAGAGAAAAACAACTGCTGAAAGTTGTCCTCTGACTCCACACTGATACTAAGGTGTACTCGCGCACACACATATTAAATAAATAAGTAAGCATTAAAAATGCTAAGAATAAAATGGAAATATCACTTAGCATTAGGACTTTACGCTCTCTTCTACATATAATTTTACAACTAAAATTTAATTTTCATCATTTCTGTTCCTTCTGACCAATTAGTTTAATTTATTTGCTGGGTTCCCCACCCGAGAATTTAACCTTTACTTTAGAACAAGAATTTAATTTTGGTAATTTGCAATTCCCTTTGGAGAATTGATGCCTTGTTGTTGCTGATAAACACACAACCCTGTCTGAGGATAACACAGTGTGATAGGAGTGCTATAACGCACATCTGTGAGAACAGCCAGGAAAATGGAAGTTCCATAGTGAAGATGTTGGCTCGGCAGTCCTAAAGTTCAGAGATGCAAAGATCTGGTTTTGAACAGAAAGCATCTGGAAGGCATTGAGAAGGCTCAGTATGTTAAGGGACTTGCCACCAAGCCTCATGACCTGGGATCAATCCCTGGAACCCACATGGTGGAAGCAGGGAATCAATTCCCAGAGGCTGTCCTTTGACACCTACCGTAACACACTTATACTCCATACATAAACACATATACACATACAGACACACACATCTGCACATATACACATACATACATACTCACATATACACATGTATGCACACATGTACATATATACACACATGCACACATTAGATAGTTGATACATAGATAAATACATAGATAGATACACAGATAGAGATGTAGGCAGATACATTAATACATAGATACATAAACAGTAAAATTTTTAATACAGGAAGCGTGGAGAGCAGCTTGGAGGATCTTGCTTTAGAAGAATGCTTGGAGTGACTGGTTCAGTTTTTACATAGGAAAATAGGTGGGAAGAACAGAGAGGATGGTGACAACCTAGCTTTCTACACAACCTTCTAGAAAATACATAGAGTTTGGTTCTTATGCAGGCTCTAGCACACCACCACTTTAAAACCTTTCAATCTCCTGAGCAGTAGAGTTGATGGGAGAATCTTTTGTTCAAATGTTCTATTACCCAGCCTGGTTGCCTGACAGAATTCCCAGTGCTCCAGAATTCCCTGGGCAGTGGAGGCATCTTCAGTTCTAATAAGAAGGTCTTTGGTGGAGTCTTGGACAGGAGCTTGTCCCAGAAAGAACAAGCCATGGTTAGAAACCGGGGACAGTCAGACTTACTGCTACCTGGTCTTCCAGAGAGTAGAGGGGTCTCAAAGCTCTGTTAATTGTGCCTGAGTGATGTATATTCTCTAAAGTCTCCAGAACTATAAAATTAAGAGAGCTTTGAGCTCACAGATGACACTGCCCCAGAGAAGGTGGGGACATCACATGACTGTCTTCCACACCTGTCATCTCCCTTTAGGGTGTTCACCTGTATTCTTTATAGCATCCTTTTTAACAAGTAGTTAAACATTGAGTCCAGAGCTGTCCTGGGTTCTGGGAGCCACCTTAGCCAATCATCACATAGAAGAAAAATAGTTGAGGAGACCAGTGAGCCAGAAATTCCAAAATCCCTAGCTTGCTCCCTGGCATCTGAATTAGGGACAGTCTATCAGCACAGCACCCTTCAGTTGTGAATCTGACTGTAATTCAACTGAATTGAATTATGATACCCAGCTGGTGTCTGCCAGGAAACTGATTGATGTGGGAGGGAAACACATCTGGCTGGGGAGCGTGTGGTGAGGAGTACGTAGGAGGGAAAGCAATACATTTGCTTAGGGTTTTTTTCCTATTATGCATTTTCTTTTTCATACATCCCTGACCAGAAATTTTTAAACAGTGATCTGGGGATTGAGAATATTCGAGGATTATGGGTGGCTGCTGATGGTCTGACATTCAGTGACTGTCCCACAGGTGTCTTCACTGTGGGAAGGATTAGCGAATTCACATCGATGAGAAGTTAAGACAAAGTTAAGACAGACCTGAAGGTTTTGTTTTCTTTAGACAACTTTTTTTTATATATATTGACACAGGCTTTCTATGTAGCCCGGGTTGGATTTGAACTCATTATCCTGCCTTGGCCTCCCACATGCTGGGATTATAGGTATGCACCACTACACAGGATTCCGAGTCATTTTTTTGATCTAGCGGTGTGACATCTCACACAACAGTAAATTCAGAGTGGCTATTATCAAGGCAAGAATAAAGCTACAGTGTGTCCCAGGAAACTCCGGTTCTTCAACAAATAAGTATCTTAGATATAACATGATGGGGGAGACCCAAGGCCATCACCCAAGATGGGATTCACAGCCTAATGGGACACATGGGAAAGTTCTAAGGACAATTAAAATAGAATGTGTCACCTGTGCCTCAGTCTTGGACTCCAGAACCAGGGCTCCTCAGAGAAATAGCTGTGTCGAACTCTGGGCCAGAAACAAGATAAGCCTGAAGCATGTTGGAGTGAAGAAGGGTTTTTGGTTTGGGGTTTTGATTTTTTTTTTAATATTCAGAAAAGAAGATAGAGTATAACAATCAGACACAGAAAGCAACCCAGAAAGCCCAGCATTGGTGGGACTGTAATAGGGATAACCAACCATTTCCCGATGGAGTCTGAAGCCCATACAGGAGGGAACCTATGCCTGCTGCTGTAAACTTGGTGGGAAGAGAGAACACACTATTGTTGTTTAGCTGAGTGGTTGTATCAACAAACTGCCTGCTAAGTGTGTGTTTATTCTTGTACCATTAGTGCTGCTGTGAGCCTTCATCGGACAGAAAAGCTTCTTTGTGCAATGGGCGTCAGTTAATGCAGAGACTCACAACTGAGTAAAATGTTGAGAATCAAGAGCGGGAGTGACCAGCTGGAGATTGAGTGCACACTGCTCTTTCAGAGGTCCAGAGTTCGGTTCCCAGAGCCTACATTAAGCAGCTCACAATAGCCTGTAAACCCAGTTCCAAGGGATTGGATGCCCTCTTCAGGCTTCCTCAGGGCACTCATCTTCCCAAACCTACACACACACACACACACACACACATAATTTTCAAGTGTTGAAAAGATAAATGATGAGCAAGAGTTCAGCCATAAACAGAGCTTCTGTTTCAATCCCTGAAGGCTCAGGGAGCACTGCAGAAGAGGGAGCAGAAAGAACAGAAGAGCCAGAGGGTGGAGAGAACTGCTAAAGAACACTGTCTTCTGGATATGACATGGATACTGCACTCACGAGCTCGAAGCTGTAGGTCCCTGCATAAGGCCTGCATGGGATCAACCCAGAATGGGGGTGGGGCTCTTGAAGCCACAGCCACTAGCTGAAGAACTACTAGCAGCTGACGGCTGCTGGGGGGAGTGTAATTTTAATTTTTTTAAATCTTATTTTTAATGATTTTTTTAAATGTTTTAACCTCTCCTGTAGCCCACCAACCACCAGAGGTAGTGGGAAAGAAAGGATATGGGGGAAGTGGACCTGTTTAGAAAAGTTCTTTGGAGCAACTTCTGTTTGTGTAGTCTGGAAATCGGCAGTTCCGTTCACAGGTTAGCAGGCGGCAGCAGCAACTCAATCCCCTCACAAACACTTCACAGATACACCAGCAGACCAGTTTGGTAGAGTTGGGTTAGCAACAGCAGTGACATGACCAGAGACAGCCAGGCCTCAGCCTTGGCTTAAGTCAGCAGAATAGACCAGCAAGAACACCAGGAGAAGTTCTTGGCTGTGCCTCTCTCAGGGATGCAAAAATCAGCAAAGACTGGAGACCCACAAGCCTTGCATAGCTAGCTGTGCCAGCATGCTAAACTCTGTTCTTGTCACTCCGTCAAGTCCTATTTATATTGTCCAAACATCACGTGTCCTCCACAGCATGGGCCTTGCCTCAGCACATTTCTTGTCTCAACACGTGCAACTAATCAGCCTGAGTCTGAGGAGTCCCAACAAATGCAGTTCAACCATGCAATGTAAGGCAGACCAATACATGCATGTTGTTAGCGAAGAATCCTTCATCACATGTCCTTTCACATGTTTGCTTTAGCAGAACATCCTCTCTCCTGTGTCTGCTTCAATGAAACATCCCTTCACAAGTCTGCCATAGTCTTTTACCTGTGTCCACTTCAGGAAAACACTCCTTCCCATGTTTGCCCCAGCAAAACACTATGTAACACAAGTGACTCTCCAAAGAACCCTTCAGTTTCCACTTCAGGGGAGGGAACACCAGTTTTCTTCGGGACTATGGTCTCCATTATGTTGTCTATGGGTGGTCCTACACCTATGAACACACAGCAGCACCAATTGGACTCACTGGACTATTTTAAAAAGAGGAGGAGGAAGAGGAGGAGGAGAAAGAGAAGGAAGAAGACAAGCAGGTGAAGGTGAGAGGGGAAATGTTGACAGATCCAAATGGAAAGGGGGAGTAGAAAGATGAATATATCAAAATACATGGTAGAACTCTATGAAATAGCTAAACTATAAACAAACATACATTGTAGAACTATATGAAATAGTTAAAGTATAAATAAAATTACATTGTAGAACTCTATG
>NW_021604749.1:672926-685077 GCF_004785775.1 Grammomys surdaster | reverse complement strand
TATGAAATAGTTAAAGTATAAATAAAATTACATTGTAGAACTCTATGAAATAGTTAAACTATAAACAAACATACATTGTAGAACTATATGAAATAGTTAAAGTATAAACAAAACAATATTACTTAAAAGGAACAGTTTCCCAGAGGGCAAAACTGAAACAATTTTAGCAACACAATAACACTACTGGGTTATAAGTGTGAAGTCAATGACCAGATAAACACAGCATTGGGGGCAAAGAGGTGATGTGTCAGTTACCATTCTGGTCCCTGTGATGACACAGTGGGCATACACAACCTAAGGAAGAATTTATTTTTGCTCATGGTCTCAGATGGTTCCATCTACAGACCTTGGGTCCATGGATTCTGGACCCATGGGAGAGAGGATGTCATAGTGGAAGGAGGGTGTGGAGGCAAACAGGAAGAAGACAGTGAGGAAAGAGTTAGGGACCAGATGCAACAGTCTGAGTCACACTTCTAGAGACTTACTTCCTCCAACTAGGCCCTACCTCCTAACATGTCTGGAACATCGCAAAAAAGTCCCACTCCCAGGGAGCTAGTCATTCAGCAGATGAGCCTTCTGAGGACATTCCACACTCAAACACTAACACTTCCTTCTGGAAGGATTCAGACTATATCTATAGACAACCTGCCAGCAACCCCACTTCCTCTGACTGAATTGGCCCTGGTGACTTCTAACAAGTGTGTATCATAGCTCAGGATGGGAGGGAAATCATCTTCCACAGGCCACAATGTTGTGTCCCTACCAAGACCAATGTCACCAGCCACATGGCATGTGAATAATATGCACCTCTTTGCTGTTCCCCTAAATCCATCACCCCAGTCAAAGTCATCAGAAAGGAGTTTCTGCCACTCAAATTGAAGGACAGTCAACAGAATACTCAATTCAAGCAACTGCTCCAAATAAATGGTATGTACACAAGAAACACTAAGGAAGGCTAGAGAGACTGTCACAGAGAAGAAACTAGTGTATAAGGACTTAGCACACATGGGACCCGACAAAGGACATTCAAGAAAAGCCAAAGAAACCCAATTAATGCCAGAAGCTTCATTTTAAAGTCATAGAGAGTGGATTGGGGGCACAGTTGATAGAGTGATTGCCTGGTTTACATGAAGCCTTGGGTTCCATTCCCAGCACCCATAAACCTTCCCCAGAGCTGGGGAGTGGAGGGAGACAGGAAAAGGTGAAGCTGAAGTTCACTCTCAGCTACATGTCATGTCTTAAGCCATCCAGGCTTATATGTCAGTTTATATAAAAATATGAGAGAGAGAAAGAGAGAGAGAGAGAGAGAGAGAGAGAGAGAGAGAGAGAGAGGGGAGCTAGGCATAGTGGTCCCAGCACTTGGGAGGATAAACAGAGGGATCACAAGTTCAAAGTCAGGAGTCGGGCAGTGGTGGCACACCCCTCTAATCCCAGCACTTGGGAGGCAGAGGCAGAGGCAGGCAGATTTCTGAGTTCGAGGCCAGCCTGGTCTACAGAGTGAACTTCAGGACAGCCAGGGCTATACAGAGAAACCCTGTCTCAAAAAAAGAAAGAAAAACAAAGTCAGCTTTCACCTGTGTGACACTAACTCAGAAAACCTAAAATAAAAATATATTTAAGAGCATGGCGGGTCTGAAGGCGTAGCTCAGTGGAGGACCATCTGCTCAGCGGCACTTAATATCACTAGCAGCCAAAAAAGTAATAAAAAAAAAAATTGAAAGCCTAGAACTAAGGTTGGATTAGTGTTGTCGTGTGAATTATAGGACACAATGAGGGCAACACACCAGGAGCAACTAATTGCAATGTAGGCTTCAGGGCAAAGTACAAAACCTGGATGTAATTTTTTTTAATTAAAAACCATACAGAGTCAGCGTCTAAAAGGGCCACTGTGATCAAAGTTAAAGGGTTTCTTTTTTTAATCTTTACATTATGATTATTCTTCTCTTTATTGCATTTTTGACTTCTTATTGATTCTTTGTGAGTTTCACATCATGAACCCCAATCCCACTCATCTCCCCACCCCTTTTTATCTGTCTTCTGCCCTGGTGACACCCCTCACAAGAAAACAGAAAATAAAACAATGAAATGAAAACAACAACAAAATATCTTGTTATGGAAGCTGCAGTGTGTCACAGTGTGTCCCACAGTACACCCCTTTGTCCATATTTCTTTGCTTGTAAATGATCATTGCAGTGAGTCGTTGGCCTGGTTCAAGGCCTCTGGTTTCTGCTTCACTATCAATACTGGAACCTCACCGTGGCTCTTCTTGGATATCCTGTGTCGCCCTGTGTCATGCAGATCCTGCAGCTTTGGATCTGAAGGACCAGCAGCCCCTTCACAAGCTCCAGCAGTTCATAGATGGGGTAGATGTTAGAGTGGGCCAACTCAGAGCCCTGGATGTGGGCCTGACACGTAGCTAGCTTGGTCAGCCTGCCAGCTCTCTCACGCTTACACCACAGGGTGAGCTTTCCAGCACCACCCTGGCCAACCCACTCAACAACACAGCTGGAGAAGGGCAGGGCCAGCTCTCCTGCTCTCATAGCATCAGGCTGTCTCACTTGGCCCCTGACACCAGGGCCAGCTCTACTGGGCTCTGTGTGTGTGTGTGTGTGTGTGTGTGTGTGTGTGTGTGTGTGTGTGTGTGTGTGTGTGTGTATGTGTAGCTTTTACATGAGTGCTGGAGATCTGAATTCAGGTCATCAAGTTTCCACAGCAAGTGCTTTTATCCACTGAGTTCTCTCCCCAGCCCTAGGATGTATTGGTTTTAGAGAAAAGTCACCACCAACAGTGTTGCCAAAAGGCACAGTAACTTCCCGCCTCTGCCTGTGCTGCAGGAGAGCAGGGAAGGTGGAGATGAGGGGATGACTGGATGATCAGGACAGAGCTCTGGTTTGGATGATTGAATGCATCCTTCAAGGTTCATGTGCTGTGGATTTGGTCCCGAAAGCAGCACCTTTAAGAACTTGGACAGAGGGGCTGGAGCGATGGCTCAACTGTTAAAAGGAATGGCTTCTCTTCCACAGGACCCAGGCTTGATTCCCAGAACCCACATGGTCCCTCATACCCACCTATAACTCTAGTTCCAGAGAATATAATGCCCTTTTCTGGCATGTAAGGGCAGCAGCACAGACATACATGCACACAAACATTCATATACATAAAATAAAATTTTAAAAAGAAATAACATGGAGGGAAGAGAGTTGGAACCCAGTAGGAGGTGATGGGGATCACTGGGACCACACTATCCTTGGAAGGGATTAATATAGGTCTCTGTGCATTTTTTTTCCTATGAGAATGGGTTGCTATAAACAGCAAGATGCTGGGAGCACAGCTCAGTAGTAGAGTTTGTATAGTAGTAAAAGGAAAACCCTGGGTTCAATGCTCCGTGTGTGGGTAGTAAACCTGGCTCCTGAGTCACTCTGGGTTCTTGTCCCACAGAGTGTACTCTTCCACATGTGCCCCCCCCACTCTGATCCCAACTGCCAAGAGGCCCTACCCCAAAGTTCAGGTTGATGAGGCTGCCTGGTGTTGAGCATTCAGCCTGCAAAACTGTGAGACATGAAGCTCTTTCTCTGTGAGGCACTCAACCTTGGGCATTTCATTACAGCAGCAGAAGATGGACTGTGACATCGAGACTTGTTCTCAGCGGCATATCTCAAGGCCATCCTGGTCCCTGGCAAGCGTCTCCACATCTGACATGATGGAGCTATGGTAGTGGAAAGCAATGAGAGAAGCCATTAGACACCTGGGGAAAACATCTGGGAGTCACCCATGACAGTGGAGACACCTGGAGCTAAGGAGAAATATCAGCATGGTGTGATCACCTGTAAAAAAGAATGCATCACTCCACACTCTGAAAGATCCCTTGTCACTCCTCTGTGAGCAAGCCTGCCAGACCCAAGAGACAAGACGCACAGCGCACACATGGCTCAGGGATTTGCTGCCCAGTACCCAGGAAAGATCCCAGGAAGAGAGAGTGAGCCCAAGACCCTTCTCACCTTGCCTCTGCAGCTGGTACCTCCTTTGGAAGCTGGTGAGGACAGAGAGGAATTGTCCTAAAGGGAGTTGAGTTTTGAAACCACCTGAATAGTCACCTGGAAAAGATATTTTCATACCAGGAAGGGAAAAAAGAAAATGTTGGACACCGGAAGCAGTTTAAACACCTAACATGATCTCCACTGCTTTGATGACCATGGGTCTCTCTGCTTCAGGATTCTGGTGCAAGCCACAGACGTGACTTTTAATTTTCTTTCTTTCTTATTCATTCATTCAATTATTTAATGACCTGTGTATGAGTGCTTTGTCTGCATGTATGTCTGTGCAGCATGTGCGTGCAGTGCCTGAAGAACCCAGAAGAAGGCATCAGATCTCCTGGAACTGGTATTATACAGTTGTGAGCTGCCCCATGGGTACTGGAAATCGAACCAGGGTCCTCTGAGAGAGCAACCAGTGCTCTGAGCCACTGAACCGTCTCATCTCTGCAAACTCCAATTTTCTACTTTTCTAATTTTAAAGCTTTTAGAAAGAATCGAGCATGAAAATTTGGTTCTTAAGTTGAATTCTAGAAGTTAAAAGTAGCATCACAAAGTTTATGAACAGCACGTGAGCATGAGCATCAGACTGTTACTCAGAGAGGCCAGCAAGAGGCTGGAGCTGGACCTACCACAGTAAGCAGAGTAACTGAGACTCAGAAAGACTGTGTGCTGTCTCCCATGTGAAATCACATTGTTCTGCCTACTCCTCCAGCGTTACTCCCACCCCAGGGCCTTGGCACTTGCTGACAAATCTGTCTAGAACACTGTCTACCAAGATCTTGTCTTAACTGTCATCATGTCACCTCGGAGAAATCTCCCCTGACCACCTAATCCAGTATGGTTCCCATCCAGCTCCTCTTTTGCAGTCTCCTTCTCCTTCTTGTTTTCTTTGTAGTATGCTTCATCTCTTAAAGCTGCTACAATGTTTTCTTTTTTGTTGATTATCTCTCAATTGCTACACACACACACACTACATACACACACATACATACACGTATACACACATGCACAGACATTAGCATACACATGCCTGGTATGCACAGCAATTCCTGGCACATAATAGATGCTAAAGGATTTACAGCCAGCCATTAAATGAATAAATGGCCCAGTGGGACCTGGAAGTACCATGGCTTTGTTAGTCACTCCCTGTTACACTCGACTGTCCCAAGACTGGCTTTGCGGCCATTGTTTTCTGGGGGCAATTATTAATGCTCTTCATATCCTCAATGACACCTGTCCTTATACTATGCACTTCCAAAATAGAATTTTCTGTCAACATGCATGAACATTTTTAGGACTTATTTGTGTACGTGCGTTTGTGTGTGCGTTTGTGTGTGTGTGTGTGTGTGTGTGAGAGAGAGAGAGAGAGAGAGAAAGAGAGAGAGAGAGAGAGAGAGTCAGACAGACAGATAGACAGAGAAAGAGAGAGAGGCAGAGAGAGAGAGAAAGAGAGGGAGACAGACAGAGAAAGAGAGAGAGAGAGACAGAGACAGAGACAAAGAGAGACAGACAGAGACAGACAGAGAGAGACAGAGACAGAGGCAGAGACAGAGGAGACTATGCCCTCAGAAATCAGAAAATGACATCTTATTCCCTGGAGCTGGAGTTACAGGGAACTGTGAGCCACCATGTGAGTACTGGGAACAGAACTCAGGTTCCAGTTAGTATCAAGTGATTTATATTTCCAGTCTGAGACATGAATAATTGAGCTTCAATTCAAATAAAAATTAAGAAGCTCTAAATACTGGTAAAGTTGTGGTTTCTGGCTTTGCTGGCTACAAGCGCTTTGTTCTGCAAATACCAACTTGTCTTCTTCTGTCCAATGACCTGGTGGGTTGTCTCTTTGTTTTAAATTTGTTTGTGTTGGTTCATTTTTCGAATCAACAGTACACTAGGAGCAGTAACTCTTCATTGTGAATTTCAAAGACATGTTTATTATTTATGTCCATTCTATCTTGTGTAGGATACATACACATATTCATGTGTACACATGTGTGGAGATGCACATGTGTGCACATGAGTACAGAGGCCGGAGTGTGATGTTGCATGTTCTTCTATTACTCTCCACAACAGTTTTTGAGACAGGGTCTCTTCCTGAATCTGGAGCTCACCATTTCCAGTACACTGACTAGCCAGGAACCCCCAGTACCCCACCTGTCCCTACCTCTCCTGCTCGGAGGGGAAAACATGAGTTTTCTGACTATTGGTTTGGTTGGGTTTGGATTTGGGTTTGGGTTTGGGTTTGGGTTTGGGTTTCAGTTTGGGTTTCGGTTTGGGTTTGGATTTGGGTTTTAGAGACAGAGTCTCTCTACATAGCCCTGGCTATCCTGGAACTCACTAAGTAAACCACCTCAAACTCACAGAAACTCACCTGCCTTTCCCTCACATGACCTGCCTGGATTGTTTTTTTGTTTGTGTGTTTGGTTGTTTTGTTTTGTTTTTTAACATGGGCTCTATGGGGGCAAACTCAGGTCCTCAGGTTGCCATGGCAAGCACTTCATTAACTGAGCCATCCCCTCCCCCACCCCCACTTCCCCCAACACCCCCACCTTACTTCCTTCTACTTTATGCAATGGAATTTTTATTAGCATAGGGTCAAATGTGCCGGTGCTGTTCTGTTGGTTTTGTGGAGGGTTCTGCAGCTGTCGGTGCTCCTGTCTTGCTGATATTTAACTGACCTTCAGTTTCAGGGCAGACTCTGACTGCTTGGAGCTCCCCAGGCAGGTCTTGTAGGCAGTCCTTAGAGTAGCAGCCGTTGATTCATCACCAAACTTTCCAAATCCATCTCCAACACCCATCCAGTTGAGTTCTCCCCGGCTGCTCTTGCAGACTCACCCTTTGGGCACAGGCTGCTCAATGGCTGTAGATGCCAACAGTTCCACCCAGGAGAAGCTGGAAGACTGACAGCAGGGCGACTGTAGAGACAGATTGACACTACAAACAGTCGCCGTTAGCAACGAACCATGGGGTCAAAACCTGGAACAGCAAAGATGGCGCTTTTCCCAACGTGGATACTTAAAGCCTAACGAGAAGAGAAAGCAGTTAGGTACAGTAAAACAGAATGTCATCCAGGGTCTCCTGAACTGCCTCAGAGCTGCGTCTTCTGGCCTCAGCCTCCAAATGCTGAAATTACAGGCGTGCATCACCTTGCCTGGCTGCATCATTACGTTAGGCTAATTATCAACATGCTGTCATGTTTGTCTACATGAGCAGATAGAAATGCTAGTCTCCACGAAATATTTCAGGAGATTTGCAGACCTGTGAGCCCTAGAGACCCACATATGGGAAAAACAGGGTTGGGCGTCTAAACCTAGATCACAATTCTCACACTCTAGAGGGTTGGTTTTTTTTTAATGATTCATTATTTGTATTTTATGTGCATTGATGTTTTGCCTACAGGTGTGTCTGTGTGAAGGTATCGGGTATCATGTCTCCTAGAACTGGAGGTACAGACAGTTGTGAGCTGCCATGTGGATGCTAAGAATTGAACCTGGGTCCTCTGGAAGAGCAGTCAGTGCACTTAACCATTGAACCATCTCTCCAACCCAAATATATTTTTTTTCTTTCCAAGACAAGGTTTCTCTGTGTAACACTAGCTGTCTTGGAGCTCTCTTTGTAGATCAGGCTAGCCTTGAACTCACAGATTCTCCCTGCCTCTTCATCCTGAGTGCTGGGATCAAAGTCGAGTGCCACCACACTGAGCTTCTCTGGAGGGTTTTCATGCATGCGTGATGTATATGTGTGCAGGTGTGTCCTTGTGTGAGTGCAGATGTGTGCATGCCGTGGCATACATGTGAAGGTCAGAGAACAGTGTCAGATGTCAGGTCTCACCATCCACCTTGAGACAGCATCTCACTGCTTCTGTATATCCCAGGCAAGCTGGTGCTCAAGCCCCCAGAGGTTCTCCTGTCTCCATCTTTCCTATCACTGTAGGAGCACTGGGGTTACAGCGGTACATTTCCACGTGCAGCCTTGCCTGTGCTCTGTGGATCTGACATCAGTCCTCACATTAGCCTTGCCCTGCTTTAACTACTCAGTCGTCTCCCCCAGCTCACTGTCTGGACTGTTAACAGAAATACAATACTACTGGGGATGAAGATATGCCTCAGCGGTGCCCAGTACTTGCTACTCTTGTGGGAGTGTAGTTACCAACACCCACATTGACTGCTTCTAACTCCAACTCCAGGGGATCCAAGGCCCTCTTCTGACCTCCAGGAACACCCACAAGAGTGTATGTGTGCACATACAAACAAAAATTAAAGTTGAGAAAAAGGAAATGCAATAATTGTTAGCTAATTATCAACCCATAGTCCAATTTTCCCAAGTGTACTTGGGACTACTTTTGGGAGAGTCAAAGACCTGATTTAAGATCACAGACTACTGTCTTTCTGGACCTGGCTGAGCAAAAGGAGCCATCGTGGGTGTTGACATTCACCACAACAAGGACCTTAAGATCTGTGAGATCACTCAGCTAAGGTGCTGCGGTCACATGTCTACCCTCTCAAGGAACCTAACCATACTAACTGCTCTATGAGACTCATTCATGCCTGTGTCATAATTCTCTCTTTTCTTTTTTTCTTTCCTTCTTTTTCTGCATTTATTTGCAACTGCCATAGTGTGCATGTGGTGGTCAAAGGACAGCTTCCAAGAAAGGGTTCTCTTCTCCCACCAGGTCAGTCTTCGGGATTGAACTCAGGCCCACGGATTGGGTGGCAAGCTCTTTACCTGCTGAGCCATCTTGCCCACCCTCTTTCTTCTTTCCTAAAAGCAGTATGCTCTAGGGAATCCACATGGAGAACTCGTTTCTACCATTAACTGGTAGTCAGAGTACTTGAGAGTTAAGGAGCCACATTTAAAGATCTTGGCCCAGATTTTGAAATAAAAGTTGTCTTATTTAGGGTTTTTATTGGTGTGATGAAACATGACCAAAAAGCAAGTTGGGGAGGAAAGGATTTATTTGGATTACACTTCCACACTGCTGCTCATTACTGAAGGAAGTCAGGACAGGAACTCAAATAGGCCAGGTACCTAGAGGCAGGAGCTGATGAAGAGGCCATGGAGAAGTGCTGCTCACTGGCTTGCTCAGCCTGCTTTCTTATAGAACACAGGACCACCTGCACACCATGGCCTCACCTACAATGGGCTGGGTCATAGCCCATCGATCACTAATTAAGAAAATGCCCTAAGCGGGATCTTAGGGAAGCACCTTTACAATTGAGATTTCCTCCTTTCAGGTAACTCTAGCTTGTGTCAAGTTGGTGTAAAACTAGCCAGCACAAAAGTGGTATCTGTATCACTCTGACACTGACACCGCCCTGCCTATGCATATGCGTGAGTGTGTGGCTCGTGCATATGCAACAAGCTTTCTGATGAGAAGATGCTTCATGTGTACTCTGTTGCTTTCCAACCCAACTCTACAATCAGCCATTTCTTCAAACTCCTGATGGTGACAGACATGTAGAAACACAGTCTGGTGCTCAGGAGTGTCCAAGCCTGCTGGGATGTCAAACTGTGGAGTCAAGGCACTGTTAACAAATATAGAGAGAGAGGATTGTGATGCCCACTTCCCTACTGCAAGATCACAAGCTGTATATGGCAGATTGTGGTGGAACTTCCTGGTGGTGTAGCTGTAAGTCACCCCAGTAAACTCACTGGTTTACAAGGCTGGACATGAGGATAGTCCTTTCCATTCACGTGCCCTGTCTTTCTCAGTGAGAAGACATTTATTTACTTTGGTTTTTATATTTTATACGTAAGAATGTTTTGCCTGGGGCTGGAGAGATGGCTCAGTGGTTAAGAGCACTGACTGCACTTCCAGAGGTCCTGAGTTCAAATCCCAGCAACCACATGGTGGCTCACAACCATCTGTAATGAGATTTGATGCCTTCTTCTGGTGTGTCTGAAGACAGCTTCATATATAATAAATAAATAAATCTTAAAAAAAAAAAAAGAATGTTTTGCCTGCACATATGTATGTGTACTAGTTGCATGCCTTGTACCTGTGGAGGTCAGAAGAAATGTCGGAGGCCCTGGAGCTGAAATTATGGATGGTTGAAAGCCACCATGTGGGTGCTGGAAACTGTTCCTGGTCCTCTGAAAGAACAACAAGCATTGTCGTCAACTGAGCCATCTCTCCAGCCTCAACAGACGTTTCTGTATGCATCTCCAGGAAAAAGTTACCTAGACCCAGGCATGGAAATCCAGAGCCACAGGCACAAGGCACTTGCAAAAGCTTAGCTCTGAGCTGAATCCAAGTGCAAGTGTCTGCTGGGTTCCATTGGTTTTTGTAGCTCATTCTGGAAATAACACTCGTTTAGTTTTTGCACAGCCTCTGCCCTGTGAGGACCATAGCCATGAGATAGCACTGCACAAAATGATCGCCAGGACCAGGAAGGCTCCTGAGGAAGGACAGACAGGAATGGGAAGCAGGTGGACCACACAACCAGAGCTGGCAAAGCTCCATGCCCTTTAAGAAGTTAAACACCATCCCCAAGGTCCACTGACTTCTCATTTATTAAGAGGCTTTGTCTCAAATGCCTAAAACCTTCTCTGTCTTGGTAGAAAATCCTGACACAATCAAGCCCATTTCCCCGGATGAGCTCCTTCATCCTTTCTGCTTCACAGAATCCTGTTGTTCTGACAAATGTCAAGATAGCTGGTGATACACTATCACCTGCTACATTCTCACAACACATACTCTTCTGCCGCCCCAGGGAAGAAAACCTTCTAAAATGTTCACCTGGCTCCAATCCCTTCATAGCTCTGTATCTGTCTGCTTGCCTATGTTTCAAAAAGAGAAGCCTGGAACCCCAGCACTCACACATTCAAAAATTATAAGAACCAATTTCCCATCCATTCCTATTCCATGACTCCATTTTACTCTCATACTCGTTTTCCTTGAGTTGGCAGCATCCAGGTGGAAAGATGGAAAGGAAGAGGGAGGAGGGAGGGGAGAAAGGAGGAGGGGAGGAGGAGGAAAGAAGAGAGGAGGAAGGAAAGAAAGGAGGAGGAGAGGAGGAGAGAGGAACTCACAGGAGGAATTCTCCTCCACCCCTGAATGGTTCTCACTGCAACACCACAATCAAGTATTTTAGTTCTTTTAAGGGCACAGATGTTTTGTTTTTTAAGTTTCTCAAAGCTTTGACATGGGTCATGTCAGAGAATTTCATCAGCCTGTGAGGCTGCAGCTCTGGGAGAGGAAAGCAAAGATGAGAGGATGCTGAGCCAAGAGGTAAGACTTGTCCCCTCTGCATATAACATTTGGACTCCTCCACACCAGCCTTGGATAAATGCAGTTATTTCCAATTTACCGTGATACCAAGAGACTGAGTGTGATGCCTGGCTCTGCCCTACCCTTTGGGATGAGGTCACAGAACAAGACAGGATAAGAGTCTGTCCTGGATGGTGAGTTAGGCTGTAATGGAAAGAGAACAAACTACAGGGAAGGCTGCAGATGCTCAGGTCTGTTCTGAAGCTTGGCGTGGCTAGGTGTCCAGCCGGGGACTTGGAAGGGCTTAGTTTCCTATCCTTCTAAGTCATCTTTCACCCTTGAAAAATGTACTATGGGTGAGCACTATTTGATGGGGCAAAAATGAGCAAGATCTCTCAAGTTTTTTGATCATCGACACCCAACTTGCACCTGCACATAACATGAGATGCTTATAGCCAAAGTGGACACTGCCTTCGGATACAAATGCACTGCCACTCTTTGGTCTGAGGTGCTCCATCTGCTATGGAAGCACTATGTGGTTTCTGGGGAACCAAGTGGGTCTCTCAAGTCTTCAAAAGATGAGGAGCAGCTGGAGAAAGTAGAAGTTGAGTTGGTCTCATGAGAGCATCCTGCAGAGGTATCAGAGCTCAAGACTCTGCTACCCAAAATTGCATCTTGACACCAGCATTGGGTCTGTTGGCTTTTCTCATCGCTGTGGCCAAATACCTGGTACAATCAATTTGAGGAAGGACTTTGCTTTGGCTCGTGGGCCACTGGGTACAGAAATGGACCATGACAGCAAGATATTTCACCTAAAATGATTTGGTCTGGAGCAGTGGGAACATGAAAGAGGACTTCTGACCAAGCACTGATCTAGAAGCAGAGATAAGGAAGGAAGGAAGGAAGG
>NW_021604749.1:655370-672526 GCF_004785775.1 Grammomys surdaster | reverse complement strand
CATTCTCACTGTGTCAGAATCTGGTCCTTGTGATTGATATGCATCCAGAAACCTGAGTACTCTGTAGAGTACTCTGTAGAGTATGGATGGCCTTTCTCACATGAATGAATGTGTAAGAGCCCTCAGTCAGGTCATGTGGCAAGCCAATCCACATCAATCCAAGGGTTGATTAAATGATTTGTTGGTAAAATTTCACACTTACAGATAAAATACTGCACTTCCAGTTTCCAATGGGCAAACAGCAGCTGCAAACCTAGACAACTGTCTCTTACAGTTTGACCAACATTCATGTCCCCTGCTTTAACCACCACAACCTTTTGAGGTAAAGTGACATAGACTTCAATGCCACACACACACACACCATTGCACAGGTGGAGAAATCAAAGTTACCAGAAGTAAAGTAAGTCTCTGAAAGTCATAGAACTCTGATGAGGTTTTACTGGGACTTGAACATACTCCCCTAAGTCTGGGTAATTTGTAAGTAAAATGGTTTGCCTGGCACATGATGCTGGTAATTGGAAGATCTAACAGCGTGGTGCAACATCCTAGTGAGTGAACCCCCAGCTGGGCTGTATCACCACAAGAGCAAAGAAATAGAAATACAAGTTACATGTAACAAGGAATAGGTGGGCTTCCCTTATAATAAATAACCCATTCATGAAAGAACCAATCCAGCCAAGAGACCCGATCCACTTGAAGCATCATTAA
The DNA here is from genome assembly GCF_004785775.1 of Grammomys surdaster. Lineage (NCBI taxonomy): Eukaryota > Metazoa > Chordata > Mammalia > Rodentia > Muridae > Grammomys > Grammomys surdaster. The sequence continues at coordinate 671,818 of NW_021604749.1, read as the reverse complement.
CTCATTCACAGTGAAGCCTCAGTGACTGAACTACCTCCTGCTAGGCCCCACCTCTTAAAGTTCCCATGCACCACCTTGGCACCACCACACAAAGGACCAAGCTCCCAAAACACAAACTCTTTCGAGATAAACCACATGCAAACCGCAACAGGGTTCTTCTCCAGGTGACTCTGAACCCAGCAGTGTGCATGACAGAAGGGAACTGGAAGTGCCTGGCCCCAGTGGAAAAGCAGGCCTTCTCTGCTAGAGAATGCTGAGAGGTTTGGGTACCCAAACCTGGGTGTCCAACCCCATGAAGAACCCTTCATCACATTCATCACCTTCCCAGGAACCTCTAGGTGGGATGCCACCCATCGGCCATTCCTCCAAGACCCAGAAACCAACCTGGACAACATGCGCCTGTCAAATCTAGGACAGGTGCCTCCCCTGGGAGATAATGGCCTATTTTTCCCCTCAGCAGGGTGACTCAACTCTCTCCTTCATCTCCAAACCTAAACTAGGGGGAAAAAACAAATGTAGGGCTTCTGGCTGATATGAACTAACTTGAGCGGAAAGCCCATTGTTCAGCTTTGTCCCCTGAGCTGTAGGCTACCCTGATTGTAACACTTAGATAGAAGTCCCCCACAGAGACTGTGAAGGGCTTTGCTTAAAGTAATCAGCAGAGACCTGGGGGCTGGTGCAGACTCAGGCAACATCTCAGCCCCTGTGCCCAGATCTCTTCTCCTCTACTCCTACCCACCCTCCTGTCACCATTTAAAAACTCCAGTCCCTAATGGGTCCACATGGGTTCTGAAATCTGGGGTAAGGCAGGGAAATAAAGGGCACCAAGCAGGAAGTCTATTTTGTGGGTAGTTTCCACTATCCAGCCGTTTCTTTGCCTGACTACCAGGACAGAATCATATGTTCACCTCATCTCTTTCCTGTCCACCTTCTTGCCACTCTTGCCTCAAAAAAATAGAGCACAGGGAGGAGCCTGGATGAGCTGTGTGCTGTGCAATGGTAATCCACGGCCACCAAACGGTTCTGGAGCTGTGTGGCATGCTTATCCATCAGCTTGTAGGTTAAACAAAAAATAAGCACAAGAAACACTCAATGGTGTCCATTTAAAGGTCAGATGTCTAGAAATAGACTCGGCTAGAAATCATGTGGTACCTGGGACTTACAAATCCTAGTCACAGTGATGTGGCAAGCAAGAGACCTTGATGTATGCGCATCTGTCAAATAACCAGCTGAGGAGCTGGAGATGGTTCAGAAGCGTGGGCTTAAGGCTCAGTGTCCTCTCAGTGAAGGTTCTGAGTATAACACTGGAAAGAGTGATACAGCTAAGGGTGTGTTTAAAACTCTAGTTATCAAAGACGAGAAGTAGCATGTATTACTTCCAAACTATTACAGAAAAGATAATGCAATAAAGAAAGCCCAAACAATCTAGCAGCAAAATAATAAATACGTTTTTAAAAAATATATCAAAAACAAGAAAGCATGATGATGCTGGGTATGGCGGCTCACCTCTGTAATGCTAGCACAGTCAGCGATAGCTGTGTAACAAGCAATCTCAGTACTTCAGTTACTTACAATAACCCACTTTCATACAGAGGCTCACATGTCAGTACAATGACTACAGTTCAATTGGTGGAGACTGGAACCGGATGGGCATCTGTGCGAGGGCTGTCAGCTAGATCTGCTCCACTCACCCTACGTATGACTTAATCTCTCTCAGCCCCATTACACCCATCTGTAAAACACTCAGGGGTGAATGACACAATGCATACTGTCCCCAGTCCGGGGCCTCACAGGTGTCCCAGGGGGCTGTCATGAAACCTCTAGTACCCCCAACTTTCAGGAAAATAAATCTTTCACCAAAGTCCAAGCTCCAATCTAATTAATTTTTATTGAAAATTAGTTTTGATTTTATGGAAATATTGCTGGCTTTGTATGCATTGGGGAACATGTCCATATCAACCTTGTTCCTAAATCCCTGGGTAAGAATGACTCAAAAATATTCCTTACACAGAATAAGGATGTAGGAAAAGGCTGTATTGAGAAGCAAGAGTCCTGACTAAGCATGCATAACCCTTTTCCACTTTCTATTGTATGTTGGTTTGGGGGAGGTTGTTTTTCCTTTTCTTAATTAACACAAAACCAGTTGGTTCAGCACATCTGGGCTGTCTAGAGTGGTGGAGGCTAAGGAAGTCTCAGCAAATGCCCCAGCTACGCAAGGAACCTCAGGGACCAGGTGGCCAGTAAGGTGACTCACTTCCTGATGAGGACTCCAGCCAGCTTCAGGGTGGGCCAAATTAGGACCTCACAGAAGACTCAATGAAAGTTACAAATAAAAGGACATTGTAAGTGCCCTACACTGCATCAGGCCCCAAATGACAAGGCACAAAGTAAAGAACTCATCTGATGCAAGTTTCATGCCTTCACAGTGGAAGTCAGAGTCCACATGCTTGGTGACCTGTGGAAAAGTTGGGGCCTGAGGGCCCAGGAGCCCCTTCTCGGTTCCTCAGGTGTGGGACCTGTGGCAGCACGGGGTGAGGACATAGTGTGAGTCAATTTGCTGTGTTGCTATGTTACTACACAGGGTGCATGTAAAAAGAGTGTAGGTGGCATGGTGTATTATGTAGAAGACATCATTTGCTACCTCTTTGGGCCATAAATATCCCAACCATCCCCTGGATTGTTTCCTATGCCAAATCAAGTGGAAGAAGTTTCCAAGGGAGAATTAATTTTCTCGATATTCAGATATGGCAGACAAGGAAACAGTCCTAGGCACAGAGAACCCCAATTCTCCCACACTAATAAATGATCTTCAAATCTTCCCATGAAAAACTTCACAATGTCGGGAATTTTTGCTTCTCTGTAAATTCTTCAAAACCTGCACAATGGATTTCTAAATTGTATCTCATTTAATCCTCACCCCCACTAAGAGCATCCTATAATACAGTGTGTGTGTGTGTGTGTGTGTGTGTGTGTGTGTGTGTGTGTGTGCCTGTACTGTTTCTTTCATGGTCTCCTTCCCATGATAAGGAAATGCAGGCTCTGGTAGGTCAGATACCCTGCTGCGGACACTAGGTTGATGCAGAATAGGGCTGAGCCCTCAGTCTGTTCCAGGAGCATTCCATGGAGCTGCAAAAAGCCAGTTCCCAAGTTCCCTCCTGGAATCCATTCTTGCTTCACACAGTCTATGGACTGAGGTGCACAGCTTTCCAGCAATGGTTCCCATTGGCTGTCTGTAAGGAAAGAGATTTCCAGTCTGAGCTTTAGGACATTGAAAGTTAAACCCTTTTCCTGAGGGGAATAAATGAAGCCATTAAAACTGAGCATGGAAAAATCAGACTTGCAGTGAAGACAGAGCTGAAGCCTTCGGAGGTAGAGATTCTATAACAACAGTCCAGATGCCTAAAATGCGGATCTCTCCCAATCAGACTCCCCGAAAGCTCCAGACACTTGAAGGAACACTCTCCCTTCCCTTCATCCCCTCACCGCAAGTAGCTGTTAACTCTTTCTTCCCACATTGCCCCCCAACACACACACACACATACATACATACATACATACATACGTAGCCATTAGCTCCTCCTTCTTCCTACACGGCCCGCGCAAGCCCATCCTCATGGCACACTCCCCTAGCATGCATTCTCCATCACACACGTCACCTAGTGCCTGTTGTTATGTTTTTCATCTCTCAAAAATGCACAAAGAAGCTTTTCTTGAGGGACTCAAGAGGGAACAGAGAGGGAACAAGGGCTGTCTCTGACTCTTTGGCCGACTTTTGGGACCCTATTCCTCATATTGTGTTGCAATGTCCATCCTTAATATGAAAGAAGATGCCTAGTCCTCTGCAACTTAAAATGACATGTTTGGTTGATATCCATGGGATGCCTGCTCTTTTCTGAAGAGAAATGAGGAAGAGTGGAAAGGGGTGGGGCAGAGAGAAGGTGGGAGAAGGAACTGGGAGGAAGGAGGGAGGGGAAACTACAGTCTGGACATAAAAATGAGGATGAAGATGATGAGGATATTGATGAGGATGATGATTATGATGATGATGAGGAGAAGGAGGATGGTAAACAAGAAAGAAGCAAAATTTAACATGTAAAATAGGCAAAATTAAATATTATGAAGCTGTCTTAGTATGGGTTTTATTGCTGTGCAGAGACACCATGACTAAGGCAACTCTTTTTTTTTTTTTTTTTTTTTTTTTTTTTTTTTGACAGGGGGGTTTCGCTGTGTAGCCCTGGCTGTCCTGGAACTCACTCTGTAGACCAGGCTGGCCTCGAACTCAGAAATCCACCTATCTCTGCCTCCCAAGTGCTGGGATTAAAGGCGTGTGCCACCACTGCCCAGCAACTAAGGCAACTCTTATAAAGAAAAGCATTTAAGCAGAGCTGGCTTACAGTTTCAGAGGTTTAGTCCATTATTGTCATGGTGGGAAGATGACAGCATGAAGGCAGACATGGTGCTGGAGGAGCCAAGAGTTCTCCATCTTGATCTGAAGGCAGCAGGGAGGAGACTGTGTGTCTCACAGAGCATATGTTATGGTATATGAGCATACATAACCTCAAAGCCCACCTCCACAGTGACACAACTTCCTCCAACAAGATCGCAACTACTCCAAAAAGGCCACACCTCATAATAATGCCATTCCCATGGCCAAGAATTCAAACACATGAATCTGTGGGAGCCATACTTATTCAAACCACCACAGTACCAAGTGTGACAGCTTTGCTTTGTGTACATTCTGAGACGCTGAGGTATTGGGTAGTGAACTGGTTAGCATAAACTGTCAACTTGATACAGCCTAGAGTCATCTGAGAGTAGACGCCTCAGTTGAAGAATTGTCTAAATCAGGATGTACTTGTGAACATATCTGAGGGGGATTTTCTTGGTTGTTAATTGATGTGGGAGAGCACAAACCACTGTGGGTCCTGCTACCCCTAAGTAAGATGTTTCTGCTCTGTATAAGGAAGCTAGCTAGGCATGGGCTGGTGAGTAAGCCAATTAAGGAGCATGTAAGCAACGTTCCTTCATGGTTTCTGTCTCTGTTCCTGTTTGAGTTTCTCCCTTGAATTCCCTCAGTGATGGACTGTGACCAAGCACTCTGCTTTTCCAGACTCCATCCCAAGTAGTGAGAAGAAAACACACATAACAGCAACATCATGGAACTACACAACAGACGAACAGTCAACACTGATTAGAGCTACCAAGGTGTCAGCAACGACCATGGACCAGAAAATGGGGTAAACTAACATACAATTCTCCAGAAAGCTAAAACATGTTTAGGATAAATGAGGAAATAGCAAATGAAAGAGATAAGGAAAGGAGAAAACAGACATGAGCCCTGGAAAATCAGCAACAAAAAGGAAATGATCAGGAAAATGGGTAGAAATTCAAAACATGAACAAAAATGGCCGCGACGTGGAAAAAATTCAATGAGAAAACTGAGACTTGGAAACAATTAACTAAGGTCGGCAATGAGAACTCAATGAACCACGCCCACATACAAATAAATAAAAATTAGATTTAAAAATTAAAAAAGAAAGGGAGCGAACACAGCTGGCCTTTATAGCTCCCCTCCCCTACCAACCTATGGCATGTTTGACGTGTGGCGCACACAGCGACTGTGTAGCGTTCCGGGTGAGCAAAATGGAAACATGAAGGTCAGACGTCATTTAGCTGAGTGTTAGAAATCAATGGTAGATGGGCCATTTGTGAGTTTGTGTGTGTGTGTCTGTGTGTGTATGAGTGTGTGTGTGTGGATGTGTGAGTATGTATCTGTGTGTGGTGTGTGTGCTCACATGCACATGTGCAGGCCAGGAGAAGGTGTCAGATCCCCTGGAACATGCAAGGTGTTTGGGCACAGCGTGTATGTCCATGTGGAGATCAGGGGTTGGACTGGGTGTCCTCTACCGTCACCGCCTTATCTTCTGAGACTCATCCCTTACTGATCCTGGTCTTCACAACTAGCTCCACCTGCCTCTGAGCCTGTCCGCTTCTGAGGGGGCACCCTCTGACTTGGGTTCTGGGGATCCAAACTCAGGTTCTCACACATGTGTAGTAGGCTCCTTACTAACTGAGACATTTCCCCCAGACCCTTCTCTGGCCAATGACAAGGTCCAGCAGCAGGTTGGGGTACAGATCCGTCCAGGGCTTAAAGAATACTGGAAGAGCTCTCTGTTGCTCTCAGCCCGTTTCTCTCCTAGGAATTTAGATCTACATTCGTTTTTGAGAGGGGGCTCATCGACACTTTTCTCTATGTGATAGGCTGGGCCTGTCCATCTGAGGGAAGACACAACCTACCTTGAGTTCTCTAGTCTCCAGAGAGTTCCCGGCTGGACTTAGACTCTAGACTAAAGGCTTTACTCCTGCCAATCAAGCTCACTACCAAGATCTCTTTTCCAACACCTCTAGCCCCTTTATCCCCACCCCCTGCCCAGGATCTCTGCCTTAAAGCAATAATTAATATAAAGTTGGGTGTCTTTTTCCCTCTGGGAGAGAAAATTCTTTACAGCGTGAAGCAGAACAGAGCGTGGGTGGATTTAACAAGGAGGTGGGAGCCGTGCGAGTGGCATTATTATATTCGATTGTATCACCGGGGTAAGGAGAGCTCGCTCCTGTTTGGGTGTTATACTGATCATTAAGCTTAAACGTATGTAAAATTAAATGGTGGAAGAGGAAAGCATGGAGGGCCTTTTCCAGCCCAGAATTGTTCTCTTCCTTGCCTAGAATAACATCAACACTCACTCAACTGTACAGTGGAGACATGCATAAGATAGAATGCTTTTATCTCCATTTTGCAGAAGGGGAAACTGAGTTACAGACAGCATCTTTACCCATAGCTGACAAGCAGAAAAACCAAGAATGCAGGCCACGCTGGTCAGTGTTCCTCTCCTGCCTTCTAAATGCCTATGCTAAGTCAACAGCACAGCTGTGCAGACTTGAGACCCGCCAATCACTTCCTCTACTTCATCAAATACACCACATGTTATAGTTGGTGAGGGGGGAGTCAACCCAGTCGAGTATTCTGTTTTGGTTTGGTTTGGTTTTTTAATTAAAGTGACCTGCTGAAGCTCTAAATATCAAAACTACTATACATTGCAACAGTGTGTACATACTAGCCGATGTCCTAGTTTGGTTTCTGTTGCTGTAACAAACGCCATGAGCAAAATCAATGTAGGGAGGAAAGGGTTTGTAGGGCTCACACATTCCAATCCCACACCACCACTGTTGGTCAGAACAGGGACTCAAGAAAAAGCAGAAGCGGGAACCACAGAGGAATTCTGCCTGCTGGCTTGCTCCCCATAGCTTACACAGCCTGTTTCTTCTACAACCCAGGACTGCCTGCTCAGGGGTGGCCCTACCCACAGCGAACTGGGTTCTCCCACATGGATCATCAACCAATATAATGCCCCCACAGAAACTGCCCATAGACAGATCTGATAGAGGCATTTCCTCCTCTGAGGCTTCTTTCCAGCTGACTCAAGTTTGTGTCTAGCTAACAAAAACCAACCCGCACAGCTGCTTTCTCTGCCACCGGGAGAAAAATGCCTGGCGGAATATTGTAAGGGATGGATTTATTTTTGACTCCTGGTCTCAGAGGGTAGCACATCATCACGGCAGGGAAGGCTTGGCGAATGGAACTGTTCAGTCCATGGCAGCTGGAAACCGTGGCAACAGAAAGTGGACAGAGCAGGCAGCAAACAGGCTCAGGTGTCACTCTCCAAGGCCTGCCTCTAGTGACCTCCACGAGCAAAAACTAAGTAGGCCTCATTCACCAAAGCCCTTGTGGTGGTTTAAATGAAAACAGCCCTGTAGACCCATTAGGAGGTATGGCCTTATTGGAGTAGGTGTGGCCTTGGAGGAGGTATATCACCGGGCTTTGAGGTTCCATATGAGGCCCAATGTCTCACTCTCTTCCTGCTGCCTGCTGATCCAGATGTAGAACTCTCAACATGTCTGCCTACAAGCTACCATGCTTCCTTCTGTGATGATAATGGACTAAACCTCTGAAACTGTAAACCAGCCCCAACGCAATGTTTTCCTTTGTAAGAGTTGTCTTGGTCCTGGTGTCTCTTCACAGCCATAGATACCCTAACAAAGATGGTCTTCAAACACTGGCACCAGCTGGGCAGTGATAGCACATCCCTTTAATCCCAACACTCAGGAGGTAGAGGCAAGTGGATCTCTGTGAGTTCAAGGCCAGCTGGGGACATTCAAAACACAAGCTTGTGAGGGACACTTGGGATTCAATCCATAAGGGAGCATAGGGGCAAAGGACTCAAAAACAAACCCAGATGTGTGTTCTTTGACTGGATCTGGGGCTCACACGCTTCTGCTTACCATGATCTCTTCAACTGCCTAAGACCTTACAAAAGACCTTCCGTGTTCCTGCGGAGGGAATCTGAGTGGACAGTCTGGGCGTAAGTCATGCTTGCTAACAGATGAAGAGGGAAGCATCTTGTGGCTGTCAAGACAGCAACGAAAGCATGCTGAGGGTGCGCCGTCTGCCAGATGCCCAACAGAGTGCTCCCTCCATCTGTCTGTGTCAGCAGCGCAGTCCCATGAACAGTACGTGGAATGGCTTGACAGGTCTCCTGGCACAATGACGAAACTGAGAACTAAGAGGAGCCTGTTTCTGGAACTCAGGATTGCTGACCTTGGAAACTCTGACCTTCTTTAGCTGCGTGGCACAGATCTTCCCACCCAATCTTCTCACCTCCCTTTGGTCCAGGGATTACAGTTGGACCTGAGTCTGGAAGCAGCCAGGCCTCTCATTGTGGTAACAAAACACAGAGCAGTAGAGAGACATGCCACGGTGAAGCTTTCCCACAGCCATGGGAGTCGCCCATCACCAGGGCTACCGTGAATCACAGGACCCTGAGCAGTAATGAGGCACACTTGACTGAGAGTCCAGGGCAGAGCCAGCCTATCCCCAGAGATCCCACAGTGAGCAAGAGGAGCCGCTCAGGGCCCACATCCACATCACATGACATCCTCAGAGCCAACCACTATAGATGGAAGGGCTTTTACTTTGTAAAGGAGTCTCCTTGTTCAATTTCACTTTTGTGGACTGAAGGGAGAGTCACCCTAATTAACACCATTAAAAAAAGCCCTGAAGTGACTCCCCTGGCACAGATTATGTGGGGTTACCCCTGCAAGGGGCTTACAGTGGCCCGCCATGTTGGTGGAAGGACCCCAACAAATGCTGTACTACATGTTTAGCACCTCAGATTGTCTTCTCTAGCCAGAGTAAATCTCTGCTTGAAAGTCACAGCACCCTCTCCTTGCTCCACCAAGAACACACACACACACACACACACACCAAGCATTGAAAACCACACCTCACTGTTGGCTACTGAGTCCATTCAGTAGGCTGGGGCACACTCTCCATGTTTGGTACAGCACTGTCCAACGATAATCCTGCAACCCAGCATTGCTTTACTTCTGAACTATTAATTGCTTGATTTATGAACTATTTTATGCTAAAAGAGAAAGTAGTATCTGCCCACTTGAACCAACAGATGCATGAATCCAAAAAAAAAAAAAAAATGTTTATAGCTGTCCCCAAATACCTCCTGATCGCCTGCCCTGATTCTTTTCCTCCTCCCACTGTCCAGACTCCCAGAGCCCTCTGCAACCTCCACGGCCCACCCTACAGCCTCTAGCACCATCCAAGGAAGCCTCAGTTCTCAGCTCTGTCTCCCCACAGCATGCACAGGAGAAGACCAAGGGCAGAGGAAGAGCTCTAATTCCCAGCACACCCGTCTCTCTCTCCTCCTCTCCCGCTCCAAGAAACATATCTATAAATAATGCATGAGAGACATTATCATGGGCGGCCCTATGCACTGAGGCTTGGTTTTTGCTAAGTAAACTGTTGGGATGTTTCTTCACGCCTTGCAAAATGCTTCCCAAAGGGATGCTGGAAACTGAGGATAAAACCTTCACCCCAAGCCTAGTGCATGCTGCACTGCAAAAGCCTATGAATCAAAGAGGCGTGACCATCAGGACAAGGGACAGGTGGCACATGCTAGGCTATTAGACTGGCTCTCTGAGATAGTTGAGGGCTTCTTGCGGTAATGAAAGGCCAGTGAGGTCAAGTTGTGCACTCACTGGACCCAAGATGAGCAAGGAAGTCTCAGGACAGTACCTTTCACACCACAGTCTCTCAAGAGCCACCAGCTCCAGTTGTGATCTGGCCCGGCTTCTCCTCTACCAGCCATCACAAATCCATCTGAAAGCAACTCACTTTTTAAAAATTAAATGCTTTTATTGACCATGGAAGCTTTGTAAGATTTCTGTGAATGGAAAACCAATATTATGTCATAAAAATAAAATATAATGAAGACTTCCTTAAACATTAAGCTTTAGCTAGTGTTCTCAGAGGTGCTCTGTGCCTCCAGGCCTGTTCTGTCTTTGTTCAAATAAAGAGGGAGGTGGAGAATGAAGGTGTTAGTTAGGCTATTCTGTGGTGGACTGAGATTTTTTATATGTAATGAGGTCAAAATGGAATTGCTAATTCCCATTCAAACTGCAGCTGGGCCAGTGTGAGGGCTCAGTGGATTGAGACACTCAACCTGCCCTTGAGTTTTATTCCCAGGATTTACATGGTGGCAGGAAGAACAGACCCAGCAAGCTATCCTCTGACTTCTGTTGCAGAGAAGGCATAGCTGCAAGAGGTGGAGGTACCTGGCCTCATTGTGCCTACACCAAGAAACAGAGAGGAAATGAAGCCAGAAGGCCACAAGGCCCACCCTCAGAGACACTTCCTTCAGCAAGACTCCATCTCCTAATGATGCCACAGCATTCCAAACACGTGACTATGGGACACCTCACAACCAAACCACACAAACCCCTTCCTAGCTTGGCAGCTGGTCTCACTTGTCACAAATCCCCATATCTGTTCCTGAGTTCTTGGCTAGTCATGATCTGCCACCAGCCACATGGCAATGCTTGGAAGCTTGCTAAACAGACTCCAGGGCTCAGCCAGGAGCTGCAACCAGCCATCTCTGCAAGTGATCTTAATGCAGTCTCCAATGTGAGAAGCAGTCTCCTAGGCCAGATCAGCCTCCGACAAGATTGTCTCCATTCTGTCCCTAATCTCCACAACCGTATCCCCCTTCACACAACTGTCCTCACGGTCTAACCTGCACTACCATCCCCCTTACATGACTGCCAACAAGGTCTTTCTTTTTCCTAGCAGGGCTGGGCATTAAACTAGGAAGCACTCCACCATTGAGACACACCCCTGCCCAAGATGGGAATTCTAAAAACTACAGTCACATCTCCTTGCCTTCATGTTTAACCCTTCCTTCCACCAGCTTCCACTGGGTTCAGATAAAATCCAAACTTCCTTTTCCTACAAGAGTTTGGAGCCAGGGTGAGATGTTCGCAGCACTGTCACCTCTGGGAGTCTCTCAAGAACATTCCTGCCCTGGGGACTTCGCGTATTCCATTCTCTCTGCCTAAAAAGCTAATCCACCTACATAAGCCTATAGTTTAAACTATATAAACCTATAGTTTAACCAGTTTTTCATACCATTCAATCTCTCATAAATACCACCTCAGACAGGCATCTTCAAACACCTCTCAAAAGGCTACCCCTCTATATGACGAAGTCATCCTAGTTTATCCAATCGCCCAGTGCTCCTACAGCTCCTCCCCCCCTCTACACTGTCTCCTGTATATGGGTGTTTCCCTGGATGCGCAGCAAGTGCGTGCAGCGCCCTTGGAAAACAGAAGAGGGCATCAGGTCTCCTGAAACTGAAGTTATATGCAATTATGAGCCATCATGGAGGTGCTGAGAATCAAACCCAGGTCCTCTTGGAATAGCAGCCGGTGCTCTTAACCCTTAGCCAATCTCTCCAGCTGCCCCCCACCCCGCAGTGGTTTGAATATGCTTGGCTTGTGGGAAGTGCTACTATTAGGAGGTGTGGCCCTGTCGGAGTGGGTGTGGCCCTGTTGGAGTCGGTATGGCCTTGTTGGAGGAAATGCATCACTGTCGGGTGGGTTTTGAGGTTCTACACTTAAGCTCTGCCCAGGGCAGAAGAGTCTTCAAATCAAGATATAGAACTCTCAGCTCCTCCAGTCCCATGTCTGCCTGAACCTTGCCATGCTTCCCACATGATGATAATGGACCAAACCTCTGAAACTGTAAGCCAGCCCCAATTAAATGCTGTCCTTTATAAAAGTGGACTTGGTCATTGTGTCTCTTCACAGCAATGGAAACCCCTAACTAAGACATCCCTCTTAACTTTTTAACTGATACACAAGAAGCACCATAGCTGTATGGCGTTTGGGCACCACAGAAAGCTTTGAAACCAGAAGCACTGTGGAATGTCAAAATTAAGGTAAGCAGAATCGTCCTCCTACGTGGCCTTTTTTCGTGGTGAAAACTCGAAAACTGTCTCTCCCAGCATATCCAAGTTGCATTAGTTGCGATACCTGACCGAAGTTACTTGAGGTTGGAGCTGCCCGTTTGGGTTCCAGTTTTGGAAGGATTTCAGCCTATCACGGCAAACCAGGCACGGCAGGAGTTGGTGGAAGTCTGCCCAAGGAAACAGAAGCACCGAGTAGCTGTTTGTGCCAGAAGGTGAGGCACAGAGGGCATGACAGGAAGGAGCCGGAGATAACATAGCCCCAAGGACCCACCCCTACTGACTCACTTCCTCCAGTGACAACATCTGAGGAACAAGGTTCAAACACACGCGCCTATGAGGAACATCACTCCAAGCACAAAAGAAATACACAGTGCTTTTATCATTAACTACCGTCAGCACCCCAACACACAAAAGATGTTACGCTAGATTTTACATTGAAGTGCCCAGCATATGGTCCTGGCTGTTCACCCCTCAGACCCCACCACACACCACTCCACGCCTCTACTTATTTCTTCCTTGTCACATGACATATTTTGGGTCTTAGCTCATTCATTTGCTTAGGAGCATCTGAGGCTTGAGGAGACTTGAGGATGGCTCATTCACAGATGTATTTCTGGCACCTAGGACAGCGACCGGTCCTCCGTAACAGGCACTTCATTCATATTATTGATAAAAATTATCAAAAGTGTGATCTCCATGTCCTGCTTAGCCTCCTGCTGGCGGCTTAGCTGTTTGAAATACTTGGCTGCAATGCACGCAGCTTTCTCCATGTTCTGAATTACCTCCTTGGGCAAGTTGGCCAGAAATGGATTCCTTGAGCTACAGAGAACACCAGCAGCTGGGGTCTTGCTTTCCAAGCATCAGGCCTCTTACTCCCACAGCACAAGGTCTGGGGCCTGCCTTGTTCTAACATGGCCAGAGATAAGATTCCAGGGTTTTGTTTTGTTTTTAAATAAAATAAAAACACTTCAATAGGTGTACCTGTTTGTTGCTTTGATTTGCATGTCTGTGGTTGCCACTTAACCTGAGTTTCCCCATGTGCCTGACTAATGGCATTCTCTCTTTTGTGATTGTGAGCTGTCTGTTCCTCCCCCTTGGCTTATTATATTTTTTTTTCTACCTGGATTTCAATACTTGCCTGACTGATTTGTTCAAATTCTTCGGTAGCCTCTCCCTCCGTGCGTGTAAGATTGCATTCTATGCATGTCCGATTCTTGGATTAAACTGCATCTCACTTTCCTTATTCACTTTTGATACACTCACATGCACTTTACATTTTTTTTTCTTTTTTCGAGACAGGGTTTCTCTGTATAGCCCGGGCTGTCCTGGAACTCACTCTGTAGACCAGGCTGGCCTCGAACTCAGAAATCCACCTGCCTCTGTCTCCCAAGTGCTGGGATTAAAGGTGTGTGCCACCACTGCCCTGCTACATTTTTTTTTCTTACCTGTGCTATGACTTAAATGTGAAATGTCCTCCCCTTGGGTTGTGAGCTCAGACACTTGTTTCCCAGCTGTTGCCTCTATCTGGGGACGTTACAGAACCTTTAGGACATGAGACCTAACTGGTGGACATTGACTGGGGGAGTACTGGAAGGTCGTAGCCGCCTCTGGTCCTGACCCTATGGTTCTCTGCTTTCTGATCTACAAAAGTCTGAACAAGCCCTGCCTCAGTCTCCCTCCAGCACAGACGGGCTGATGGATCTGATATAGGAATAGTTAATCCTGGTTGGCAGCTAACCTACATCTTCCTTCCTTCCTTCCTTCCTTCCTTCCTTCCTTCTTTCCCTTCTTTCTTTCTTTCTTTTTTTTTTTTACATCAAGATATGGTTTCTCTGTGTCACTTTGGCTGTCCTTGAACTCACTCTGTAGACCAGGCAAGGCTCGAACTCACAGAGATCTGTCTAGCTAAGGCTCTCAAGTGCTGGGATTAAAGGCATGCACGACTCCCCCTCACTCCAGGCACCACGGACATTTCTGTGGGACATTTGCTTGGTACTGATTGATGAATAAGGACCCATCCTACTGTGCACAGCACTACCCCTGGGCCTAGGCTGTATACAAAAGCAGACTAAGTAAGCCACAGGGAACAAGCCAATAAGCAGCATCCTCCATGGTCTTTACAACAGCTCCTGCCTCCAGGTTTCTGCCTTGGCCTCCCTCATGGATACACTGTTAAGTTATATGCCAATTTAAACCCCTTTCTCCCCCAAGATTACTTTTAATCAGTGTTTTATCACAACAGCAGAAAGCAAATCAGGACATGACCTTCTCCACCGAAGCTGTGACAAAGACTTCCCACCCTAAGTTGTCTCTGACACGAGGCATGTCACAATAGCTAGAGAAATGACTAATGCAACTTAATGGTTTGAGGTGTTTTTATTTATTTATTTATTTATTTATTTATTTATTTTATTTTACATCCCACTTACTGCCCCCCTCCTGGCTACCACCCTCCCCACTGAGGTGTTTCTTTAATTGATTATTAACAAATGTTTCAAAGAAAGAAAGGAAGGAAGGAAGGGAGGGAGGAAGGAAGGAAGGAAGGAAGGAAGGAAGGAAGGAAGGAAAAAAGAAAGAAAGAGAAAGAGAGAGAGAGAGAGAGAGAGAGAGAGAGAGAGAGAGAGAGAGAAAGAAAGAAAGAAAGAAAGGAAGGAAGGAAGGAAGGAAGGAAGGAAGGAAGAAAGAAAGAAAGAAAGAAAGAAAGAAAGAAAGAAAGCCGAAGGCCTCCCTTGGTTTTTTTCTGACCTGGCCCAGAAGGTTGTTCTTCAGTGACAGGTTTCTGAGAGGGTGAACCAAGAGATGAGAAGTAACAAAGACAGGAAAGCCGGGGTCAGGAGGCCTTGCACAAGCTGTGTGTCACATCAAGCATATTTATTAAGAACTACAGCACCGTGTATATGGTTTTCAGGGGAAATGCAGCAGGACACTAGTCAAGCAGCATTACAGAGACAGAACACAGGGTATCTCAAGGCATCAGCGGCTGAGAACAGTGGCCTTGGGACAGATAAGTCCAGACTCCTTGGGAGGAAAAGCCAAGTTCCCAGGAACCAAAATGGTAACAAGACCTTACCAAGTCTGCCCCTGGGCAAGGACACAGAACTAGTGTTCCTTTTGTCTTTTCATCGGGGCCTCTGAGAAAACCGTGCATCAGCCCACCTCTCACTCAGCTTCCCATCTCTGTCATCCATTTCTCAAAGTCATCCTGACCTCCTCCCACCACCAGCCACAGTGCTCACTTCAGACACCCCTCCATACACACCTCTCTCTGTCCAGCCATCCTGGGTTCTCTCACCCCAAGACCTTGGTGCACTCTGTCCTCTACATGGACGGCTTTTCACAACGAACACTGCTCCTTCCCTTGTTTCTTTCTAATCTTTACTCTAGTGCCATCCCACGTCATTCACAGACCATACCATCTGGAGGCAGGGGTGGGGCTCAGTGGTAGAGAAATGACCTAGGGTCCATGAAACCATAGTTGAAACACAATGCTGCAAAAGAATAAATATAAACTCTTGGTAGCTCCAAAGATGCTTGCACCCTAACCCCCAGAGCCTGTGTTCTTTACATGGTGAAGCAGGGCTTCAAAGGGCTGGGGTGGGGTGGGGGGTGCAGCTCAGTGGTAGGACACCTACTAAGCACAAGGCCCTTACTTCCATATCCATCACTAACAGGTAACAAAAAAAGAGGTTGCAGCTTGCGCCAGTGTGATTAAAGATTTGCAGAGGGATGATCCTCCTTGAGTCACATGGTCCAATTTAATCACTAGAGTTCTTATAAGAGGCAGGAGGATCACAGTCAGAGGTAGAGGTGCAGTGGACATACCTCTCCCAATAGTGTGACGCTATGAGCTAAGGGGTATAGAAGGTCTTTGGAAGCTAGGAAAGGCAAGAAAAAGCTCTCTCCCTTAGACCCTAAAAGGAACCCAGCCCTTCTGACCTGTCTTAGCTTCTGACAGCTAGACCTGGGCACTGTCCTTTGCTTTCAGCCACTGAGTTTGCACTGTGATGTGTTACAGTGTTACAGCAGCATCAGAACATAGATGTGGTCGGCATCCTCTATCTAGTGAGTTTGCAC
>NW_021604749.1:635250-655360 GCF_004785775.1 Grammomys surdaster | reverse complement strand
CTGTGATGTGTTACAGTGTTAAATCAGTATCAGAACATAGATGTGGTTGGCATCCTCTATCTACTGCTGAGCATTGTTTCTCCTTGGTGTGCGGGACTCTCTAAGTTGCTACAATGGCAGACATTGCAATTTCCTCAGCTTTGCCTCCTCAGGTAGAGCAAAAGCACAGTGAGGACTTGGTCTGTTTCATTCTCTGTTCTGTCTGCAGTGCCTAAGACAGCTCCTCGTATCCATCAGAAAGGCAGTGGGTCACAGTCACGTTGATGATGGAAAGGAGGACATTGAAGGAGGCTGGGCCCTCCACCAAGAGCCAAGATCAGGTAAGGAGTGCAAGCCTGTAATTCCAGCTCCTTAGAGGCTGGGGCAAAAGGATCAGATGTTCAAGCCTAGCCTGGACTCCATAGCAAGACACTGGGGGAGGAGGGCATTGAGAGATTGAATGACTGGCAGGTGAAGTCGCTTCAAGGTCATGACTTCTGCAAGTAGAAGAGGTTTTTGAAGAAAACACCAGGCACAGGAAGAGAGTCAGGAGCTTGGGGATGTGTCCATGGCATAGGACTTGCTTGGCTTGCTCAAGGAAGAACATGAGTTTCATCCCCAGCAGAGCTGGGCAGGATGGGTATTCTAAGTAAGTCATGAGGTCAGCTCCATCTTCCACTCTAAACGAGGGCAGGTAGCACACCTCAGCACTCAGGGAACAGGCAAGAGAGCAGAGTTATCAAGAACAATGAGCTGCGTGTGGCTGAGTCTGGGGCAGGTGGAGGAGGCCACAATGATCCAGGTCCAGGGCACCAACCACAGCCCTAGTTCCTACCTCTTGGCTCCCACTAGGAATTTTTTTTTAATTAAAAAAGGGAATAGAAACTTCATGGATTGGGAAGATGGTTCCTTCAGTAAAGTACCTGTCATATAAGTGTGAAGGCCTGAATCTGGATCCCCAGAACCCACATAAAAAGGTTCAGGGAGGATCCCTGGAGATCGCTGGGCAGCTAATCTAAATTGGTAAGTTCCAGGCCAGTGACTCTGTGTTAAAATATAAGGTAAGGACCAGTTAAGGAAGACAGCCAACATTTATCTCTGTCCTACACACACACACACACACACACAGACACACACACACACACACAGAGACATACACACACACACACACAGACACACACAGACACACACACACACATACACACACACACACACACCAGGTCACACAGATCCCATTGTATGCTTCTAAACCAGAGCAAATCAGTTACATTATCTCCAGATTTCTGTAGCCATACATATTAGTTTCTGGAGTGTGTGTGTGTGTGTGTGTGTGTGTGTGTGTGCGCGTGCATGCATGCTCACTCACTGACCCTTCCCCCATAGGACCCACAGAAGCTGGTAAGTCCCCCCTCCCACATCCCCTTCAGATGCCAGCCAGTTGTGGGACACCTGGTGAGTCATTCTCCATGGGAACAAAATTTAAGTAACACCAAAATCTCAGCTTCCAGACAGTAATGAGAGAGAGTGCTGAGTGTTGTGTCTGCATTGAGCTCCACCCCCAAACCTCAGGGACCATCAAAAGGGGACAAAAAGAATAGGAGAGCCAGGAGACGGAAGGACTCCTGTGAGATTCTGTCTGCTGGGCACAGTACAGCTGCTGCACTAATGAGCCCACTGTACCTGTGGCCACCTGCACAGGACGTGCACAAGACTAAGCCAACAGAGCAGTCAGCATCCCGCACTGACTGGGCTCAGCAGGTCTCAAACCAAAAGTCAGGTATAGTGGCACACACCTTTAATCCCAGCACTCGGAGACAGAAGCAGGCCGACCTCTGTTAGTTCAAGGCCAGCCTGGTCTACATATCAAGTTCCACTCCTCAGTGAGACTCTACCAAAAGAATTTTTTTTAAAGCTGTGTTGTGAGGGGATGGTCTGGTGGAGAGAGAACAGGGGGTGGATATGATCCTGATACATTGCATACATATATGCAATTGCCAAAGAATAAAGAAAAGTGATTTCTTAACATAAATACAAATAATATCGTTGACATAATAATGCTAAGAATCAAATTTAAAACAGTATATAATTCATAATTAATACAAAAAGACCTGGACAAACAAAATACTGAAGTACAAATACAAAAATAGGGCTGAGGTGTAATTCAGCAGTAGGGTGCTTGGCAGCATTCAACCCTGAGTTCCAGTCCTGCACGGAAAGATTGGAAGAGGGTGTAAATAAGAATAGAGACAGTGTCACTGAGTTTTCCTTGTCCCCACACCCATGGCATTTGCATACAGAGTCAAAGACTTTACAAATACAATCATATCAAATCTTTATAGGAAGGTTGTAAAATCATTGATCTTAAGACCCTCTTCAGGATGAGAAAAGGAGACTAAAAGGAGTGAGATGCCTTTGCCCAGGGCCATAGAGCTCCTAGGTGTCAGCGCCAAGACTCGACCTGAGGTATCAGATTTAGAGCCACACTCCTAACCACACTGTGTCTGTATGTGACTCGCTTCTGCCCACAGATGTATTAAGTCAGTCACTCTGAGCAAAGCTTTAGTGACTGTAAAACCCTGTCCTCTCATTCAAATCACACTTGGGGGCCCTGACTGTGTACCAGGCCCAGGACTGGGCTCTTCAGGCAGGGGACAATGATACAGTGAGAGCCACGTCTCCCAAACCATGGTGTCTCCCATCACAATGCAGAACCCTGAGCTCAAGGCACTGAGACAGACCTGGCAATCCAAATTCCCCCTGAGGCTGGAGGTGTGTGTAACTAACCTAAATTTAGCTTGAAGGTCACCTGTAATGCAGAGGAACTTCCCTGCCTTCCCAGCCTGTGACAGTTGACGTACCTTGGAGAGATGAGTAAGAGACTGTCAGCTAAAAAAAAAACAAGCCGGCTTTGTCCCCAGTTGAGACACAGAGAAACTGACTTGAATTGATGCTCACCAAAGGCTCGAAGCATCCCTTGTGTTCACTGCCTGCCCCTCCCAAGCCACATGAAATGTCCCTCAGACTGAGTGGACAGCTATGGCTCCTGTTTCCCCATTCCATGCCTGCACACTGAACCACTCTACACATCTCAGGTTCTTTACTAACAGAATAGCTGTGTTAGGCAGTTTCCTGTCACTGTGACAGACAAACACCAGAGGGGGACAATTTGACAAGAGGAAGAATTAATTTTGGCTCACAGTTCAAAGCTCTCAGCCCGGCTGGCTCCATTGCTCAGGGCTGAGATGAGGCAGAACATTTACTGATGGGAGCATGTGGCAGAGGACACCTCGTGGCACAAGGGAGGTAGAGCGCAAGGGCCCTGTGCTGAAGGGCATCCTCCAGCTTCTTTCATTTGATGCAGGCTCCCAACCTAAAGGGTGGGAGTGCCCTCGGTCAGGGTAGAGCTCCCACTTCCCTTAGTTAATTCTCTCTAGAAACCTCTTCACAAACACACCCAAAGGTGCATCTCCTACATGATTCTAATCCAACAAGATGACAATCAAAATTAGACATCAGGGCCAGCAAGAGGGCTCAGCATGCAAAGGCAAACGTATGAGTTCAATTCCCAGAATTCACAAGGTGGAGAGACTCCTGCAAGTTGTCCTCGGATCTCTACACATGCTCTGCCATACACACACACACACACACACACACACACACACACCAGCATGTTTTTAAAAGAGCACTAGCTGGGTATGGTGGCTCATGCCTATAATCCCAGCATGCTGGAGGAGGGTATGGTGACAACCTGGGCTATATTCATAGTGAATTCCAGACAAGCCTGAGCTGTACAGTGAGTCCCTAACTCAAAAACTAAAAAGACTAACCATCACAGCAACTCCCAGAAACAGAATGGCCTCTTAAGGGCTGAGTCTATTGAGAAATCCAAGTACAGAGACGTAATCGAAAGACAGGGATGCTCCTCCTCGGTCCCGGGTGAGACTATGTTTGGAGTCATCGGCGCCCACCCCCAAGGTCTCTGTGGTCACCTGCAGGAAGCTCAGCAGCCACATCACTTTAGAAAGTTCCCCCAGGTCACCCCACAGCAGCTGCAGCTGAGAACTGCACAGACGAGGCTATTGGGGACCCCTGGCTCCCACAGAGGGCAGGGGCTGGCAGTGACCAGGAGACAGAGCCATCACTGTGTAGGTGCCTTCTTGAAAACTATTCATTCATAACATTTCGTGTCTTGTGCGCTCTCTACATGAATGCTATATCCCACAGTCTGTACACTTAGGATGAACAAGCTAACACGTGTATTACGTTTTAAAACTCAAGGGTGGGGAGCTGGCTCGGTGGGTAAGGAGCTGCTGCACAAGCATAAGGGCCTGAGTTGGGATCCCCATATCCACGTAAACAGCAGGGAACGACAACATATACCTGTAGTTTGGGCCTGCGGAGGCAGAGACAGGAGAATCCCCAGAGAAGGATAACCTAGAAGCTCTCTGGCCAGCCTATCTAGCCAACTGGCCAGCAAGTTTCAGTGAGAGATTCTATTTCAAACCCTAACACAAAGAGTGATAAAGACACAGAATGCCAACCTCTGGCCTCTACACATATGCACAGGTGCACACAAACATACAGACACCCATGCCATGGGCATGTGCACACATCATGGGCACAGATACACACACATATGCTACAGACACGCACACACACACACAGTAAGAACACATATACAAGTACACACACATAGACTAGGAGCACACACACACACAGTAAGAACACATATACAAGTACACACACATAGACTAGGAGCACACACACACACAGTAAGAACACATATACAAGTACACACACATAGACTAGGAGCACACACACACATACAAATATGTACTCGCACATATTTTATGGACAAACACATGTATATACACACATATAATCATGAGTGTACATATATGCCATATGTACACACACATGTACTGTGTACACATACATACACACAATCAGTATTGCACATCTTCATAATTTGTACTCTCCAAATCCTCAACCTGTCTCGCCCTATCTGCACCCGGGGCTCTACCCTGACCAGTATGCTGAAACAAATGCCCAGTGTGGCATCACCTCACCTGGACTAGCAGGTGTAACTCTGAAAGATGGGGTTCGTTTAAAATGAAAAGCACCCCATCTCCTGAAACTCAGCCCACCCCTTTACACTAACACATACCCTCTGACCTTCCGAATTTCCATCGACTGCTAAAAAGACTACCTTTTTCAGAATTTAAATAAAGTCTGCACACTGGCATCCTCCCTCCTGGTTAGTCTCCTCTGAATCATGTTACGTTCGTGCCTGAACACTTCCCACAGGATCCTGTGCACTTGACTTTCCCAGAGATCTTGTTAAAATGCGGGTCTACAGAGGGACCGGAGGTTCTCCACTCCGCAGCTGCTGAGTGCCCGTGCACAGTAAGTAGCAAAGCCGCCATCCCGGGCTTGTTGGAGATGCGACTCAGAGCCAAGCACTGCGGAGGAGGAAGGGCCCTCACCCTTCCCAAGAAGTGGTAATCAGGGCTCAAAGACGCAGAGTGCCCACTGCTCTTGCAGAGGACCTGAGTTCGGTTCCCAGCACCCGTGTTGAGCAGCCCATAACCCACATAAGTCCAGCTCCATAGATATAATGACCTCTGGTCTCCTTGGGCACCTGTACTCATGTGCACACACCATAGAAAACACACAGAGACACACACACCACCACATACGTCACACACACCATACACACATATCACTACACCCCATACTCACACATAAATACAAACACACACACCACACAAAGACACACCATCACACATACCACACACACATACACTCACACCACATACACACAGAAACACCCCCACACACACACATATTAGTACACACCACACACAGAGACACACCACCACACACACATACACACAAACACCCACACACAGCACACATACACACAAACACCATACACACACACCACACATACACACAAACACCATACACACACACACCACACAAACACATATACATCACACACACACACAAATAAAAAGTAAAATGAATCTTAAAAGGAGAAGGAACCACAGCTGCTATGGGTGATGTAGGCAACATAGAATTCTCTAAAATAAATGTCCATGCAACAGTGCATCCTGGGAAGTCTGGCTATGCCCGAGCCTAAGGCCACTTCATCAGGATCTCAGAACCATTGGGGACGGAGTGATTGATGCAGTCTCTGACAGGCAAAACAAGCTCAGAGAGAGGAAGGCCATTACCTTTGCTCAGTTGCAGGTTTAATTAAGGAGCCAGAGCCGCCAGACTCCAAACGCCCTCCACTGAGCTGCAAGATCTATAGATTGCTCCGCTCTCTCTGCAAGGCAGAGCAGAGCAAAGGCCCTATCTCTCTTTAATCAGAAACACCTCCCTCAGATCTTGCTCTCTCTGGGGTGTGGTTTCCAGATCCAACCCTCAGCCAGCACCAGATGCTGTGGACAGTGTCAGCTAGCCACACTAGCAGGGGATCTCCATCCCCAGAGAGATAATACACTTTTAGGAATGTGGTCACCATCCTTGTCACCAAAAGGAACCCAGGCCATGTGCCAAGCGCTCTGAGTGTATCTCGCACGCTGCATAGTAACATAATTCCTTCATTTCTACCAATTATGTCATCTAAGTGCTGCCTACATCAGACATTTGTTTTCTCCTTTTTCAGTTTTTTAATTCTATTTTATCTGTTAATTGGGGGGAGGGCGAATGCCACAGTGTACCTGGGGAGACCAGAGGACAATTTGGTGGGAGCCAGTTCTCTCCTTTCCCCATGTGGGTCTGAGGGATCAACAGACCTTTGTGGCAGGAGCCTTTATCTCCCGAGCCATCTTACTACCCCATTTGCTCTCCTTTATGCCACCTGATTTTCCTCGGTTCTTTGCTTATCTGAAGACCTACAGCACGCTGCTGCCTCCCTGTTCTATGCGTTTTCCCCTAGGCCCTTAAGTCCATAAGGGCTGAGATTCTGCCCTTCTTTCTCACTGTGTGAAATCAATGTCTCTGACACCTAATGGCCCCAAACACACAGAAAGTTCTCATCAAATGCATGTCTTTGATATATCCTTTCCCAGCATCCTGAAAATCTCACTCTTCTTACACCCATTTCACAGATGAGGAAACTAAGGTTCAGAAGAATAAAGACAGTTTACTAAAATCTACGACACAGAAAGCTGGCAAACATAGATAGGAGCCCAAGTCTGTGCAGCTCCAGCAAGGGCTCTGTTGTAGTAACTGTCTTAGTTCCTGTTCTGTTGCTGTGAGGAGACAGCATGACCACAGCAACTCTTATAAAGGACAGCATTTAATTGGGGCTGGCTTACAATTCAGAGGTTTTAGCCCCTTATCGTGGCAGGAAGCATGGTGGCATGCAGGCAGACATGATGCTGGAGAGGTAGCTGAGAATTCTACATTCTAATTGGCAGACAGCAGGAAGAGAATGAAACACTTCTTCCAACAACGGCCCACTCCTGATAGCACCACTCCCTATGGGCCAAGCATTAAAGCACATGAGTTTATGGGGGCCATTCCTATTCAAACCACCATATCCCACTCTCTGGCTCCCATAGGCTTGTAGCCATAACGCAATGCAGAAATGCATTCAGTCCAACTTCAAAAGTCCCCACAGTCTCAACCCTGTTTGCGAATCCAAAGTTCAAAGTTCCTTCTGAGATTCACGCAATCTCTTAACTGTAATCCTCTAAAAAGTCAAAATGAAAAAGCAGATCAAATTCCCCCAATATTCAACGGCACAGGCTATACATAACCATCCCAAAACATAGGGAAAGGGGGATGATGAGAAAATACTGGACTAAATCAAACTGAAAACCAGCTGGGCACACTCCAAACTCTGCATCTCCATGGCTGATGTCAAAACGCTCTTCAGATTTCCAACTCCTTTCAGCTTAGTTGACTATAATTCACTTCTTTCTCCTGGGCTGGTCCCACTCCCAGTTAGCAGCTTTCCTCATCAGGTATCCCACAGATCTGGCATCTCTAACATCTTGGGGTCTCCAACGTAGCCTAGACTTCACCTTCACAGCTTCACACAAGGTCCTTTTTAGGCCTCCATTCAGGGACACTCCTGACACGTGCCTGGCCTCAGGGACGTTTCTTAGTCAATGAGGCAGATTTCATAACCCTTTTCTTCTATACTTCACTCGAAAGCCATGAGGCTGGGACATGGCCTGCTTGTTCAATTACATCTTCACCAGCTTTCTGGTTTTGATGGTTTCCTTCATTAGCTAAGCTTGGCTGTCCTGGAACTTGCTCTGTAGACCAGGCTAGCCACAAACTCCACCAGCCTTGGCCTTCTGAGTGATGGGATTAAAGGCATGCATTACTACACCTGGTCCTAAACTGTTCTTTAATTCCTTTTAACAAGTTGGAAGCTTAGCTGGATGGGATCTTGCTCTGAGGTCACCACTCCCTTTATTCCGTTTAACATCAGGATTTTCTTTAATCTGTTTATCTCCTTGAAGACAGGATTTAGCTCCATCGCACTTCCTAGTGGCCCTTTTCTCCAGGAAGTGTATATTTTCCCTTGTTCAGCTTGCTCCTTTTCATTGTTGACCGTCATGAGAGTGAACACAAATAACCACAGGACAATACTAGGCTGTTTTGCTATTTCCTCTGATAATACAACTAATCCAAAACTCTTCAATTTAGCCTCAGGCAGATTTTTTGGACAAGGGCAGAAAGCAGCCACATTCTTCACCAAAATATTACAAGAACAGTCTCTAAACCACTTATTAAAATTCTTCTCCTCTGAAACCTCTTGAGCCAGGCCTCCACAGTTCAAATCACTCTGAGCACCACTGTCTTCTGTGTTCTTAATAGGATGGCCCATTAATGCCCACTTAGGGCATTTTGCTGCTTTTCTAATCCAAAGTCCCAAAGTCCACATTCTGGCAACAAGAAACATGGTCAGACTTATCACAGCAATATCTCACGCTTGGTACTAATTTCTGTCTTAGTTAGGGTTTCTATTGCTGTGAAGAGATATCATGGCCACTGCAACTCTTATAAAGAAAAACATTGAATTGGGGCTGGCTTACTGTTTCAGAGATTTAATCCATTATCATCATGGCAGGAAACATGCTGGCATACAGGCCAACATTGCACTGGAAAGGTAGCTGATGGGCAGGCTTCAGGAAGAGAATAAAACACACTTCCTCCAACAAGACCACACCTCCCAAAAGTGCTACTCCCTATGGGCCTAGCATATTCAAACATATGATTCTATGGATGCCATTCCTACTTAAACCATACAAGCTCCATAAGCCTGTGACCTCGTGAATTTACATGAGAAATTATACCACAATTTTATCTATCTATCTATCTATCTATCTATCTATCTATCTATCTATCTATCTTCCTATCTATCATCTATTCATTTGGTAATGCTGAGGATGTGACACAGAACCTCATCAGGCATGCTAGGTAAACATTCTAACATTGAGTCATAGCCCCAGCACATGCGCATGCACACATACACGCACACATATGCACAAGTGCATGCGAGCTCATGTATCCACACAAAATATTATGTCTTAATGTTAATGACACAATGCATTTCTTTCTGACATAGGGATGACAACAAGCTGCAGTAGCTTCCTCAGAACGTGTAACTTTGTCACCAACAGCAGTCACAGACACTATCATGTCTCTACTACAGAGACTTTGAAACATCATTTAGACCCATCTGTGCCTTGAAACTACAATCATAGCACTCCCCACCTGCACCTTCACATCTTATACTGCCTGTTGATAGAGAGAAAAGGGAATCACTTCATCGTGGTTGATTCTGCAGTGTTTACTTGTTTGAAAGGGTCTCACATAGCCTGGTCTGACTGCATGGTTTGTTGGTTGGTTGGTTGGTTTGTTGGCTGGTTGGTTGGTTGGTTGGTTGGTTGGTTGGTTGATTGGTTAGTTGGTTGGTTGGTTGGTTGATTGAAACAGGGTCTCACACAGTCCAGGCTGACTTTAAACTCACTGTACCCTTTTTGTGTTCCTGCCTCCCCTTCTGGAGTGCTTGATTACAGGCATGGGCTACCACATCTGGTTACACAGTGATGAGGACCAAAAGCAAGGTTTTGTACATGCTAGGCAAGCACTCTATCAACCAAGCTACAATCCCAACCCCTAAGCAATCCCTTTTGGGGGTTGGGGGAGGACTTTCTGAGACAGCTATCTGGCTTTCCAATATTTGAATGGACAACTCTATTTCCATATCATTGGCTGTCTTTGTGATTCTGTGAAGTTCATATTCAAAGCCTCTCTACATGTGGCAAATGGGGCTACTGGGCAGAAAGGTACCTGAACTCTAGAAGCTCCTGGTTAGGCTCAGTTGGCTGCCAGTACCTGGCAACCCACATTGAAAGAAGGCGCTAAAGGCAAACCTGGGTGGGATTCCAACTTCTCTCCATTGCAGTTGTAGGGAGCCCACCCAGGAGACATGACCTGCTAGTACATACAGAGAGGTAGAGTCTGGGCTGAACTGGAAGCCAGGCTGTCCTGTTGGCTGTGCCCCTGGGCATGTTTTCAGCTGTACCATACTGCCGAATATAGACACAAGGCATTTCATGCACATCTTGTGGGCTGTGGCTCAGTGACAAGGCACTGGAGATAACTTGTGCTTTGGATGAAGGCTCTGGCTCACCAGTCCCATTCACACAGAACAGTTATTCCCTTGCACACTGCCAGAAAGGGTTCAAATCATATCAGAACAGGTGAAAACAAAAAAACAAACAAACAAACAAAAGGCTGTTTACAGCTTTGGTCCAGTAACCCTGCCTCCAACATACCCACTATACATCCCTGAGTAATGAACTCAATCCCAAAAGCACACTCAAGTCACCTGGGGATTTCTGAAACTACTGAGCACTGTTGTGGAGAAACACAGATGATCATAAAAGCTTCCAGAAGATTCTATCTGCAGCCAAGAACAGCTAGCCCAGGGAAACATTCTACATAGTAAGAGGATGTCTAAAGTCACATGCTCTCGGAAGTGCTGTGAAGGATTGCAGACCACAGGCACAATGTAAGCACAATTACAGATATGGCTGGAAAGCAAAAGGCAAGAGTTAGCATGGGGAGGTACCACGCAGGAGCCTAGGGAACTTAGCTCTCCGCGGATCTGCAAGGACCAGTCTCAGAAGCACACAGATGAATGAAGACAATAAGTTATCAATTCCATTCCCAGCACGTCACTTTTCAGGGTTTAGAATGATGTCAAACATGTGTACAGACATATGAGGAAGCTCTTTAGTTTCCTAAGGATACTCCAAACAGATGTGGTGGTACAGGCTTTTAATTCCAGTACTTGGTAGGTAAAGGCAAGATGAACACAAGTTTAAGGCCATCCTAGATACTAAGTTCTCAACTAGGCTGAGGTACACAGTGAGACACAGTCTCAAACAAGCACACAACAAAGATGACAGACGTCCCATTCATCTTAGCATTGAAGAGCAGGAATTTGGTTTACAGCTAAAGCACTTCCACTTTGCTTTTTCATTAATTTTTGGTTTTATAGTATTGTTTGATTGGGATTTTTGTTTTGCTGTTATTACTGGATTTTTGTTTTGAGATGAGGGTCTCATGTAGTCCAGGATGTCCTAAAACTTGCCATATGACCAAGGATGACCTTGAATTTCTGTTCCCCCTGCCTCCACCACTCAAGTTCTAGGACTCCAGGTGTGGTGTATGCCGCCCTGTACAGTTTTAGGCAGTGTGCATGCTGGGAAAGCACTCTACAAACCAAGCTACCTCCCAGCCCTGTTTGGCCTTTTTTTTTTAAAAGAAAAGATTAATATTTATGCAAACAATGATCCTAAAAACTGATGTATTGTGAAATATTCCAGTGTTAACACAGGCACTGTGGTGGGCACCTATAGTCTGAGGTACTCGAAAGCCCGAGCCAGAATTGCTTGAACTCAGGAATTAGACACCAGCCAGAGCAAGATACAGAAGCTCTGTCTCCAAAATTAAAAAGAAAGAAAATAATGACCCTATACTCACGGTGGGCTTAGGGGAACTGAACAGGAATGAGAGAATTTGCATAAGCTATAATCCAGAAGGGTAGAAAAAACAAGCCTACCAGACACAGTGCACTCAGTTTTGTGGCAGAAGAAGAGCTAGGGAAGACCCATGAAGCTGCAGCTCCTGTCTGTGCAGGCCAGTGACTGCTGCGTACGTAACAAGTCTTCCCAACCTTGGTTTTTGTTTTGAACTATCTGGTCAGAAATTCAGATAAGCTGTAGAGGGCATGACCATGGAGTCAGGTAGAGGGCATGACAGGATTATTTCCAAGAGTTTGGGCTTCAGCTGTGAAGGCAAAACAGTTGGGGGAGACGGAGCCTTCTTAGTCCACAGCATGTCTTCTAGGGTACTATGAATAGAGGCTTCAGCAAAGTTATACTCATGTTCAAGTAGGCAGAACATAGGTCCTGCCTTTCAGTGGGAAATGTGTCAGTCACCTTGTGAGAAGAATGTGTGGGATGGGAATTGTTGCGATTGCCACTTTTAGAAAGTACTGGCTGGTTTATCTGTCTCTTATGGGCAAAAGCGATGCTTTCCGGGGAGAGGCTCGGTTTAAGGCGGGACTTAGAGGAAGATTAAAAGTCAGGCTGGAAAGAGACAAGAAAGACCATTCTATGCAGTACTTGATCACTCTGTGCACTCTGGGGTGAGAACTGAGGGCATGGGCTACAAAGCACAGCAAGAAGTTGAGCGTGTAGCATGCCTGGAACAGAAAGGGACAGTGGGGGAGATGGGAGCGATGGAGGACATGGAGGAGGTGCAGGAGGTGGAGGAAGAGGAGACGGAGGTGATGGAGCTGAGAAGCAGGCAGGAACCAGAGGATGGCGGGCTCTCTTAGGCACGTTGGGCTTTTTGTCTTGATCCTCAAGGCAACAAAACCCTCAAGTCACTGAGGTGTATTGAGTGGGCAACACGTGCACCTTCTCTGACGGAGAACCAAGGGGGAAGCAGGGAAGACAGCAATGGAGTTTTGGTGGTCATCAAGTGACGGCTGAAAATGGAAGAGTAGGTGGAGA
Source organism: Grammomys surdaster (assembly GCF_004785775.1). NCBI lineage: Eukaryota > Metazoa > Chordata > Mammalia > Rodentia > Muridae > Grammomys > Grammomys surdaster. The sequence goes on along the minus strand of NW_021604749.1, from coordinate 642,317 downwards.
GAGGACAGAGCTGAGACTCTTCAGAGTCAAAGCAGGCACAGCACTTGGGCACAGGGTCAAGGCGAGGGGTGGGGAACCTGGGACACACCCTTTATTTAGCTGCTTTTCTTTTTTTTTTTTTTTTTTTTTTGGTTTTTCGAGACAGGGTTTCTCTGTGTAGCCCTGGCTGTCCTGGAACTCACTCTGTAGACCAGGCTGGCCTCGAACTCAGAAATCCACCTGCCTCTGCCTCCCAAGTGCTGGGATTAAAGGCGTGCGCCACCACCGCCCGGCGCTGCTTTTCTTTTATATTTATTTTTGTTTTTATTCATGTGTATCTTGTGTGTCTGTGCACATGTGTTCTCCTGTGTGCCGAAAGAAACCAGAAGAAAGTGTTGAATTTCCCTCCATCTGGAGTTACAGGCAATAAGAAGCTACCCAGTATAGTTTGGGTTCCAGGAACTAAACTTCCATCGGTGCTTTTAATCAATGAGCCATTTCTCCATCCCTCACTCCTTCCCTCCCTCCCTGCTTCCTCTTCCCTTTAGATAGAGTCTCACTACATAGACCAGGCTGGCCTCACCTCATAGCTCTGTCTCCCAGGTACTAAGACTAAAGGCATGTGCAGCCCTCCCACATTAAAGCACTTCTAATACTCAGATCCAAGCAGACTCTGCTGGCCTCTGCCCAAGCTTGCATCCTTTCAGACTTTTCCTCATCTTGACGCTTCAGGAGCCATGGAAGTGGAAGGCAGCTTTCAGTAGGGCGCAGTATCATACTCCTGTGATCCCAGAACTTTGGAAGTGGAGCCAGAGAGGGGATCAGGAGTTCGAGGTCATCTTCAGGTACATAATGAATTCAAAGCCATCCTAAGCTACATGAGACCCTGTCTCAAAAAAAGAGGAGGGGTGAGGACAGAAGGGGAAGAGGAGAGGGAGGGGAGGAAGAGCTGCTGGGGAAGAAGGCAGAGATGTTGGTGGCACTTTCCTGCTCACCCTGAGATTCAACATATCTCAAACCAAGGTCAAAACAACATCCCCCTGCCCTCCTCATCCAGACCACAGCTTAAATCTCACTCTCCAGTTATGGCCTCAGTGACAATGACAGGCAAAGTATACAGCTATAGGATACAGACCCTTCTGTGAGGATACAGAAGAAGTGTTCTGACTGGTCCTCTGCATAACTGAGCCTTAACACTTTAACACCCCCTTCCATGAAGGCACCTCTTTTCCTCACATACACTTCTTTCTTCCCACTGAATAAATTGTGAGCTGCTTATTTACAGGGACCGAGCTATTTTCATTAGTGAGTGTGGAAGAAGGCCCAATCATCCGTTGACGGTGAGTCACACTTGATTTCCACAGTACAAAGTTGGCTTGAGATTCCAGGCCCCAGCATGCTAGGTAGGGGTCCTGTATTCTTCTCAGAGTCAAGTGTCCACAGACAAAATTTTTAATTATCGGTCATGTTGAAACTGCAGCCCATGGCTCTGAAACTGAACCTTTATCCTTCATTTAAGAAGACAGAAAGTACAATGAATTGTTAGAATCCTGGCCAGTGTGTACCTAAAATTCCAGCACTCAGGAGGCTAGCACTGAAGGATTGTGAGTTTAAGGCCAGCCTGGGCTACAAAGATAAACTCTTTCTCAAAGGAGGACAGGGACAGGAGTTGTGACAGAAGCTTTTAATCCCCAGTCACTTCCTGTGGTCCTCAGATTCACACACACACACACACACACACACACACACCCCTGTTCCTTTACAAGTTAGTTGAGTGCTTCTAACTAACCTCTGCATAACTCCACAGAGACACTTCTGCAATGGATAGATTGGGCCAGTATCTCTGAGCAGGGGTGGTCCCTGTGACCTCCTTGTCCCAAAGAACACTGGGGCCCAGCACCAGCACACTGCCCCACTCTGTACCCCCTCTGTCACCTCCCTTCCTTTGTGGGGCTGCGTGAATCCCGTTGGGAGCCCAGGCAATGGATCAGATACATCTGGTTGAGTCTCAGCTGTGACCCAGTTCACTGTGTGGTCTCTGGTCAACATCTACCCCTCTCTGAGCTGTCCATCTTCCTCTATCACGAAAGCCCATTCACTGTCGAGTCAAATAACACACTCCCAAACTAGCTCAATTTTACATGGCAGATGAAAGGGTTAGGTAATCATCCCAGGCCCCTCTGCCGTTTAAAGGGGATCGTTAACAGGTTCAGAGCCTGTGGACAGCTCTTTCCAAAGGATTATAGACGGATTCCTTCAGAAGGAGAGATATAAGGGCACTATCATTCAAATGCAATATCCTCCTGGGGCCCCACCTCAGAAGGCATCAAAGAGAAAGGAGTGGCCAGCCCTGCAAGGTAGCCCAGTCTATAATCTCAGCACACAGGAGTCAAGGCAAGAGGCCAGCCTGTGCTACATAGGTAAATCCTGTCAGAAAGAAGGAAAAAAGTGATTATGGGGGGGGGGGTTGGCGTGGGGATAGCAAGACACACCACTTCCCTGAGTTCTTGGCCCTGCAGGGTCTAGGAGTTCACCAAGCAATGGAAGAAAGCATCTACAAAGAGGGATGACTAGGTCCTGGACTGCTGTGAGCCAGACCAACCCAGGTCTTCTCCGAGTCCCTGATGAAAAGACACAGAGAAAAGACACAGTCTGCCAAGGGGCAGACTTTGCATGGTAGGTCTGGATGTAGGGCCAGGATCTCAAGAGTTACAGTTTTGAATCCTGGGAACTCAGCTTGCACATACCCGCACCCGTAAATGGATGAGTGGGTGGGTGGCAGGTAACTGGATATATAGGTGAGCGGGAATGGGTGGGTGGATGGATAGATGTGTAGTGGGTAGGACGGGACGGGGTGTATGTATGAGTAAATAGGAGTCAGTAGCAAGGCCACTGTGCGCTCAGTCTCTGATGCCTCCAAGCTATCCTGTGTTCCTTCTGTGTATCACTGCTTGGCGAGCAGTCCCATTGTGTGATAGCTTTCCACTAACTCTGTCACATTTGCTATTTTCCCTGCAAATAGTAAGATGCTGTAACTCTTACTGAACTTGCTGGGCATGAGACATAGTTTGTGGGAGGCTTTCCTCCCAACCTAAGCACTTCCCTGTCTTCTCTTTGATCTTCTTATCTCCTGGTCTCACTTAGGACCCTGTCACTGAAGAACAAGCTGCTGGCCCAGGTCACTGGAGGTCAGAGGGCCCTGCCTTCCGTACAGATGGAACACCTCCTCATCATGCAGGTGAATCCTTAAACCTGTACCCTGTTCTTGTCTACCTAACCATGTCTAACTGGACACCACAAACTCAATGTGACCCAAACCATACGTTGAATGACCTGAGTGTGAGCACGAAGTGTGGGTTAGCTGGCAGCTGGACTACCAACTTTGCAAAAAATGTTCAGTCCTTCACTTGCATAGCAGGAGAAAGCCATGCATAGCTGAGTGGATGAGCCCTTGGGGAAGGAGGAGGAAGTTAGGTGGGTGAGAAATGAGAACCCAGGTCTGGAATTTAATGATGTTCCTATGTCCCTCTTCAGAACCTTCAGAGAGCCGGCCAAGCTCATACAGGCCCAGGTTGTTTCCTGGTAGTTATTGCTATTAAAATATTAATTTATTTATCCTGCTACCACAATTTTTTTAATTTAAAAAACTAAAGCTTTTGATGTGCTGTAGGTCACAGCATCCCTCTAAGGAAGCAGAGCCTCAGAGCTAGGAAAGCTAAGAGTTAGCAGAAATCAGAGTCGTCTTGGTTCTCCCCTAGGAATGGGAGTGGGGGTGGGCAGGAAGAAGCATTTGGGGAAACTTTATTGAGATCACAAGGGGCAATAATGCCTCCAGACGATTATCTGGTTTATATTAAAAAGTGCAGCAGAAGAGAAAGTAATATTAAAACTGGGAGGCAAAGAATGAACAGCAGAGACAGATCTAACAGTCATTAGCACTGAGCCATAGATGAAAGCAGCCCTAATTCCCAGACATACCTGCAATCCCAGCACTCGAAGACTCTAAGCAAGAGAGTGGCAAGTTCCAGGCCAGCCTTGTCAACAGAGTGAGGCCTTGTCTCGAAAACACAAATGAACCAAAGAGAGCTGTACATTCAATAAAAGCAGTATTAGAGCTGGACATGATGGCACACCCCAGTAATGCCATGCTTGGTAGTCTGAAGATGTAGAATCGCAAATTCGAGTACAGCTTGTACCATATAGCAAGATGCTCCAAAGGAAGGAAGGAAATGAGGGAAGGAGAGGAACTATGCTGTGTCTGGTATGACATGTATTAGCATGTGCTGTGCTGTGCTCTGTGTGTGCGCACGCTCAGAAACATTGCTAGATGAATGAATGAGTGGATGGGTGGAAGGTAAGTAGGTATATAGATGAGAGAGAATGGGTGGGTGGGTGAATGAGTGGTGAATAGGATGGGATGGGGTGGATATATATATATACATATATATATATACACACATACGGATGATGGGTGGGTAGATGGGGAGTGAACGAGTGGATAGATGGATGGGTGAATGGTAGGTAGGTGGATGGGTGAATGGATTGTTGGTCACAACCTATCCTCCAGTCCTCAGAACAACCTTGTGGTGGTAGTTTGAATGAGAATGGACACCCAGAGGGTCATATATTTGAATGTTTAATGTTTGATCCCCAGTTGGTGAAACTGTTTGGGAAAGATTAGTAGGTGTGGCCTTGTTGGAGGAGGTGTGTCACTAGGGTCTGACTTGAGGTTTTCAAAAGCTCAGTTTGTGTTCGTTCTCTCTCTCTCTCTCTCTCTCTCTCTCTCTCTCTCTCTCTCTCTCCCCTCAAGCATCATTCATGCTCTCTTTCTCTCTCTCCTCAAGCATCATTCGTGTCTGCTATCATGTTCCCTGCCATGAGAGTCATGAACCCACCATCTGAAACTGTAAACAAGTCATGATTAAGTTCTGTTGGTCTGCCGGGCGGTGGTGGCACATGCCTTTAATCCCAGCACTTGGGAGGCAGAGGCAGGCAGATTTCTGAGTTCGAGAGAAAGAGGCTAGCCTGGTCTACAGAATGAGTTCCAGGAGAGCCAGGGCTACACAGAGAAACCCTGTCTCGAAAAAAACAAAAAACAAACAAAACAAAACAAAAAAAAAGTTCTGTTGGTCTGAGAACTTTGTCGTAGCAGTAGAAAAGTAGCTAAGACAAATTCTCTTTGGCCTGAAGGCCACGCCAATGTACACATCCTCCCTCCTCCTGTGGCCATAAATAATCTGCCTCATCTCACAAGGTTTCCAGTCCAGACATGGGTTAATGAGAGCGAAGTGTTCTGGGACACTCACGGTCCTGTGCTGTCACCTAGTGGAAATTCTGTGAAACTGCTGAGAAGATGCTTGAAGCACTCATGGGAGCCTGAACAGGCTCATGGTTTTAAACTTTTTATTGATTCTTCATGAATTTCATGCATCCCACTCTCTCCTTGTCCCCCTGTACCTGTCCTTCACCCTTGAAACCTCCCCACCAAAAGAAAAAATCTGATGTGGAAACTGCAGTGTGTCCCACAAAACACCCTTCTGTCCATGTCCACACTTTGCTTCCAAATGTTCATTGCAATGGTTCAAGGCTTCTGCTACAGTATCCACACTGGAAACTAGGACTCCTCTTGGATATCCTATTATTGCCCTGTGTCATGGAGATCCTGTAGCTTTGGGTCTGTAGGACTTGGCCCTTCATGTACTCCAGCAGTTCACAGATGGAGTTGATATTGGGGTGGGCCCTGGATCTGGGCCTGGATGGTATCTGAGCTGGTCATCTGCCAGCTTTCCTAAACCCACAGCACCAGGGAAAGCTCTCCAGCACTGCTCCAGCTAGCTCATCCAATGCTGCAACTGGCAAGGGACAGAGCTATTTCTCCCACTCTTATGCCCTTGGGCCGGCTCTCCCACTTGTCATAGGTGGTAAAGAGTAAGGGAGGGAGCATGTCTCCCTCACCCATGCCACCACACAACAGATACAAATGGCAGGGCCAGCTCTGCCATGCCCACACCCTTGGGGCTGGTTCACCCACAACTCCCACTACCAAGGCCAGCTCTACTGTGCTTCCTAGGTGAAGTGTGGGACCTGCAGCTTGCTAGGGGTAGGTGGGTGAACTCTCCTACTCTCTCACTTTCAGGGCCAGCTCTCCTGGGGTACCCAGGCAAAGGATGGGGCCAGCTCTGCACAGCCCTCATACAATGACAGGGCACCAGGCAGCAGCCCAGATCAGGGACATCTGACTAGCCTTTGGTGTTAACAGACCCTTGCTACTGGAGGGCCAGAGACCTAGAAATGACTGGTGGCAGCACAGGCCAGGACTTCACTATGGCCTTAGGTGGTATTAATGGCTATTCAAACAGGCTCTTCCTTGAGTTCTGCCTCTCTTCATTGTGCATTCTTCTGCTTCTTTCTCTTCCATCTCTCCACCACTTGCTCATCGCAGTGGTACCCAGAGCCTCTGGGTGTCTGGGGGTCCTCTTAGGAGTGGTGTCAGAAGTACTATGCCCTGCTCATGCCATGTGGCACCAGGTGGCAGTTGTCTTGAAATTGTTTTTGAAAGGATGAAAGGATTGGGCTAATTCAGATATGCAGACCTTGAGGTAAGTGAGCAGTGTGTACATATCTGGTTATCCAGGGAGGCAGGAGGGAGCCACCATGAGCCTCCACCTGGGAGTTTGTGTCCCCATTCACCACAAACCCATGGCTTCCCCTCCCCTCTCTATAGATGTCACACTGTGCAACTATGGCCTATACCAGAAGGTTCAACCATACACAAAGCTTCCTCACACACCTGCTGTTATTCCACCCACAGTTAAGACTATTACTTAAGCAAGAAAGGCATCTGTAGGAAGCTAATTAGGAAACCTTGGAACAAAGAAATTGCTAAAGAAATTGACCTTGGAGAGAATACTAGAACAACACAGCTTAGAAGAGCCCAAACAGAGACACTCTGAGACTATCAAGGTTTCTAGCAACCTGCCTCTAGAGCAAATTGCTGCATCCAAGGGTCAGCCTCCTGCTGACTGTGTGCCTTGCTGGGGATGTGTGTGTGTGTGTGTGTGTGTGTGTGTGTGTGTGTGTGTGTGTGT